>NC_079156.1:52580736-52900215 GCF_947563725.1 Argiope bruennichi
TTTTTTTTTAATAAATGACGTAAAAAGGTATGTCGAGTTAATGCTAGCATTATTCCAGAAAAAAAATTATCCATGCCTTTGAAATCGAAATTCTCAAAACCGATACATTTTGAATATGTTTTGCTTCTTATTTCCGTATTTTTAAAAAAAGTCTTCACTCTAAACGGATTATGAAAAAAGGAAAAGATAATCTTATTTTTTTATAGGAAATAAATTTAAATGTTCTGTACAAGTCATCAAAAAAATTTTTTTTTTGAATTCACGATTATTTTGCTAATGGACAGTACAAAAATAGTTCGACTTGGATTATATTAGGAATCCAAATAATTTTAAGACATAACAATGCTTTGAAGAACAAAAATGGATTAATTTTCTTTTGTTTGCTTTACTTTCTTTCCGAGGTTTAAAATATTGATCTTTCACTAAATTAAAATAAAAGATCGTTAATTTAAGAATATCATTTTTTTAACAGAATGATGGTTGCAGAATTGTTTACAATGAAAATGTTCGATGCTAAAATCATGAAATTATTTTTAGTATCAACCGGAAATTTTAATGAACAACAAAAGCAAAAATAAAATTCTAATTAAAAAAAATGAACATATTTTAATTAAAGAAAATATACAAAAAAAAATTCCAACGAAGAGCGAAATCAACTAAAAAAAAAGTTAAGTTCTTAACCAGTAACTGGAAAGAGAATCAAAAGTATTTTGGTATTTTATCCTTGAATACAATCATCTCAGTGCCTCAAAGTTGTTCTTTCAGTAGTATGTTGGCAAAAGTCTGAGTCTGAACACGTGCATATAACGGAGTTATTTTTTTCTAAGTTTTTGTTGTTATTTATGGTGTTATTGATTCCACGTCTCTGAAACTGCTTTTAATTTGAATAATTCAAAAGGAATAAAGAAATATTTTAAAAATAATACTTTAAAATACAGGGTGTTTATAAAGTCCCGGACCCATTTTGATGTTTAATAACTCATAAAATAATAAAGATATAAACACACTTATGACATTTATTGATGGAATAACTCATATATTTTCCTTTTCAGGTTTGAATATTTTTACTTTTGTAAATATCGTCTGCGCGTGTGGTTAATTTCAGATAATTTCATTTTCCAGTCTAAATATCTGTACTTTTCTAAATATTGTCTGCTTATTAATTGCATTTCTCTCTCTTTTGTTTTTGTCAACTATTGCAATGTTATGTTTACTTTTGATGTGTTTGTTCTATGTAGTACTTTTGTATGTGATGTTTTATTCGAGCGGATATTAAGGAGAATGCATACACCACAAGAGAAAGCACAGATTTTATGGTGGTTCATAGAAATGAAATCGATGGTGCAAGCGCAGAGAAATTTCAGAAGAATTTACCAAAAAGATCCTCCATCCAAAAACAGCATCTTGCAGTGGAAAAAGAATTTTCTAGAAATTGGAAGTATCGAAGATAAGAAACGTTCCAGACGTCCTTGCACAAGTGATTTTGATGTTGAGCGTGTCAGAGAGACATTTTTACACAATCCTAGAATATCTGTGAGATCAGCGGCAACAGAATTGGATATGCCAATTTCGACGGTGTACAAGGTTATTAAGAAAAAATTAAGACTGCATGCATACACAGTTCAAATTGTTCAAGTTTTGGAACCGAACGATAGACCTAGGAGGATGGCCTTTGCAACAGATATGCTAAGGAGGATAGAAGATGCTGCTGATTTTCTGAAGAGCATAATGTTCTCCGATGAAGCATCCTTTCATGTTTCTGGCATTGTTAATCGCCATAAAGTGCGCAAATGGCTCTGTGGATGCCGACATGCTTGTCGCTACCTTGCGTGAAATTGACTATCGACTTGATATTCTCCGTGCGACAAAGGGGGCACACGTGGAAGTTCATTGACAAGGGTCATGAAACTTTTTGAGTCTATTTAACCATTTATGTTATTAATTTAAATCTATCTTTATTATTTTATGAGTTATTAAACATCAAAATGGTTCCGGGACTTTATAAACACCCTGTATTATATTCTTCATTTTTGCTTGTTAAATTCTAACAATGATTAATATTAGCAGGGGTGTTTGTGCTCCGGGGAAACCCCGGAATTCCGGGGATTTTGAACTTCGATACCCGGAAATTCCGGGGATCGTCGTTCAAAAGGAAGTAGGAATAATAATGAATTATTTATTTTGATCTGGGTAATTTTGTTTGCTTTGAAAGCAGAAAACGCAAGGTCAGTGTGTGTGGTGAAAACTTTTCCTTTCTTTCTCCAAAGGCAGTGATAATGCGTGAAAAGGGGGAAAAAACTTCTTTTTTGTTCTTTCCTTATTGCGAGTTATGACTCATTCCCCCTGTTCTCGGACATTCTCTTCTGGATTCTTTTCGGCAAGTAGGCGCGGCAGAAAAAAAAAGGGAGAGACTTCGTTCGACCAGATGTGCGATCACGTGACCTGGGTTCAAAGGTCTTAATTTTGCAAAAAAAGTAATTCATTGAACTTTTATAATTAGGTCATTCAATACTTCATAATCGTAATTTTTTATTTCTCCCCCCCCCCTTCTCGAAACTCCAAAATGTCGGTAGTAAGTCCGTAAAAGTTTCCGGGGATTTTTTGGGGTCCCACAAACACCCCTGTAGTGCAATTCCGTAATATCTAAAAGAAGTAAATACTCATTAAAAGATTCTTTAATCTATAGATTAAATTTTTTTCTTATAACATTTTGACAAGATTTAATATTATAAAATTTAACATTTTTAATATTAATATTTGTAGTTACTACATGATTTCTAGAATTTATTGAGTTTCCAAAATAAATTCCAAAGCTTTTTACAAGAGAAAAAAAAGCAAAATAGCAATGGAGTCATTTTGACTCTGGTCGCGTGAGGAAATTCAGGTCTCCAGTTACGGGTTGAGGAACAGTTAGAATTTAACTAAACTGAAGAAGCTATGAAGTTTGGAACTTCACTTCTGCAGTTCTTTTTCATGGAAATCTTGCAGTTTTGAAGAAAGACTATGCATAGTGAAGGTAATGCCTTTAATATCTTTTTATTAGGATTTATGATACATTTTTAAGTTATATTTTTCAAAATTTATTATTTATGCTCTATTTTTAATAGCAAACTAAAACAAGGACATTTTAATAAATTCCTACACTTACAAAATTGTAAACGTTTTTCTGCATAGTAAAAGCTAAATGATAGTACGCTTTTACTAGAATTTTCATAGTTCTGAAAAATATCATTACTACATTTATGTAACAACGAGAAAATTTTCTCTTCACCAACAATAATAGGATAATATATTTCTGCTGCCATTTTTACCAAAATTTTTGCATTCTTCAATAATTACATTTCTGCATCAAAATTCTGATCATTCATTTTTGAGAATAACATGTTCCTAGTTTTTACTTTAGAAAGATGTTTTTATAAGGACTTTCAATTTTGATTCTCACTATAAATATGTTTTTTTGGGTGGGAGGGAAAGGGATCGAAAATAATTTTCATTCATTCAAAAAATGGATGTAATATTTTCTGAATATGTTGCTCAGATTTATTTGAAACTAGATTTACCAAACGATAAAATATATTGATGTTTAGAGTAACTTTTTTATTATTATTTCCTTTAAAAAATTATTTTCTTAGGACCATTAAAATATGATTGCAAAAATGTGAATTTTCCTGCGGACGTGGATAGCTATTCTTTTACGTATTCTATCCTGAAGCTATTCTTTTTTTTTCCGCTTTAGCTTAGTAATGTTTCAGCTATTATGCTAATAGCCTAATTTGAAGTGGTTTGCATCTGTAAATTACTTCTCTAACTTACCTAAGAGAAAAAAAATGCTAAAAATTAAAAAAGTATAAAAAGAAGAAACTTTCAACTTATGCTTTAACTACTTTCAATATTTCCGAATTTTCATATTTTATAACAAGGATCGGTTTTTTTAAGAATATGCCTTTTTGTTTTAATTTAAAGGATAACTTTGGCGAGGTCGTGTTTGGTTGCGGCATTCAAAAATTCCAGTTTTGATCATTTGGCCCGATTTATGATTTCAATTGAGAAATAAATGCAGAAAAACGAAATGCTAAATAAGAAAAAGGTGAAATGAGCTTGTAAAATATTGTTACTATTAAAGGGAACTCTCTAGGTAATGAATAGAATTCATAGCCATTTGTTTTAAATATCTGAATAAGGGGAAAAAATAAACAAATGAAATAAAAAAAAAGCATTTTCTAAAACGTCGTAATGTAGAAAGCTTATGCTTCGTAATAAAATAGCATTAAAAATGAAACGTTTTAAAGCAGAAAAATGTTTTACAGGTTTCTAATAGCATACATTATTAAGTAATTTTTATATTATATACCAACCACCAATAAATTATTTTTTTTAATACTCATGTTTAATTTGGATTTAAAAATTATACTTTTATTATTTTTATTTGTAGTTTCAGATGAGAAAATAATTTTGTACCCAAAAAAAGTTTATAAAAGCAAGTATAAATATAATTTTATAATAAAACTTAAAACTTTTTTCTAACGAAAACCAAACTGCCTTTCAAAAATACCTTTCCTAATTAAAAACCTTGATTTTTCTGGCTTTTAAAGCATTAATACGTAATGTATAACTATTCAGCATTTTCTAATTGTTAGTTAAAAAGACTGAAAAACCTGAATTTATATATAATGGAAATTAATGTGTAATTGGTATACTTTTTGTTTATATAGTAAAGCACTTTAAAAGTAATTTCATTGAATTAAAAGTCTATACAAAGCATCAATAAGTTGGAATTTCATATTAAGTGCCTTATTATATTTATCGTTCAAAAATTATTAAAGAATACAAAATTATTGTACAAATTATTACAACAAATTATTAATACAAAATTATTGTACTTAAAAAAATATGTTAGAATCATTTTTCGGACAGAGAAATCAGAATAGATATTAATAGGTGGTAAGCTCCAATATATAGGGTCATATATACATTGTTTATTATTTGTAGAAATTGAAATGTGAAACAGTTTGAACATGATTTAAGTGCTTTGTACATATTACTATCGAAATATATTTTTCTCTGTACATCGAAAACTGATGCTAATCTTGTCAAAAATATGATGAATTTGAAATCAACACTATGGAAACAGTTTAAAATCACAGGAATATCAATGACAATAATCTATTTAAGAAAACAGTTTTTTGATTTAAAAAAATTCTTTTTCAGTGTAAGGTATTTAAGCTTAAACTGTGTCTTTTTAAACTGTGTCACTATTTCGTGTATATTATATTTTCAATAGAATGATTTTGCTGAACTTTCCTTAAAAATAAACGAAATGAAAATAAGAAAAGAAAGAAAGAAATAATATGATAATAATAATATGGTAGAAGCTGAAAAAATAAGAATACTAAACATATAAATATATAAAAAATACCATAATGAAAATTCCTAAAGATAAAGAAAATTTCAAGGGATATTTTTTTTTTTCATTAAAAATAATTGTAAAAAAATTCTTAAAAATAACCTTTCTTAGAAAATAGAAAGGTTTCTAAGAAATATTTTGCAGCATGAAAGTGAAGAAATGAAAGAATTTTCTGAAAGGCTGTACATCTTTTGATGGGCAGTTATCTGCTTTTAATTTACGTGTTTCTAGATTCATTTTAATAAGTTGTACAGAAAACTGATAATGATCGAAAGAATGTTCTGACTTGAAATGTGTTCTTCCGATTCGTTCTATTCTTTATAGAATAGTATGATTGTCGATAATGTTTCTTTTGCTAATCACACGCTTAGAGATTAAAAAAATGATTTCAGCCAGAAAAATGTTTCTAATATCAATCGGGGCTAGATTTATATATAGCAATATACAAGAAAGCTGTTTGTACGTAAAAAAAATGATTATCCTATTAATAATGATAAACAAAGCTTGTTATCTTTCTTTTTATCTATTAATTTTTATGACTTGTTTCTTTTTGTTGGATTGGAAAGGTTTTGTTCGTAACAGGAAGAATATTCCTTCAGTTATGAAGAAAATTCTCTTCCCTCTTTATCTTCTATTTTATATTGGCTAGGGATTGGATTAGGATTCCCAACATTTAAACATTGCAAACCACTTTTTAAAAATCGAATTTATAGCGAAATGTTTCATTTTCAATGCATTAGATTTCTTCTAATACGAACAGCAATGTTTTTATGAGCCAAGAAATAATTGAATTTTTTTTTATTTAACTATTTTAAATTTTTTCAATATACTTTTCGGAAAGAACGCTTACGCAAGCTGAATTGAACGTTCACAGTGAAGAAAAGTTTCTGATCAGATGAGTGAAGTTAGAACTATTGCATAGCCGTAACCTACAACGAAACGCTATATGTATCATGTGCAAAAGAACCGGTTCTCTATAGATGACATTCTAAAATTGAAAATGCATTATTTTCCCTGTAATAGTTATTTTGTGTATTACAGAAAACTTTGAAATTTCGCTTAATTTTTAGTTAATAAAAATTTGGAATAAATCACTCTACGGCGGACATTCTGGGCCTATAAAATATATTTTCTGTTTTCAAATTTAGTAGCTTTAGACCAAACTGTCTGTCCTGTAGAGCTCTATTTCACTTATTGACACACATACACATACATTTCACTCAATTATAAGTATCGTTATTTGCTTTTTTACTCTTTATCTAAAATTATACCCCAAAATGTATGCAACAATTGTTTTCAAAGTATAAGAAGGTAAAGATGGTTTTATTTCCTTTCCTACAAAAGCGGCATTACCAATTTGGAGAAGAAAAGCCGCCTTAGATCTTCCTTCTTTTTCTGAAAAAACAAAATTCTTTGTTGATACTCTAGGTTTTCGTTTCGGATTTATATATAAACAAGATTTCAAATGCAAACTGTGGAATCGTGGGAAGATACGGATTTTCAAAAATACAGAATACAGAAGATACAAATCCTAGAAGATGTAATGTATAAATTTAAACGACAGGAGCGGAAATATCGACAAAGAAACGATTTATAAAAAGAACTTTTGCTTTTGCGCAAGGTAAACTTTATTCTACAAAGGGTAAGATCGTTTTCATAAGATTTCAAATACAGCTGGAAACATGTATGGTACTATATTTCAAAACAGGATGTCTAGATCAGTACAGCGTAGAATATTAAGTACCAAAGAATAAAGATTGTTGTACAATATGTATGAAACAAGTATTATTAGATCAGTTTCGAATCATAATATGTCAAAGAAGAAATAATAATAAAATCGGAATTTAATTAATCGATTATGAAACTTATTAAGTAACGAAATTATAATCAGATTAAAATGTAAAATAAATTCAAACTTCTTGTTAAAAATAACACATTAATGTTAAAATGGTACTATTTTTAAAAATTATGTTCCTAAATATAGCATGTAATCGAAAATTACTTTATGCTTTTAGCGAAAAATTAATTTTTTCGCAATACGCATATCTAATGACACTCTAACAAAAGCAATGAAAGTTTTTGTAAAATGTGCTTAAAAAAGTTTTTATGTTGAAATTATTAAAAGCAATATATAGAAAAAAAATTGGCGTCAATAAAAAGCATATTTTTCAAACTGTTAATTAGATTAATAGTCTTTTCTGGTTAACAATACATTCTGAAATTAATAAATGTTATTTTTTATTAATATTTTTTTAAAAAAATTGAATAAAAATATTAATTTTCCCATTAACCGCTTAACTGTTTCTCCCGAGTGCCAAACATGCATTGAGTTATCGAATTTTGATAGTTGTAAGCAAAAAATAAAGCATTCATAACGATTATAATTCAATATTAAAATTACTTCGAATACATAGATAAGTCAAGTATTCAATGGATTTCCATTTGAATCAAAATAAGAAAATATTTCCAATATAGAAGGTGTCATCTTATTAGATAGTAAAGAAAATAAAACATTTAAGGGGTTAAAATTCTAATCAAACTGTAAATTTATTCAACGGCTGCTCAAAGAATCGGTCGAGTTTTATTGTGGTAGCTGTTAAGATAGTGATATCAAAATCTTTGGAATTCAGTTAGTTGTAGTAATCATAACTTATTATTAATGATTAATTGGAAGTGGAAACTGTATAAAAATTAGATATAATTTTTTTTTAGAAATTTATTAATCAATACAAACGTCGTTAGAACCCTTTTTAAAAAAAATTCATTTATAATATTTTTCTAGCTGGAAATAGATCTATGTTTATCCTTACGGTTGATAAATTAGCCTGGATCAAATGCATTAGACCATCTAGGGAATATTTGGTTTGTAAAAGCTCTTGAATTTATGTTTTGTAAGTTTAAACGGAAATATTAATTGTGGGTAAATTTATAATGTAACTGACGAGTTTATAACACACCCGGAACAAACGAATACACCTATCAGCAAGAACAATACCACTGGGGGAAATGAACTATGACGAGACAATTGAAGTAAGGTATGAGCTAATGAATATTACCTAAAACTTTTAAAATAAAAATAAAAAGGATAATTAATAAATAATTTAAATATTTAATGGTATTTAAATAGTATTATGTGACCGTCAAATCTTAATGTAACATTTAGTAATTTTAAAAGATAATTCTCATTTCTATAAGATTAACTGTTGTTTTATTTCACTACTAGTCTCTTCTAGCGATCAAAGGGTTAGCCGGATATAATAGTTTTATTTGATTTCATATAAATCTTTTAGATGTAATTTCATATCTATGTTTACTCAAAACTGTCTGATACTAAAGCCGTGCTATTTTGTCTTACATAGGTTCTTTTAATAATGTACAAAAACGTTTCTAAATGAAACCATTACCATAATGTCATAGCGCTATTAAAACATTAATTAATCGGTTTATCTATCTTCTAAATTTATTGGTATTGTGATTTCAATTTTTTTTATTAGTCTTGCATACTGCAAAGAAGTTATACATATTACATCTTTAGCTCTCAATAACTGAAGAAAATCACAAGATTATACAGAGTGTCCCAAAAAAATGTATACACATTTTAGCAGCTGATAACTAAGTTATTTCTTCTTTCTTTACTTACTGAACCCATTGAACCGAGTGATGGCAGACAGACTTAAATTTGAAGAAAGGAAATTTGTTCTAAAATGCTACAGGAAGTATGAAAATGCAGTAGAAGTGCAAAGACAATTTAAGAGGGAGTTTAACAAAGAACCACCTACACGAGTTACCATCACTCGAATTAGAGATAAGTTTGAAGCTGATGGAACTGTTCAGGACGTCCATAAAACTGCAACAGTTGTTCAATTGAGGGCAACCATTGAACATGAATGTACGAATATCCCAAGGGAATTGTTCCATCATGTGTGCTATTCCATCGCTTCGCGTTGTCAGCAGTGTCTGGAGCAGAACGGACATCAGTTTGAGAACATGCGATAACAAGACAATAGAATGATATTTGTAGAATCTTTTACATATTGAAAATTATTCGAATTATAATAAACCCCAAATTTACAATTATTTAAAGTGTGTATACATTTTTTTGGGACACACTGTATATTTGATTTAACAGTGAAAACGCTTTGAACTCCAGAAGAACAATGAAATCAAACTTTTGAATTTATTTTTTCCCTCCAAATTATTCAGATATTTTTATAATTTGTCAAAATGAGAAAAAATTGATATAGTTATTGTGTTGGTATTGTTAAAAAGACGAATTTTGAAACGGTAAAAAATTACTTTTTATGGAATAATGCTTTTGGAAATTTTCTTGGAAGAACGGCAATTTGCAGCTTAATTAGTAATTAATTAAAATTCTAATTACAGTTTTTAAAAATTCTATATTTTTATCCTCAGAGGCATATAGGTGCTAAATTTGATAGCTTTAAGTGAAACGGACTGGTCTGTAGAGTGCACCCAAGCACACACGCACGAACGCGCGCGCACACACACACCTTTATTATTAGTAGAGATTATCAAGGGACATCATTGGAAACGGAATTAAAAAAAAGTGATATCGAAAGCACCTTTGTTGTAAGATAATTTAGAACATCCAGATTTTTGTTATGATTGAAATCCAGAAATATTTTAGTTAAATCCCTGTATCCAAAAGTTTATTTACTATAAATATTTTTTTGCAGATGTATTTCTATTTTAAGGGATAATTTTAAGTGGAAATCATTCGTCCGAATAAAATTAAATGTTCAAATAAAAACACCCCTTTCCCACTTCCAGAACAAAATAAATAAAAAAAGGAATTCCAAAGCATTTTATTAAAAAAAGTAATAACATTCCTGAAATAAAACTGTTACAAATTCCTCTCATTGCCTTAATCGAAGTGGGATGTCACAATCATCCACCGTTTTGAAGTGTTTCCAATCTTAAAATCGGACACTTTTAATTAATCACTCCAACTAACGCATATCTTCCTAGAAAACGAATGTGACTCATTAGAGACACAGAAAAAAAAAAGTCTCAATTATGCAAATGACTCTCTCGAGGAAACGCTGGTAAACAATTTTTAAAACTCTCTTCTGGAAAAATGATTGGGGAAAGCCGTTGCCACATGCCGCCAAGAAATTCTAATCACAATGAAAATGACAGCCCGCGGTCTATATTTAGAACTTTTGAGTAGGGTTAGGTATGGGGGAGAGGGTGTTCAGCATCTGCCACTCCCCTATCGAGTCGGAAGTGACAAGATTGGATAGTGATTTGAGTGTGGCAGGTGCTTAAATTTCTTCGCTCAGGTTATGTTGTTTTCTGCGGATGACAGTTTCAACTTTGTTAAAGTTTTATCTAGGTTAAAGCAGATTAAAAGTTGGCAAGGGTTTTTACTTATGAAATGTTGCCAACAAAAAATTAAACTAAAGGGCTTTAAGAAATAGGAATATTTTTAGTATCAGACAGTTGCCTCAAATTATTTTCAGCTTGTTAAATGAGATGAAAAAACGATCGGAATTTGCATTTTAAACATTTCATTTTCCCTAATAAGCAATTTACAATATTATGCGCATAATCCAAGATGGCGTAAAGAGAGGAGAATACCCTAATAGCATAAGATATCCTACCATATGGTTACAATATCTATATGGCATTTAGAATATCGAAAATATCGTGGAGATGTTGCAATATCTTGTACTAACTAGCTGGACTGAGATCTTTTTTTTTATAAAATCAATTTTTTTTCTTCAAATTATTATTTCAGTATTTTACAGTCAAAATTCGACAAAGGAAACGACGATGAAGGGTGAAAAACAGATATTAAAAACTTTTAATTCTCAATAAGCTACATAATCCGAATTAAAAAAAAAAACTTGCAACAGTTCTATTTTTTAAATTTTTAGAAAATATTACTTTCGCAATAACCAATACATTTTCATTTTTTTTTATGCGTTTGTTGACGATTTCTTATTAATAAACCAAAAATATAGCAAGAAAAGCAGACCAAAACATTAATTAAAACTATAAAAATAGCAAAGGAATATTGCGAAATGTATGTGGGCATAAATACGATATTTGGCAAGAATTATGATTTAAGAGTGAGAAAGGGCAGTAAAACAGCATTAACAGTGAAAAGAATATTGTATTTGGCAAACAAGGCAATTTCTAAAAAAACTTATGGCGTCGGATTTTAAATGTTTCTAAAAATATCAAAATTATTTTTTAAGAATAACTTTGGCAAATAGACAAAAATATCTTGGTTAACTTGAAGCAAGAAATGACTTCCGAAGGGCCAGTTGAATGCTTTACATTAGTAAAATTGTGATTCTAACCTGTTTATAAACAAAATCTATTTATCTGATAAATGAATACCAAAACTTTTCATCCAATGTATTAAAATATTACTAAATCCTTATGAACACTGGACAATATTTTTATGCCAATAGATTTAGGGATTCCTGCATTTTATTCAATAAATTGCTTTGAAAAAACTACCTTTGTTCTGAAATTCTGTGGTGATATATTTTGTGAAGAAACAATTCCTGTTAGATTTTACTATTTACATGTATTTTCAATGAGCCAATGTTCAGTTAATTGATTTATCTCATCCAGCCTCCATGGTGTGCAATTATTTCGATTCAAATAAACAATGTTAATCATTTGGGTAATGCTTTTTCTCACATTTTAAAGTCAAGCGAAATGATTCAATCCTACCCTCTTTGTTGATATATCTGGTTATGCTATTTGTTTGAGACAGATAGACAAAGATCAGTGATGAAGAGAGGTCAAACTTGAATTCTATCTTATCACAAGAATTCATTTTCTCTCTCTGGAGTTTTGCACAGTCAGGTTTCGATACCTGTTGTAATGTGGAATCATACTTTATGCTGTGCATTGGTAATTAAAATCAAAAACTGAATTTATCATCAAGATAGTTGTGGTAATCATATTACTTATTTTAGTAATGCTCTAGAGTTTCATGTATTGATTAAAGATATGTGTTCTTTTTTCATCGTGGAATATTCATTTCAAACTAAACTCACTCTGGGAAACTCTAATAATCAAAATGGTACTCACAGTAAAACGGATCTGTAATTCGCACTATATTAATGTAAAAAAATTGATTTTTCAAAAATCTGATTCTGTTGCAGTTTTGGTAATAAGAATATGAAGAACTATTTTATTTTAAGGCATTACAAATCATTCATTAATTGCCGAATAATAATAATAAAAGATAGTATTTGGTATAATTAGTTGCATTTTCTATTAATCAGTTGGTTAGGAAGATCCGAATGTTACATTTCTTTTAACATAACCTTTTATTTGTAACTTGATGCCCTATAAGACGGGGAAAAATTTTAAATCTTATGGATTACGACTTTTAAGGTGTACGTACACACTAGAAGAATTTTTAAAAATTTTAACTTTAAAAATCCAGTTTCTTTACAGTAGGTCATAAATATATTTTTAAACTCATTTCACTCAGAAAAAAACCATATTATACTAATTATTAATTATTCAATTAATATTTAATGAGCTAATAAGCATATTTTTTGAAACGTGATATCTTAAATTCTAATTTGTACAGACACTCAATTCTGGTTGGAAATGATACCTAATATTAGTCTTCATGTTGTCTGCCTCAATCAAGTTACAAAAACACATGGTTTTTTTAAACAATTTTTTCATCAACAATGAATAGAAAAAGCGAGATTTTTTTCTGTAATTTTAACTTTTAAATAGCTATTAAAAATTTATTTCTATAAATATAACTTTGATTGAGGCACAAAATATCCACTGTATTATGCAGATTATTTTGATATATAAATAATTGTATTTGGTTAATTTCTTGTTGAGTTATGATTGTTTGAATGAAGCAACATAGTGGAAAAATATCATTCTTCATAAAACGAGTTTTAAAAAACCGAAATTAGAGCTTTTAGTGAAAGTAACTCAAGAAAAATAATTATAACTAGTGTAATATTTCGAATATCGACAACATTTTAGTATCTTTTGAAAGCAAAAGGATCAGAGAATATTTTCAAGCAATAATAATAATAATAATAAAAATCGATAGTTTGAGCAACTTTCGAAGTTCAAGTGTGTACGTACACCTTAAGAAGAAAACTTTCGTTTTTGAAATCCCCAATGGATGTCATAAATTTTGTAGAAATGTGATGCCCATTGATAATACTGTTTAATACTCAATGAATGTGTTTTAAAGTATCTCATTAAAAAAAATTGTATTTTTAAGAGTTTGCACGAATTGAGCCATTCATAATTAATATCAATGGAAAAAGTGTTAAAGTTCTCAGGCATCCGATGCTATGTAAAATTTCTTTATTGTTTTTGCATTTGTATTCTAAATCTATTCTGAAGATGATCAGATGCGTACCAATAGTGGCGTTACACCGGCGTTCTAATGATTATCTGGTATGTACCAAAAATGGAGTATATAGGATATTTAATAAATAAATAAAAACAGATTTAACGAAGAAGTGTTCTTGTTGTTTTAAAAAAGAATCGATTGCATCATACAATATCTCATAAAAAATATGTAATAATAAAATATTTGATAAAATCAAGAAATTGTTTTGAATCGTAAATTATGATAAAAATATAATTAATTTTTTGAAATATTTTATAATCATATACTGAATTAGGAAAAGAGCATATCTTTTTAATAAAAAGGAAAATGGCTGTTTCAAACATAAGGTTCATTGTATTAAAGTGTCGGATAAAATTAAGCTCTATCATATAGTAAATTACAAAAAAAAAAAAAAAAAAAAAAAAAAAAAAATTAATCAAATTATATTTTTTCTTATATATATAATTATTTGAATTAAAAAGGCAAGAAAATGAAACGGAAATGAAAAAGACAATATTAAAGTAGAGAGATGAGAATCAAGGCAATACAATATAATCATGCAAAATAAATGTTAGGAAACTCTTCCGCCAAGGTAAGCAAGAGAATATTTGCACCCAAACAGCACTTATATCCTTATGTTGTCAGAGTCTGTGACAACAGAAATTATCACATTTTGTTTTCGATCTTTCCCCTTATTTGCTTCAGCTCTCACAGAGTCATTCCTCCGAGAACTATTGGGCTGTCTCCAAGACCGGGACAATAAAAATACTACGAAAAGTATTTGCTCAGACGGGAAAAATTACTTAAGAGAAAGAATCAACACTAGTTTGTTGTTTGCGTCTGCATCAAAGAAATGAACGGCCTTGTTTCCCTCCTCGTGATTCAACCGGAAGTAATTCGGCACGATGACCGTCTGGCAGTGATATCATCTTGTCCGAATCTTCGGGTAGAAAACAGCCCACGGCGAATCGTAATTATTTACAGTCGGTCCTGCTTGTTATTGGTAGATACAGGAAATGGTCAATTTCCTGGGGGGGGGGGTAGTTTGGTTACGAAAAGCAGGCAAACAGATGTGCCAATATCCAGCGTCTTGAAGAATGAGTCGAATTGCCTAACCAAAAGGAATGATTTTCGGAAAAAACTTTTCTGACTTTTAGCCATTTTTTTTTAATGAAACAACTGAGCTGTAGTCTCACTCACCTTTCCTCCTCATATAATCAAATTGAGTAGGATTGACTAATGGGCAGATTCAATGCGCTTTAGAGCTATAACACAGCTGTATATACGAAGAATATATTGTTACAAATCTGTAATGTTGCTTCCTAGTACGGATGGTTCCCTCTCAGAAAGGATAGTTTTACTGATAGCTCTACTGGATGATGATAGGATGCCGGATCATTGATCCCCAGGCTTGGCGGCAAATTTGACACCATTTGGCGACCTGTCGAGGAATTTGGCGACTTTTGAGGTAAAATGGATGATACAGGAATCTTCAGGAATTTTCGTAATAAGACCAGTAAGAGGCAAATTATGCTTGATTGTTCCAGAACCTTCTGTGCCCTGAAACGGAAGCTATAAAATGCCGGTATGTTTGTAGCTGTTATTTACTGCAATTGCTGTTTTGTGTTCGATTTGTCTGTGTTTTGTTACAGTGATTTTGTTCGACTTTGTAGAAAAAAATTGCTTTCATCTATTATTGACCGTGTTGGAGTCTGTTCATTGTAAACTCGTAAACCCAACGAACGGAGAATACGTCATCAATGATCATCTGCATTCTCCCTCTATATTTGAGAAAAGTTTCACAAACAATGTTTCGGTATACATTCTGTAAGGGACAAAAAAGCTACGAAAAAGTTAAAACCACTGTTTTGGTTTCATTTTTACCATTGTGCCGGTTGATATGCCATATGAATGTTCATTACCATCAGATGCGTAATAAATGATTGCATATCTCTCACCATTATTCAGGTTTCAAGAAATATTGTAAAGTAAAACCGTGGCAAAATCCTCTCCTCAAAATTTGAATAATTATAAAGATTTGACCATGTCCCAAACAAAGCTAATAATTTAAAATGTATGCAACTACTGTACAAACATGATATTAAAAATTATTCTCATTACTATCCGCCTTTGAAGACCAGCTACTTCACCAGAGATATTAGTTGCACTTAATTTCAATGAAATTTCTAATACATAACTTCATGTCTATGACTTCGTCAACAAACTATTTTTAAGGATCAAATTGTCTTACTACGTTCTATTCATTATATACATAAACCTTTCTAAAGGAAATCAGCCTTATAGCATCATAGTGCTATTTATAACGTAATTGTCAGTTTGATCAATCTTTTAATTTTCGTGGTATTGTGACATTACTTTTTTATTACGTCTTCTAAACTATATAGATATTAAACAATTGTTTTTCTTCTTTAGATTTTATAAATGGAGAAAATCAGGCGAATATAATGAGTAATGAAAACAGTTTGAATTTCAGGGTAACTATGTAATCAATTATTGAAAAATTTAAAAAAAAAATATTTGCTCATATATTAGATACATTGCACATATATTGCAAAGAATTTTAAGACTATGAGCAAATTACTTTAGTGCTGCAATACGTTCGGAAGTTATGGCGAAAAAAACTTTAAACTTTTTAAAAAATTTTAATTAACATTTTTATTGATATTTCAAACAGAATGTTTTAAGGCATATATTCCCACACCCCAAAGCCAAAATAAATATATCTAACCCTAATATATGCAGAACATGCACGCGCACGCACGCATTCATACACACATTAATCTTTATTCTTATTAGAGGAAAGGATGTATAGACCTTTAAAACGGGTTTATTTGTCTGTTAATTCCATTAATTTTTGAACTGACAGTCAGTTTCAACAATCAGTTTCAACAATAATAGGATAATATATTTCTGCTGCCATTTTTACCAAAATTTTTGCATTCTTCAATAATTACATTTCTGCATAAAAATTCTGATCATTCATTTTTGAGAATAACATGTTCCTAGTTTTTACTTTAGGAAGATGTTTTTATAAGGACTTTCAATTTTGATTCTCACTATAAATATGTTTTTTTGGGTGGGAGGGAAAGGGATCGAAAATAATTTTCATTCATTCAAAAAATGGATGTAATATTTTCTGAATATGTTGCTCAGATTTATTTGAAACTAGATTTACCAAACGATAAAATATATTGATGTTTAGAGTAACTTTTTTATTATTATTTCCTTTAAAAAATTATTTTCTTAGGACCATTAAAATATGATTGCAAAAATGTGAATTTTCCTGCGGACGTGGATAGCTATTCTTTTACGTATTCTATTCTGAAGCTATTATTACTGAAACTAATTATTGAACTGATTGTTGAAAGTGACTAGTTTTGATTATTAACCATCTTTACAAGAGTATCAAAGTTTAATATTAAAATACCCTCTCAACTGCATTATTGCTTGAAACACTGCGAAAACAACATTAAAAACAGAAATAAAAATATAAGACATGTAGAAAGAAAGTGACAGAGAAAGTACGAGAGAAATTATCAACTATAGAATTTATGAAATTCTCTTTCTCTCAGAGGTCGTAGAGAAGAAAATACACCCGAATAATTCTAACTCCCATTTCGAAATCCTTGACAACACACAAAATTGTCACACTTTGCTTTCTGTTTTCCACTTATTTGGGCTCAGCCCTCAAGGAGTCATTTCTCCGAGAACGATCGTGTTGGTTTGGCGAGCGGAAACAATAAAACAGCCAAGAAAAAGTTTCTGCCGAGTCAGGAAAATTACTTAATAAAAAGAATCAACATCACTTTGTTTTCGTCTGGGCTGATGAACGTAAAGGTCCAGTTTTCCCTGTAAGATTCGAACAGAGTTTATTCGACATGATGAATGTCTAGAAGTGAAGTCATCTTATCAGAGGTCCCTTCGAAATTTGTAATTATTTACAGTGGGTTTTATTTGTCATTTCATGAACAGAGGAATGGTCAATTTCTTGTGACTGTCTGGTTGTGAAGGTCAGATTTATGCAAATATGCCAACTGCCAATATTTTGAATATGTTTGGAAAAAATAGACAAAAATGCGATAAACTAATCAGATGAGAAGGTTTTCAATGATATTGCATGTGGCGTTTAATAATATCATAGAAAATCAGTTATGAATATAATTATTTATAATTGCATTTATGATTTAAAAAGGATAAAGATCAAAATGGCTATTAAAAAGAATATGAAATGAAATCTTGAATTGTTACATATTTTATAATGCTATAGTTATTAATTTAACACATTGGATACCGCAAACGCACCTGTACGTTACAGATAATATGTAGTTGTACCAAACCATCTATATTATTATATGGCATCTTCTCTACTACAGTTAAAAGATGGCAAAGAGGGGGACATCTAATTAGTTAGATGGTCCGGATCAAGTCGTGAATCGTGGCAGCAAACGTTTTAAAGTGCAACAAAGCTATAAATAAATAAATAAATAATAATAATAATAAAATTGAAATCTGCTATCGCAAATTTCAAGTTACCATGTGAGAACATTTTTTTTTTTTTTCGATGAATTAGTTAGAACTAGAAAGCGATATTTGAAGCTCAGAATCGAAACGGAGACGTTTTGCGTTGAACGTTGACGATTGTGATTCAGAATTCAAATGGACACGTTCTGTGTTTGAAGTTGAGTGTTGCGATTGAGAATCTGCAACACACTATATATGTTTACGCTTTCTTCGTTCCCGTAGTAAAGCTATTTTACGTTCATGTTTAATTCGATCAGCTTCTAATTTTAAATTTTCATCATTCGTTTTTGTTGATTGCAGGTTTTGTCTTCGAAGGTTTTATTCCGGCCTCTGTTTGCTCTTTCGTTCCTTTTCGTTTTTTCTTTGCAAGGCTTTCTCGGGAGATAGCTTAGGACGCCCCGTTTATGATTTATTCATTGCCTACGTGATTTCGAGCTTCAACCCCCCCCCCCTCCCCGCCAACCAAAACAACATCATGTTCTTTTTCCGTTTCTCGGCTTCTAATAATCTAAGCGACGTAAATGGTATCGTTCGATAGAGAACAGCGAGTAGAGTGTATCGATGCCACTCATAAAGAGAGCTTCTGCAAAAACGAGGTCGAA
This sequence comes from Argiope bruennichi, assembly GCF_947563725.1. Lineage (NCBI taxonomy): Eukaryota > Metazoa > Arthropoda > Arachnida > Araneae > Araneidae > Argiope > Argiope bruennichi. Next base: position 52,599,650 of record NC_079156.1, read on the forward strand.
AACCTGGCTCGAAAATTCAAATTCTTACAACTTTGTGAGCCCGTAACTCGCGAATCACTCGGAGTACCAACGTGAAACTTCTATCGTTACGTGCATTTCGGTGAGTACTATCCAACGATACGAACAAATGTAATGTAATTCGAATTTGTAATTTTCGAGACCCTATCAAGACCGGAGTTTCGGTAAAAATGTCATTTGACTCTATTCATCGAGATGCGTGTTTAGACTAGTCACACTCGTCTCTATGTTGCATAGAAGCCGAGATATAACAACTTCCGGTCTAACCGAAACCGAAACCCATAAGAACTCTATGGTATCGATCCGACATTGATTTGACAAATATTAAACAAAATTCATACTGCACATGCGTAAATTTTGGGGGCTTAGAGGACCCCCGGGGGTACTTCAAAGTGAAAATCCCATGTCTCTAACAGATGTAGTTTAAGAGATATAACAAAAATCATCTGCGCATGCGCAGTAAATGACTTCATGGGGGGGGGGTCTTCTATAGCCCCGTACGATTACTGTGGTGAAAACCCCATGTCTCTAACACAGCATGTCAATCTTTTTAAACGCATCTGCTTTCAAAGAAGCAGACATAATAATAATGCAATACTGGTAAAAGCAGGTGAAGCAGATAAAGATGAATATTGCCATTTATGCTTTATTCATTGCCTACGTGATTTCGAGTTTCAATTATTCAAAACCCCGTAACGAAAACACCATGTTCTCATATGATAATAAGCACCACAATCGATATTATTATTAGTGCACTTTCGATTTATATAGTCTTTTATAGAATTCGATTATGTAAAATTTAATTTTTATAAACTATTTTAATAGAAAAAGTTTTTTAAATGAAAACAATACATTAATGTTAGTGCGCCATAAATTAAAAATGTTTTATTGAAAAAAAAAACGGTTGTGAAAAACGCAAAGGTTAGAGACTTTGTTTGAAATATCTAAGCAAATTGAATTTTATTGACAGTCATATTATATTTTTAGTTTTTCACGAATGCTTTTTTGTTAATTTAATGCGGTTGAATTTATTATAATGCTATTTTCAATCGCTCATGGTTATAAAAAAACCCTTTTCGACCAAAATTTTGTCCTCTTTTTTACTTATAAGCAAAACCGAATCTCTAAAAGTCATTTTTATTATTAATCTTAGTTACGATAATTCTATATGCAATTAATATTCATTCATATATAATCACTTCAGAAACAATTAAAAACAGCAAAGAGATAGAAAATATAATATATAGTGCAAGAAAAACATACAGATTGATTCTACTTATGATTCAACAGCCAATTCATAAACAGTTAATTTGAATTATGAAATGCTCTGAATGGCGTAAAATACTATAATTTGTTAGTGAGTCAAAAAACAAACTGCTGGAGAAAGTAATGAATTCTAAATTTTCATATACTACTCCGATTCTATTAGTCATATTAATATTTTCGACAAAATGTTTTCCAAATTCCGTAATTAAAATTTAAAAAGTTTATGAAAACTTTGTTGTGCTTCTAATTTCATCATTTAAGGTGAATCATCAATTTCCTCGAAAAAACATCGTGGCTTAAAAGGATTTGGAATGGTAATATTCATATAATGATCTGATTTTTTTTGTTGATGTAGGAATTCTTTGTCTAAAGTATATGTATTAATATAAAGATTATAACATGAATAGAAATGAATGAAATAAGCAAAACACTTAACTTTTAATTATACCCACGAAAACAAACATTAAACGCATCAAAACAAAGTTATAAATATGAAAATTGCATAATATTTCACTCTCATCCCAGCAATTGTCATCTGAACACACCTTCCCATATTCTCCTAACGAAAAAAAAAAGCAATCAACAAGAACCCCGGAGTCCCTTTAAATCACACAGTCTTTCAAAGAGCAGTTTGTTTACACCAATAAATCTATCAAATCTAAAAACGCAGAACAGAAGCCAATACCTGCTCGCATATGAAGGTTAAATGTCATACAATTGGACTGTTAAATATTCAACACTTTTCATAATGGGAAAGCAAAACAGAACTAATGAAAAACACAAAATATTGTGTAGCGATCCCGAAACTGCAAACAAATCTATTCCCCCTACATAAGCCAATAAGCATTCCATTCTTTCCTCCAATCACTCAAAACCCTAGAGCAAAATAAGTCATGGCCTTTTAAATGTCCAATCATCTCGAAAGAGCCGAACGCGCGCAAATTGCTTATAAGTTTAAATACCCCAGATCAAGTATATATATATACACTCATGTCCAAAATTAAGGTCACAAAAATGTTTTTCAAAGTAATTTTAAATGGCTACCAGTAAAATTTAAACAAATTATATTTTGTATATTGTGAAGGACCGGCAACACAATATTAACCTTTGTTGTGGGAAAAAAATGTTGTTTAGCATTAGTTTTTGAGGAACTACTGAAATTAGACCATTTAGGCATCTGGGATTTTTGCCTGCAATTTTGTGAATATTGAATCAAAACAAAAAATTTAACATGTTTCCAGTGAGAATGAGTTCTCATAATCGTTTAGACGATTCATTGAGATGGAGAGCCGTTGGCAGGTTTGAAGCTGGGCAGTCTCAAGCGGAGGTGGCTCGATCATTACAAGTGGCGCCGAAAGGGGTATCTAGGTTGTGGAATCAATTCCAAACAAGTGGTACTGTAACCAGGAAGGTCGTCCAAGCCCGTCACAGAACAAAGACGCCTGCACAGGATCGCTATTTGGCATTAAGCGTACGACGGCATAGGCTGACAACGGCTCCTCAACTTGCTCTTAACCTTGCTGCTGCGTCTGGAATAAGAATTTCTAGACAAACAGTATACAGACGTCTAGAAGAGAGGGGTCCTTTATGCCCGACGACCAGTTGAGTGCATCCCTTTGACTGTATCCAACAGAAAATCCCGGTTCTTGTGGTGCCTAACACAGCAGTCTTGGGCACAGCAAGAATGGGGGCGTGTTCTTTTCAGTGATGAGTCGAGATTTACCACACAGAGTGACACTCGTCGAATCTTCATCTGGAGAGAGCGAGGAGCTCACTATCATCCCTCCTACGTAAAAGAAATCGACAGATTTGATGACAGAGGAATCCTTGTCTGGGGTATCATAATATTGGGAAGTCATACACCACTGCACGTCTTCGATGCGGGTACTGTCAATGCACATCGCTATAGGGATGAGATCCTTGAAGCCTATGTGAGGTTGTTCCGCAGTTCTTTTGGCCGAGACTTCATATTTATGGACGATAACGCGCGTCCACACAGAGCCCAGATCGCTGATGATTTTCCTAAGGAATAGGATATTCGACGTATGGACTGGCCCTCGAGGTTTCCGGATCACAATCCTATTGAACATGTTTGGGATGGTCTCGGAAGAGCCATTGCACTGCGCACCCCCCCCTCCTAATACCCTCCAAAAGTTAAAAGCCGCGCTTTTGGAAGAATGGGCTTTGTTGCCCTAAGCATTTATTGAAACCCTCATAAACAATATGAAAGCTCGTTGTAAAGCCTGTATAGCAGTGCACGGTGGTCACTCTCCATATTAGACAGGTTTTTCCCGAGATAAATGCTTTATCTCTGATTCATAATGTAACACTTTTTGATATACCCTGTTTCCTAATTCTCAATTAAAATCTTGTCCATGTTGTTATGTGTTCTTTCTTCGATTGTAGTGTGCCTCTGTGCCAAATTTCGTGGCAACACAGTGAATAATTTTTCATTTTTCTCAGATTTTATGTTTGTGACCTTAATTTTGGACATGAGTATATATATATATATATATATATATATATATATATATATATATATATATATATATATATATATATATATATATATATGCTCAAAAACGAAAGCGCATGTTGAAGTTCATCAGCACTCTGTGAGATATACTTCAAAGTTATAACGGACTTCAACCGCCATCTAGTGTTGTTTAAAAATTTAAATAATAATATAAATTTCTAATTTCCAAATAGAAATCTTGCCAGCCCATAGAGACGGAAAAGTTCGTCGCATATATGATACCGAGGGCCGTGAAGGGAGATTCGCGTGATCATGTACACGTAATCATGGTCCTAAACGGGTTAAATTTTAATTTTTCAACAGTACTTTAATTGACCAATAAAGTACTGCTGCATTTAAAATATAAAATACAAAGTACTCATAAATCTTCTCCCTGATTCCAGAAAAAGTAGACTATTATAAAGATGTTTATTAGTATTGTAAAGGTGTTTATAATTTTAAAAAAAATTAAAACATTTAACGTTAGTAGATTTCAATGTGAGCACTTCTGGCAGCTCGAAGCATATCAAGGCCGCATTCCAATTCTTGCAAAGTATTGTCCAACATTTCTGCTGTTTCATTAGACACAGCATATGTAATCCTGACTTTAAGTACTATATCAATAGCTTCATTTAGCGTTGCTAAGACTTTGCCTTTTATGTAACAAGAAAACTGATGGGGGCCGCGGTGGCCTGGTGGTAATGTCTCGGCTTCGGAACCGGAGGGTTTCAGGTTCGTGACCTGATTCCACCGAAAAACCGTTGTGTAAGGGAGTCTGTTGCACTTTAAATCCGTCATGACCAAACGTCCTCCCGCTAGTGTGGTGTGGTGTGGTGTGGAGAGGGGGGTGCCAGTTCAGGTGTCGTCCTCGTCATCTGACTGCGGTTCAAAATGACGAGGTCCGTCCCAAAATAGCCCTAGTGATGCTTCAAACGGGACGTTAATATAACCAAACCAAACCAAACGAAAACTGACACTGAAAGGTAATTCATGGAGTCAAAGGATAGTATTGAATTTTTCCTTCGTTGGTGTTAGTGATTTTCTATTTGATTGCTAACAAAATGTTTTTGCATTCCATTGGATTAAATTAAGAACACGACTATTCTTCAATATCTTACAGTATTATAATCAATATTTCTGTCTTAATAATTCTTTGAACCAAGAAAGAACTAAATATCTATCACTAACTATTCAGAAAAATCAGCTGTTGGTCCACGATTTGAATGGAAATTCAGTATTTTGCAAGGATTAGAAAATTCTTCAGCTTAGATGACAAAGAGAAAAATTATATGTCCAAATAACTCCATTTCTGATGCCATTTTTTTCTGACTAAAACTGAAATTATTACACTTCAGTTTCGGCATTTATTTTATTTGCCTGAAATTACATGGATCCATTTCGTCAAGAACTATTTGAGAAACAAATCCGGAAATAATTCAGATTGACTTCAAGAGTGAAATGATAAAAGAGGTCACAAAAATATTCACCAAAAGAAAAATTACTTAAAAGAAAAAAAAATCAATACAACATGCTTGGTTGCCTCTGAGTCGAAGAAATGAAACGCCGTATACTCTATTTTATCAAGACATAATGAGGAAATATGAGCTGTGGTGTGACGTCGTTCAATCTGATTCGTTGGATGGAAAACAGTTTGCTGTAAAATATAGACGTGTTTCACATTGTTAGTGATTTGAGAAAGAAGGAATGGTCAATTCCCTGGAGTAATCTCGCTGCGAAAGTTAGATTTGCTCAAATATATCGATATACAGAATCTTGAAGAAGTGAAGTGAAATTATTGGCTAATAAATTTTCATTGATGTTCTATATAACGTCCAACGGTAACGTAAAAATCCAGCTAATTAAAACGAATTTCATAATTTCGAATTATATATTTGTATTGAAAAATATTTGACATGAGGAACAAAACGATTATTTTAATCCAAATGAAATGGGATACCAGAATATTTTAAGAATTCACTGTAGCATGAACCTCGTTTCGATTAATTTTGATTAAAAAATCATTTAAATCATAAAATTGATAGAAATAGAAAAAAAAAAACCGCGCTTTTATTAATGCATTAAAAATAAAGAAAAAGTTTCTTTGGAGGCAGTTGCTTATTTTTATTATTTTACAATTCGACAGTTAATTTAGTGATTAATTTGATAAAATTCTGATTTCATGAGTACGATATTATCTTATAAAAAATTAAAAATATATATATTATAAAATTCTATAATATTTAAAATAATGAATATTATAATACAAAGGGTTAAAAATGTAAATAAAAAATTCTTCAGTCTTGATTTTATTTGTAAAATAAAAGTATCAATAAAATAAAAACTAATCCAGAAAAAAATCTGGAGTTTAAAAAGTAATCATAAAAACATTAAGAGATGAAAACAATGCTCTTTGGTAATTATGTATTAGTAAACATCACAAATAAAGAAACATTCTGAAATGGTCATTGAAAATATTGCTACGAATTTGTAATTGTGCTTTCCTGCCGAGTTAGGTTCAGGTAAAGAATACAATTTTAAAGATAGCTCTAACAGAACCTGAATGATTTTCCAGACTTGACGATAAAAACGAAAGTTCCTAAAACTGCCGGAGTTTTGGCAATGCAACGATAGGAGAAAAGATACAATAGTTTTCTAGAATATTGAGTCCTATCCTTAAAAGAGAACTATAATTACAGGACTCGCAGGCGAAAGTCGATCAGCGATCTAGTTGAGAGACGTGACTATGCGAGTATTGATCTGCTGTGTATTATCTCAGAGAACTTTGTGCTGTTGCGGTTATTTATTACCGATTTATTGCTTCTGTGCTGATGTTTATTACAAGTGCTTTTTTGTATACAGTTCAACTATGCTTTGTATCTGGTTTCATGCTGAATAAAACATAGATGTCCGTAACGAAGCCTACTGGATTTTTTCATCTCACAATCCTCGGATGAATACTGGCAATTTTACCGTAGCAATATATTGTAAAGCAAATAAAATCAAATTCTATTTCAACGTCTTTTTTATTTTATTCCATTTCTAAACTTATAAGAATTACAAAATTTCCTTCTCTGATAATTCAGAAAAAAAAATTCTCAATTAATTCTCTCACCTTATTAAGCAATGTCAGAGTCTATGGAAACCACCGAAATTCTCACACTTTGTTTTCAAGGGAATCACTTTCAATCTTTTTCCTCCTTTGTTTCAGTCCTCTCGGAGTTATTCCTTCGAGGCCGATCGGACTGATAATCGCGGGGAGACAGTAAAGAGAAAGTCGCAAAAAGTATTTGCTCAGTCAGAGAAATTACTTAAGAGAAAAAATCAACACCACTTTGTTATTTGTGTCTGGATCGGATAAATGAAAAGACCCTGTTTTTTCCCAGCGTGGTTCGACTGGAACTAATGCGTCTTGATGACTGTCTGGCGGTGATGTCATCTCGTCCGACTCGTTGGAACAGAAACAGCCCTGGGCAAATCCGTAATTATTTACAGTGAGATATGTTTGCTATAAGGTAGATCGAGGAAATGGTCCGTTTCTTAGAGTCGTCAGATTACGAAAGTCAGGTATATGCCTATGTGCTTATATCCAGTGTGTTGACGAAATAGACGAAGTTATGGTTAGCTAACTCGGATAAATGATGTTTTAAGATAAAACAATTAAGCTATCATCACATTCTACACACTTTCTTAGCTACACTAATATTAATATGAGCAAATTTAACTGCCACCCCAAAACATGGGAAGAATGTTAGAAAAATCAGTCTTTTAATAAGCTTTATAATATGCTTTAATATAATTTTTTCATTTAACTCAATTCACGAGGTAGCAAAAACTGAAATGAAAAAATTATGACATTAGCTTTACCATATATTTTTAGCTTTTTATGTATAAAGTTTTCTGTATTTATTTTCTGCTAAATTGAGCAAAGAACCCCTCCCCCCTATATTTCTTAATATTGAATTTATTTTGTTATAATTATACAATCTTATTTATTTAAATAATTCTCGTAATTAAATGGAATATTGCTGGAGTAACACATACATTTGTACGCTCATTTTGCGAATGATTTCATAATTTATAAAAAATTGTTTCATACAAATCAATACTGTTGAGATATTCTTTTGAAGGAAACAAAATATTTCCCAATACAGAAATCTATTTAGTACAAAAGATTAGATAGCTACTAAAATAATCGAATCCATAAAACGTAGTATGAAGGAAATATATACAATTCCATAAAATTTCAAATTTTCCCATTTGCACCAATTTTCAAAATGCATTTACCAAATAAACAAGAATACATATTTCCAAAAATATTTCGAAAACTGCTGACAATTATCAGTAAAAAATAACAAAATCTAAAGAGTTCAGCATATTGAAGACAGGATCATTAGTTAAAGAATATTAGATTGAAAAAGAGGGATTATTTGAAAACAAAAGATGACATTCTTCCGAAATGATGTATCAGAAAACTATTTAATGAGGCAATTAATAAAAACTTTGGACAAAAATACATTACATAATTGCATGTTTTCGAAGAATCCGCCTACACTTCAGAAATATTTCATATCTTTGCGAAAACTTAGTAGAAATTTCATGAACTGGAATTGTTTTAAAAATTTAACTGAATCGATCCAAAATCGAATAAGAAAGACATTTTAATGTCTGAATAGATAATCCTTTATATGCATATTCTGAGAGAGAAATTGAGTTTTAAGGACGCATATATAATATAAATATTTCGAATCAAATACACTTTAGATTTAGAAATAAGCACATAATTAGAATCTTTTCTTATTTTATAAATATGAATGCAATTGGAATCTTTTAATATCTGTATAGTTACAGATTTAGAACAAATATTATGATGGAAAAGACTTTATTATAATATATTGTGAGTAGGCGTTCAGTTTCCATTAAATAAGTTTTAGTTTGGATTAGGAAATTTAATATTACAATCTTTATATTATTATCCGCAGTTGTTTTCGTCGATGATATGAAAGTTTCGCAAGACTTATTTAAATAAAGTTTTCCCATTACCTGATTTTAAATATGAAGAAATATTTTCCCCGTTTCTATTTTTATTAAATGGAGCATTCAGTATTTTCTTTTTAATGTATTTCAACTCAAATAGAATTGCGAAATGCTATCGTCCGACTTTTACAGTTACAGTGCTGGTTTATCATTTTAAACTTAACATTACTGCGAAAATATTTTACAAGAAAATACAATTAGAATACATTTTTTTTAAAGAAAAGGCTGCTTCACCACTAAATGCCCAGAATTTATTAATTGTAACTATCTCAATTATTTAGAAGATTATCAACGCTCTGATTATTATTTTAGAAAATTATCGACATTTTTTTTAATGAGTGATATCTAACAATAAGCAAATGAATATGTATAAAAGGCCGAAGAGTCTGTGTTATATATGAAACAAAGCAGCCGGGAACTAGTAAAAGTGAAACCAAATCTAAATGATAACAATAAAAACCGAAGAAGAATACATTAAGAAAGCTAAGTGGAGCTTTGCATGCGGAAAAAAAAAGGGAAACATAGCATAGTTGGCCGTGTGCCAAATCTTGCTTGTGACTAGAGCAGCCCAAGTGTTAACAAATTTAATGAAAAAGTATCTTTGATTTTTGTCTCTCACTACTATGTAGCTGTTACTTAGTGAGTGAATTTCATATTCTCTTAGACTGTTATTCGAACAGCCCCGATATGTGTACTTTCGTCTTATTAATTCATTTTCTGTCTTCTTTGTTTTTAGTAATTTTTCTTGCTCATTTTTTCTATTTTATTTTACAATACGAATCACTATCCTATCTTTACCACGAACCATTATTGGCAAAGCTTATTTCAAGAAAGCTAAAGATACATCTATTTATATTTAAAATGATGTTAAATTGTAAAATTTTACATTGTTTTAGGTTCGAAATTAGCACTGCTATAAAAATAGTAGAATGTATCCTTTTTTAAAAATTTTTGGGAAGGTGAGAAAAATAAAGTAATTGCATAATATAAATGAATAGAACCGTGTAAGGCGTTTAAAATGATATATCTATTAACAATTGAATCTTAAAAATGTTTTGTTGAAGAAGCTATTAAGAGACCAACTTACTTAAAATATTGAATTAAAAATTTTAGCGACCATTAATTCTGACGAACAAGCTGGTCGCCAAAGGTAGCTAGTGATACATAAATATAACTTAAGAATATAAATAACGTTGAAACAAAAACTGAAATATATTACATATTAAAAATTATGGTTAAGTCCTCCACGAACGGGGAATAAAATAGCAAGTTCCATATCTTTGTTTTTATATCAAACAAGTCAGTTATATATTTCCAATTAACTATTTAAAAAACAAATTATTTATGATCAGTTTCTAACAAGTAATTTTATCTACTTCAAGTTATTCAGTTAATTTACTCATAAAATAATTTTCATTAAACAAAGAAAAGAAAATGTTGGAAATTTCTGGTACCTGGATAACCTGGTCATGCAGTAGACGAAGCAGAAATAAATTTTATAAACTTCATTAGCAATTCTCTAATAACTTTGCGAAATTATTCAGAGTGTAATCTATTTTATTCTGAAATGAAAAGAGTCGAAAATTTGTAATTAAATAAAGTATAATTCTGATTTTTAAATATATATTATAATAATGATTTTTTTATTTAATTGGAAATAAATACCTTATTATAAAAATAAGTTTTTTTCCTGCGAATTTTCTTATTTATATATAAGATTTTTTTAATTGCATTACACAACGACATTTTAAAAATGCCGCAAACTGCATTATCTAAAATTTCTGATATTTTTAATTTAACGAGCAGCACACTTATCACTTGCATTATTATTTTTAGGTTTTTAATTATCATAATGGAATTTCAGATAAATAAATGAATGACTGAAAAAACGAATTAAAATATCATTATCAAATAGTTATTTATATGCAATTGCAAGGTCGGTAGTTAATTAAAATTTTAAAGAGTAATTTCTTTAATAACAAAATATTAAAATATTTTTGAATATAGATCGATTTGAGGAAAGATATTTATTTATTATAAATTAAATAAAATTAGTTTGATTTGTTGACTTTTAATATAAAATTCAAACATTTTTATTTTTGTTTATATTTTGAGGTAAGAAACTCAAGTATCTAAGCTTTTGATTGATTGAAAACTGTTATGAGAAGTTGCTTTATTTTTGTTTTGAATGCTGAGTGTTGTCAAATTGCTATTTTTAAATTATGATAATAATAAATAGACAAACAATCCACTCATTAAAATGAAGTCATATTTTGTATTCAGAGTATTAATTAATATTTTGAATTAATATGATGGAAAAAAATTAGCTGATAATGAGATATTATTTATATGCAAAATCACCGTGATTAGCTCAGCTTGATAGTTACATTAACATTTTAAAGAGCATTTTTCTAATAGCAACATATTAAAATATTCTTGAGATTGATTTATGGAAATAAATTAATTGAATTTAATAAAAAAAATTAATTTAATTTGTTAATTTTAATAAAAAAATCAAAACATTTCTTTCTGTTTTGAGGTTAGAAATTCAAATATCTAAGCTTTCGATTCAGTAAAAATGTTCTGAGACTTTGTTCCATTTTTCTTTTGAATATTAGGCGTTGCTAGATCGTTTTCTAAAAATCATAATAATAATTAATCGAAAAACAATTCATTTATTAAAATGAAGTCATATTTTGTATTTAAAGTTTTAATATTTTTTGTAGTTTCTTATATCATTAAAAAATGATACCTCTAATTTGAAGAGGCAATAAATCTGACGAAGGGGGAATCAATAATTGATTAATTTTAGAGAAGTATATTTTCTTCTATCTTAGAAAAGGTTGTAGTTTTTTGAGAATTATGAAGTTTTGATTCGTGTGACTTCCTGAATCGGATCCCAACTCAAAATAATGTAAGAAGTGTATACGATTTCCACATCAGAGTAATATAAAAAACGTGCCAGTAATGGATGAGTGAGAATTGAAGTATGTTTACATTGAAAACTATTAGAATATTATTAGCTATCAATTTAAATTTAAGATAGGGGCATACCCACAAACCACCATTTTCATAACATTTTCTGAACTTCTTAATTTTTTTATGAAGGATTTTATATTTAAGATTTGAAAAATGATTTGCTGTTTTTAATCCATTAGTTTTATCCCAGGTAATTGTCAAAATAATAAACTGGAAACGAAATTTTGAAAACCTAAACTAAGCTATAAAAATATTGACGATGTATCTAAACAGCAGTTTCTTTGCTCTTAAATATACAGTATGTGATTAAGCAATTTACTGCATAAAAATATTATTATAATTATATGATAATAATAATAATATTATATATTATTATTATATATATATTATTTTATATTATTATATAATTATAATAATTGATATTATGTTTAAAAAGTAAACTGCATATTTGATTTCATTTGAAAACAATCAAATAAAATCAAATCAAATATGCAGTTTACTTTTTAAACATAATATCAATTCTTATTCAGTTATTTATTATAGTTTTAAGCACATTTGAAAATTATTTCTTTGCATAATTTTGATTTACAGATAATTTAATTTGATTATGTTCAAGTTGTTTACATTCTGCAAATTATATTGCTTATTGTCATTAATTTTGGATATCTTATGCAATTAGAAATAATAATTTTTTTTCATTGTTTCAGAGCAAATGCATGTACAGAGTCCCGGAAATTATAAAAGTTAATGCAATAAGTAAATATTGTACAAAGGAATTAATTTATCAGAAAAATCACCCATATTGCCCAGTTTCAATAAAAAAACAATAACAAAATAAATAAAAATGGTTTGTAAGAACTTTGATTAAGTTCTTACAAAAGTTATTGATTAGTCATTGATCAAGTTAATTATTGAAAAATAAAAGATGTTTACATAGCATGTGGAATAACAACAATAAGTCTTTCACAAAGTTCAGTGAAAAATTTCGCTAAGAAATTTTCGTTCAATTCCAAACACTGCTATCGGATACAAAGATAATAGTTTTGTTCTTTAACTCTCCTTATATGGAACAGATATCTGTATATAAAACCAAACGAAAATTATCAAGAAAAATATTAAAAGCTAAAAGGAAATTAAATAAAATGAAATTATTAAAGACTTACAAGTACAATGAATTTTAAAATATTAAGATGTGCATATAATATAGTATAATTAATATTCATTATAGTTATAAAAAATTAATATTAAAATTTTTATTTACATTTTTATTATAAGCAAGATATAATTTTATTTGAATAATTTTCAATTAATATGTTAATTTCTGATCAGTTAAGTAAGGCTGAGATGAACGAAGTGAAAAAAAAAGGTTATTAAGAATTATTCCAGAAAGTATATCCGATAAGGGGGAAGATGAATTACCTTCAGGAATCAGGTGTCAAAAACATAACATACCGTAGTCAAAAAGTGATCAGTATGTTTAACATGCAAAATACAACCGACTAACCATTTTTGATGAACGGCTGTTCATACAAGAAATGATAGTATTAATTTAATTATACCCACCCATTTTGAGTAACTATATCTTATCACAGGAAAAGAAACTATACTTTTAATTATATTTGACAAATAAGTATATAGATTTCTGATTGGCCAACTATGCTTACGAAATTAAGTAATGAAATCTCTTTAATTGTTGAGGTTGGAACTCCGGCAAAATTAAATATTGTAATATTTTTCGAAACAAACGATAAATTGATAACGTATATAAATATCACGAGTTTTTATATGGAATAAAAATTGACAGATTAATAGAAAGACTATTGCTTCAAGTTTTTTTTTCCATTGAGAATGTACAGTGCAGTAGTGTTTTTGAAATTTCTTTCCAAAATGAACAACATGTGGACAAAAGACTATTTCTGACACATCCAGTAGTGTGTTATTTTAACCTCTTTTATATGAAATGAAAATAGGCGAATCTGGGGTTAATACTAGGACATTGTTTTTTATCCAATTATTTTATATGAGTTTAGTTTCGTCTGCTCCTATACGTTTCGCAATAAATTAATAAATAAAGGAGTCTCTGAAGTTTTCGAAAATCGGAATTCTAGTTTTGGGGGCAAAAACAAAATATAAAATCAGACTAAAAGAGCTAGACGAGTAAAATAAAAGAGAATATAATTGTACACCTTCCGCAAAATCAAAACGAGGTTGTGTTTCGTTTTGCTATGCTATTAAGCCAATTTTCTTATTAGAAAGAAACTGGATTCCAAGACAGAAACATATAATTGACTTTGAATTCATTTTATTGTAATAAATAATTTGAACTCTCAAATTAATATTTTTTTACGAAAATTGAGACTCAATTTCCTGACCTCAAACCACTAAGCGTGCTGGTCAGTATACGTTAAATCATCCAAGGTCTAATATCCTTATACTGGTATGGCATAGAAATTTAGAGATGAAAATATCGTGTCATACATTCTCTTCGTCTTTAAATTTAATTTAATTGTAAAAATGCATCGCCGCTTGGGAGCAACACTAGAACTATTTTGAGATGGATCTCATAATTTTGAACCCCCTTTTCAAATTTCTGCATGGCGTCAGTGAGAGGGCATTTGGCTCCCTAAATCTGATTTACATACTCAGCTGACTTTAATCCACATACATAACTGATATTAAGTGAAATTGAGATTCGAACCAGACGCCCTCCTGCCACGATGATATAGCATTATCACAAAGCCGCAGCAACACCTCCTAGTCTTCAAGAAATGGTTCATAATTATAATTTACAATACAGTAAAGCCCTTGTTAGATTTTAAAATAAAATACAGATCTATGACTAAACTAACCATATAATGGTATAAATCGGGTATTTACGAATGGATCATTCCAAATGAAAGATGAATAAGATAAGATAAGATAACATAACATAGCATAACAAAGGAAATGTAAGCTAATTAAGACACCAAATGAAAGGAATTGCTTGTCAATTATTTATTGCATACAACAGGAATTTTTCGAAAGTTGAGTTAAGTGGCGTTAATTAAATTCAGTTTTTTAATTACCTTGAATAAGAAAGACTCACTTGTGAAAAAACCCCATTTATTCTGTGCAGAACAAGAAATGGTGTCATCACCTGGAATTCTGTAGTTATGCTGATGAAAGGAATGTTTATGTAGGATTGATATGCTTAACGGATTAGTAACGAGAAAATGTATAAGGATTTATATCTTATATTTTGGCCGCGGTGGCCTGGTGGTAAGGTCTCGGCTTCAGAACCGGAGGGTTTCAGGTTCGTGACCCGATTCCACCGAAGAACCGTCTTGTAAGGGGGTCTGTTGCACGTTAAATCCGTCATGACCAAACGTCCTCCCGCTGGTGTGGAGAGGGGGGTGCCAGCTCAGGTGTCGTCTTCGTCAGTTGACCGCGGTTCAAAATGACGAGGTCCGTCCCAAAATAGCCCTAGCGTTGCTTTAAAACGGGACGTTAATATAACGAAACCAAACCAAACTTATATTTCGAATAATGGGGAAAAGTTAAATTTCAACTAAAAATAATGGATGACTTGATGCTTAATTTTATAAATGACTGAACTAATCTCTAATAATAATAAGGGAGAACATATTGCCATTCTATAGGTTGAAAGCTCGAATTAAAGTTACCAAATTTGGCACAGATATACTTTGGAGTTTAGAAATAGTACATTGGAGAGATTTTCTAAGCAAATTACTTAGATTTCAATTTAAATTCTAATTAATAAAACTTTTTCGAGATTTTGACGTTTTTTCTCTGTAAATACCGAAAATACATCATATAAAATTGCAACCACTTTTTTATCTATAAAAAAATGTCTTTTTATCAGTATTAATTCAATTGCTGCTTAATTGTTTTCCTGAATTTTGAAATTTTTTTAATAACGTTTCATTAATTTCGATTTTTGATTAATTGCATTCGTTTACGTTTAATATCAATATTATATTTCATTATTTCTATAAAATTCAAACCATTTCCACCGTTTCATTAAATATTTAATCCTTTTACTTCCTTCCATTTTTAATAACTTAGGAAGAAAGATTCTTTTAATTACTTGCGCCTGTTTATATGCGAAATTAGAAAGTGAAATTATATTACCGCTAAAGAAAGAGTGCAGCTTAAATATAAATTACCCACGCACTTGAACGGCTGTATTATGTTTTAACTGTATCACGATATCATAAATCTTGATTTCATGACAAGGATTTCGTACATAATAAACTAAACAAGAGTAAATCTATTAAATTAACAATGCCTTTCATTATTCGATGTTTAAAAATTCTTCATGGAGAGAATTATAAGCATTAGATTACGTACAAAAGATTTAATTGAAATGCAGCCATTCTGGCGAACAGCTAGCCGCCAAAGATGCTAGTTTATAAATATAGGTTTAAGAGATATAATTTAAAAACACATTAATCTTAAAACTAAAAACAACATTTAAAAAGATTATTATTTTGAGAATTATGTAAACTGATTGAATTTGTGACACTGAAGTTCTATAAAATTAAAAAAAAAATCGTTAATAGAAAATTTGATTGATTAACTCAAAAATTTCTCGCATACTCTCTTATAAAGGTGCAATTCTCCAAAGAATATCTTGGATGGCAATGATGTGCACGAAATATTAAAGTTTGGTGTGAATTTAACAATTTTACTCAATCTGTTATGTGATCCTTGGCGAGTTTTTTTTGGCGATAAATCTCTGACATGTGATTAATAATATCAAAACATCTAATTTTTGCTTTAAACGTGTTTTTACTTACCTATTAAAATAAAAATTTGTCACATAACTATACTTGTAGTAAAAAAAATCCCATACCAAATTTGATATATTTAAATCATTGCGTTTTTTATTTATTGCGCTTGCATGTTTCTGAAGGTACAAAAAGACAGATGGTCAACTACTTGTTGGACTTGGCTTAGAATTTAATAAATGTCCATATTATAGATGTTAAATATGTGCATAGAATTTTATCTATCTAGCTCTTTTCAGTTTTATAATTATCGAGTTAGCTTATGTTCGAACAACTGGTCAGACATACTTTTTCTGAATGGATTTTTCATCATAATTTGATTCAAATCACAAATTCGGTGCATAGATCATATATTAAACTTCATTAGTCCAAATCGAAGAATTTTTGAGTTATCTTTGTGACAGACAGACAAACAGACATTTTCCAGAAATGTATTTTTCGATCTGTGGAAGGTCTAAAACGAGGAAGTTCGTTAAAATCGTGAATTCGAAGTTTTTGACGGTTGCAGAACTTTATCTATACTTAGTATGTGAGGAAATGAAAACTTTTTTGAACGCCTCCTAACATATCATCCTCAAAGACTGCCGTTGATGAAAAAGTATAATTGGATGCAGAAATTGAATGTGAAACCGGTAAATTTCAACACAGAATCTATGCGACTGATAATATCGATTCCTATATTCTGAACTTGGACTTCAAAAATTTAATTCTGTTGTAGATCTGAAGAAGAACGTGATATGGACAGGAGAAAAAGAAATCCCTTTATTTTCGGAAATGTACAGTATAGAAAAAGAATCTCGCACTAAAATATTCTCTTTAAAAGATCCTATTTCTGACTTCAATGTTTCGGAAAAATTCAAAACCAGTAGGTGTAGTGTGAATTTTCAATAAGCTCAGTAACATATAACGACAATTTATTCTAGATAAAAACACGAAACACAGTTAACCAAACACTGATAAAGCGTATATGAAACAACACTAGCAGGAATCGCATACATTAACGATGATGAAATAAAAATTTGAAGTGAAAATTAAAACTCCTGTAAACTAATTGTCTTGGTAGTCAACTAATATAGCGAGTATTGCAAATGATAGCAAAAACTCCCTCTACAACATCGGACTTGCTATTACTTGATTTTGCTACTTTGGTTCGTTACTACTTGATGTTTGAATTAAAAATCAAACATTAATTTTTTACTAACTAACAGAATTAATACTAATTTTTTACAGACATCGAAAGGTAACAATACATGCTGGAGATTTCGTTATTCATGATATAAAGGAATTTTTAGAAATGAGCCAACGAACTTATATTATTTTATGAGCCCATAACGTTCGGGAATATATTCGACCGAGATGTACTATGAAAACTCCAACAGGTTCAGTAAAGGAAAACGATACTTTATTCTAACTGAAACCAAGGCAACCAAACACAGAAAAGCATATATAAAATAACACTTGTAGAAATTAACAATATTTAAGAAATAAATCCCTATTTTTCAACTACAACAGTAGAAAACTCTCAAACGATCTTACTGGAGAGATTTCACTCAACTACTCTTCTAAACTCAACTCAACTGACTATGCCTCTTGATTAATGACTCTCGGCTGTTTGTTTATAGTTTCTGTAACAGCTTCTAGAGCAGAAACTTGAATTCTAATGGAAATTCACAATTCTCAAATAATTTGTTCATTTTTGCCACCAAATTCGTCGCCAAGACAGAGAATCATTGATCCGGCATATATTTAGCATTTGTTCGTGCTATCTGTTAAAACTACCTTCCTTACTAGAAAGCGTAATGCACAGAAAAGCAATATTGTAAATTCGTAACAATGTATTTGCGCTAGTTTGCACAGACATAGAATATATAGCCACAGAGAAAAATCTTAAGTTTAAGCATCAGTATAATAAGACAATAGTAAAACGTATATAATTTTATTATGCAATTTTTTAATGTTTGTATCATATATCTCTGAGAAATAATTGGCAATTTGTGACATAAAAATGCAACGAGTATTATTAAAGTTCTTTATAATTCCAGATAGAAAAGAATTCCTGCATATTATAATATCCATTTTTTTAAAACGTATAAAAGAAATTTCTAAAACTAAACTGCTCTGACACTTCAAGATTTCTGAAGCTTTCAATATTAATACTTCAGCCTATTTAAATGCCCTCTTCAAAAGATATCTGCTTTTCAACACATTTTACTTTCTTAAGCTCATTGTTAATTGGCTTAGAGAAAAGAAAGTTTTCTTTTACAGCTCTATCAGTTTTAGTCGCAGCAGTATAGAACTCCTTTTGTTTAATCTATTTATGTTCAAGAATATTTTACTAAACTAGAATAATCCCGGCGGAAGACTTATAAAATTTAGATAATTTAATATTTTAGAAATGCATTCATTGATTAAACAATCTGAAAAATATTTTTTTACATGATTTAAAATATTTTTCCAAGTCTATGTATAAGGCCATCTCTGATGCTTAAGAAAGCTGTTAGGTCAAAATTAGAATAAGATAGCTGGGGCATCAAAATTTATTTAATTCTTTATATAATATATCGTCTTTTAATAGTAAATGCTCTATTTACAAGATACCTTATTCTTAATAATTTTTGTTTCATTTTTGATATTTTTAAACAATGCCTTTACTTTTAAAATAAAGTATTTTCTAAAATTCTCTCGACTTCGATATTTTTGAAAATTTCGAAGTATATTAAAAAGCAAAAGAATTTTCTAGAAAATAGAATAAAAACACAATAATTCCAAAAGAGAACTTTATAATTTATATACTTTTATCCGAAATATTCGTGAAGAATAAAAAACAAATTAATAAATACAATTTTGTTACAGAAAAAGATAACACTGTTGCTACAGATTTCCAATATTAATAACATTTCTAAAAGAACTCTTGCAAAATGCTGAAAAAGCGTTCTTTTTTGTATTTTTTTTCCTTTTCATTCCTTCAAACTTAAAGCGGTGAATTCCATTTGAGAATTCGACATATGTGACCAACGCATCTTAGAAAAATCCGTTGAAAACCAGTATCTAATCTTTTATACGGTTTGTAATAAAAGCCTCCAATCGATTGCCTTGCAAGTTTCAATCTTATTATTTGGTAAAAAAGAATCCAGACAGCTAGATGTAAGTCAATACTTGTTTCGAGAACTATTTTTCGTAAAACAGTAAGCTATTTAATTTTTGCTTTCGTAGCAGACGACAATCAATTTTATTCTTTTGAACAGCGTTATTGGGCTATGAATTCGTTTGTTCGAAAAAAAAATGTCTGCGAAGCTGCTGTTTGAAAACTTATGTTTTGATATTAATTCGTGTGTTATATATATATCTCACTCTAAGAAGTTTCATTTTTTCCAATAAAACATCGTCACATATCAGATATCAAAATTATCGAAACTGTATTAAATTGCCGAGTAAGTGAGATTTTTCTTCTGAGTTTGTAACGAAAGAAGTAATGTGTTGTAGCTTTTTTTTTCCATCTGACTTTCGAAACATTTTTGATAGTAGAAAAATTATTTGTCTGATTTCATGATTAAGGTCGATTTTTTGGAGAGAATGTCGAAAATGTTCATTCAATATTCTTAACGTATGAATAGCTTTCTTTATGAAGCTTATTGAATTTCTTTTCTAAAAGCTGATTATTCTTTGGAAAGTTGCAATTACTTTTATTCTTGTATTGCATATATTTAAATGTTGTTCCACATTTTTAAATTCTGTGTCCTCAAACTCTAAATTTCGGTAAGATCTAACGAAAGTCTCACAGAATAATACATTCTTTTGTTCGAATTTGGTATAGTACAGTGATTCTCAATATGTTCAGTAATTTCTGAACAACAAAACAAGAAATCTATTCATTTCGAAACAACTGCCAATTTTTTAATGTTTTATAATGCTAAAAATAATTCAAAATTTCTTTTTATTTATCAGAAGAACACTTATTTAAGACTGGATAAAATCACAGATTATTTTTTATATTTTAAGTAGGTTATTATTTCTTATTAACAGAATTTGGAATTTTTTTTGGTAAACTTCCAAACGAAAAGGCCTTCCCTTTATATCAGCTGTTAGCTAAACCATATTTTTTCTTTCATGTTTCTAAGCACTTTTATTTTTTAATTGATATAACCCATTATTTTCCTTTTTGCATAAATTTATCAACCCATTTTATTCAAAAATGAAAGAAATAAGTGTATATATAATATAATACATCTATATAATTTATTAGAATATATATAATATGATACATTTTTCAAGATAATTCGTTCCGATTTTTTAACAACATACACCTTATAATAGAGCGAATTAATGATTCTGTTATCAAATAATAATTATATTTGGTTAATTGTTGAATTTTTAAAAATATGAATAAGGTGAATTAACATTTCTACACGGAGAAATTTTAAATGGTTTTTTATAATGGATTTTTAAATATGCTATGTAGAAGAAAATGGGACTGTTCCTATTTTTTATAAATAATGTTGCCATTTACCCTAATAAAAATGTTGAATCCTTGTGATGCGAGTAGTAGTTGGGTGGAAAACTTTGCTCAGATGTTTTATAATAGATGGGGTAATTAAATAACTTAAAGGATGTCTCAGTCACAAGACAAACCTATATTTGTCTCAATTTAAAACATTTTTTTTTGAATAGAAAAAAGAAATTGTTGTTATAAAGTGAAAGACTATGGCTACACGAATTTAACCAATCTGAATTATTACAGAAAAATATAGACTCAGAAATGTCCAAAAAAAAAAAATCTTAAGAATATATCAGACTATGTTCTGTGATTTTTCAGGTCTAACTCCAACAATATAATCAACAGATTAATATGCAAATTTAATAATAAATCTTGAGAAAAATGTAATATTCTGAATAATTTAAGCAAAATTAATGAAATAGAATTTATAAACGCTAAAAAGTATTAATATATATTCAGATTTTCACTAATAACACTATCTAAAACGGTCAATTTTGTTATAAATCTAAAGCTATAGTCTATAAAATGTTTAAAATTAACTAATAAAAATACTATATATACTTTAGAGATAATGGAATTGGCTATAAATTATTAATCACATTAACTATAACTCACACACACACATATGTGTCATGATCTCTTACAAATTAATTAAGATTTAAATTGGATTATCTTAAATTAGTCTATGTTACTTTATTCTAGAATTTGTCTTATTTCCTGACCCAAATATCTTTTCTTATTTAACTCCCAACTTCTCCCCCCCCCTCTCTCTATATATATGCATAGAAAACACACACACACACACACACACACACACACACACACACACACACACACACACACACACACACACACACACACACACACACACACACACACACATTAAAACGCGCTCTAAAAAATTGCTTTGTCTTTAGTTTCTCCCTCTCCTATCGAAGTGATAAAAATCTTTAAATCTACGTATTTCTTTCAAAGATGTCTTAAGTTGACACGTGCCAAAGAAATTTTTATCAGAATCTCTTAGCGAAATCACTAGGGTGAGAAGTTTCTGTCACTTTGGTCTTTCTTGTCTGCTGGTGCGAACGGAGCATTCCACCTTTGTCTTTGTCTTATTTCAAGTCTACAAGTTATGCTTGCAGTGTAAAAATAAATCAAAGTTAAATTCCAAAAGTGTCATCTTCTGGGGCACGTATCTACCAAATTGTGTCTCCCATACACTTCATTTGAATATGTTAACTACAGTTACTTTATTGATGAACAATTTAGCAATTAATTATTTTAATCATTCAAAAGATTATTTTTTAACATCATGCGCAGTAGTTGTTCTGCTTGTCACCTGTACACATGCAGGTTTTTAATATATAAATATTCATCACTGCATTTTTTTCATGTTGAAATAAATAAGTTTCTCTGATTTTGATCTTAATTTCATACTTTAGTTACTGCATCGTTAAGTGGGCAATTAGTTGCAATATCATGTATGGAATCACTTTCATTCACCCGATTTTCATAGTCGGCACCGGAGTAAACATATTTAGAAAAATGGCGATGCTTTATTTCAACAATTTTATTTCCGTTTAAATATATTTTTAACTTAATCAACATTTAAATTTTAGATTATTCTTTTGCCATAATAACTTTCAGATAATGTATATTTTATTTCATCTACTTATTCATCTTAATATTATATTTTCATCTTAATTATATTATATAATATTATTAATCTTAATATTAAGTTATAAAATGTCTTGAAAATTAACGTAAATATAATTTTCAAAAATGTAATATTAAAAATTATTATTTAGCAGGATTTCACATGTGACATATAAAATAATCATATAAATGACTAATTAATAATTCCTTATATTTTAAATAAATAATTACAGAGTTCGATGTATGTCAACTTGATATGTCTTTGAAGTAGCGAAATCTTGAATCATATCATTAAATTCAACAACTTGAATAGGCTCAGAATTAAAAAAAAACAACAATGCAAGCCGAAATCAAAAGTCTATTTTCTAGTAAAGAGATTCTCGGAAACTGTTTATTCTTCTGAAGATCTGTCTCCAAATGTATTAATAATTGGCAAAAAGGATAATCTAATTGATTTTTAAAAATTAGGCTTAAGAATTTCCAATAAACAATCGAATTTTTTTCTTTTAATTCGAATGATAGGGCTAATTATACAAAATTAACACATTCTTCACTAAGCTCTTCCGATAAATCATTTTTAATAGATTCTTAGAAGAAAGTCATTGGTTTTTTTTGAATTTGGTTATTTTTCTTGTTCAGTAATTTATACAAAAATGCGAGCAAAATTTGGAATACTCTACCTCATTTATGTGCATATGATGTATTGCAGGATAAATTTTTCGTGAAGAAATAGCTATCAATAAAGTTTTTTACGTTGTCTGTATTCAGTACTTTTTTTAGTGTTCAGTAATTTTATATTTTTCTCCATTTTTAATATAATTAGCAAAAGAATCTTTTGAACAAAATAATTTACATGGTAAATGATAGGCATATCCATCTAACATCTCATTTACAACTATTCATTTTTTTGCTTGGAACAAATATTTAATTGTACGGTAATTAAGCTTAATTACATTTGGATTGTGAAAATCACAGTTTTTATAAAATTCTGTAAACGCTTTTGTGTATTTTTTATGATAAAATCTACAGCCTCAGCTTTCAGTAGACTCCAAGCTCTTAATTTATCTACTGCAAATTTACTAGAAGCTGTAACTGGTAAAAAAGATTATTCATCATCTTCTCTAATTACGCTAATAGATTTTTTTAACATTAAGAAATTAACTAAAACTGCATCTTTTTATTTGAGGATTCCATTGAATAGGCCTTTTTTTTCTGTGTACTATTAGCATTTTGTACAATATTTTCTATTTTTATATTATCATTTAATAAAATTCATAATGTATTATATGATTTAACAGATGGAAATGAGTCATAAAATTAATATTGATTTTAAAGAAAACTAATGCCATTGCACTTTTTATTAATCATGACAATAAACTATAAATTTTGGGAAGAAGTTAGTTGTTTAGGTTAACAAACGCCATTTGAGTCATGACGCAATTTGCCGTGTCATGAACAGAGAGCAGCTGACTCATGAAACGCGCCACCCATGTTTTTAATCCATACAATATATTTCATATTTTCCATGTTTATAAATATCTCAATAAATCTTTTTTTTTACAACTAAGAGATTTGTTTCATTTAAATAAACTATTATAAACTAAAAGCGGTCTTCTTTGCCAAAAAGCCTCAAAAATAAAAAATAAAAAAATTGAAAAACTCTTAATAAATAATTATTCAATCCAAAATGTTCCATTGCATAATCCTATTCAGCATATTTATTTTTAAATGAGAACGTTTTTGTTGGAATTTTTAATATTATTTGAATTCAATATATGAATCATTCTTTTCTTTTTTTTTCAAATGTATCACACTTTAATTTTTACTTTTTTTAATTTTAGATTTTACTTACTTTTTTTTTAATAATACTTTTGTTGTTCCGACTCTATGCTTAATTCTTTTTTATTTAAATGAAACAAATCTCTTAGTTGTCTTTAAAATGCAAAAAAAAAAAAAAAAAAATGGTATTAGAAATACTTATTTTTATCTACTTGACATCCCAGTTTAATGAACTGAAAATTAATAAAATAAAAATACACTATCTCTTAGAGCTTTAAATTCTCTTTCAAATAATACAAATAATTTTACCAACCTGTTTATTTATCCAAATATTTTTAAATTTAAAGTTACGAAAATAACGACTAATAGTTGAAATTGGTATTAAGATATTTCATTGAAAAAAAAAAACTTGTTTCAATTTTCAAATAAGTATTTCATTATTTATTAAATAATAATAACAATTATTATTATGAAAATGAATCGAAAAACGTCGGAAACATTTAAAAAAACATTTTTTCAGTCTTTTAAAACAGGTGAATTGTATTTGAGAATTCAACATATGGGAAAAAACATATAGAAAAAAAAAATCAATTGAAAACTTTTAACTAAGCCTTTATTCGGACTGTAAGAGAAGATTTCAATCGATTGCTCGCAAGTCTGAATGTTAGTTGTCATCCAATAAAAAAATCCAGCCCGCTGTAAGTCAATACTTGTTTCAAGAAAGTACTTCTATAAGATAGTAAGCTATTTAATTTTTGCTTTCGTGGCAGAAAGCAATCAGATTGATTTTTTTAGAGATAATGTGTCAGGAACACTTTTTCAGAAAAAATACTTCTGAGAAGTGTTGATTGAAATTCTATAGTTTTAGTAAATATTTCTTAGTTTTTCTTTGAAAAGTTAGTAAAGACACTTTTGCAGAAAGGCTATCAGATGACAAAATTATCAAAATATTATAAGTTAGGTTGCCTCTCTTTTGATATTATTATTTAAAACATTAGCTTTCGTAACATTTTAAATAATAATTAAAATTATTATTTATTAAGAAAATTTTAATACATATAAATTTATTTCTATCGGAATTAAATTTCCAATAGATGGTTATTATATATAATTTTAAAATTATTTAGTTTTCATATATCTTCAAAATTAAAAAAAAAGAAGAAGAACGTTTTTCTGAGTCTTTAAGTTTTTTTGAAATTGTATTCTACAAGATTTAATAATGGGTGGAAATTTTGTTGTAAAGAGAGTAATATTTTTATATTTATTTAAATAACAAAAAAAAAAAAATTCTAATATTGTTAGAATTAAAAAAAAAGCAAAAGATAAATTCCACTAATATGCACTTTTTGCTTAACTAATGAGTTTTACCAAAATTTTTATTTCTTTAGAAAATATATTTTTGAATAAAGCATAATACATATTTAATTATATAATAATATATTTAAATTGATGAATAAATAATTATTATTATGGTTTATTTAATAAATAATATTTAATTATATTTAAATATATAATTATTTATGAAATAAATTTGTTCATAAATAAAGTATTTAAAGTTAATACTTATGGCATTTTTTTATGTATGTATTTTTTTTTCCTTTCTGAAAAATAATTTATAAGAATTTATTTTAATCTGCAATTATCATCTGCGAACTAAATATCTTTTTTTCAGCAATAAATTAAACAAATTTTTTTATTGTTTATAAGTGCATTTGTTGATACGAAGAAAAGAATGAAATGCGAGGCTGATCGCAAAGGAATCAGAGCCATAACAAATGCAACTGAGTTGCACTGCATACAATATTAAGAGTTATTTTTTATTATTGATATATCTTTAAATGCATTTTATGAAGGAGCGAAAGATAGTAAAATGAAGCAAATGTTGATTCATGTCCATTTTGTGAACTATTCAAAATAGATTCGTCAGATAATAGTTAGTTTTTACGTCACACCTTTATCTAGTTACATATTCCAAATCGAAATACAATAGGTATTCAGAAGAATTTAAAAGGAAACCTTCAAAAATATATCTATTTAATTAATCCCAGAATAATTACGTATAATAATACTCAATCTAATATAATGAATAAGCATAATTTAAGAAACCTTGTTACACTTAACAACGTTTTAATTTGTATTAATGTATATTTTTCTCTATAAATTACTAAAACCCTGTTGATATTTGGCAATTAAAAATGATTGTAATTAAAAACGTATTGAAATTTCTAGCAGTTGCAAGTATGTATTTATTGTAATTACTAATAGCTGTAATTGAAATACAGTAGACTCCCGATTATCCGCGGGCGGGTTATCCGCGCCTGCCGCGCTAAGCTTTTTTTTTTTTTTTTTTTTTTTTTTTTTGCTTCTAAGCAAAGAGAAACTACTTCGAAATCAAGAAGCAAACACAAATGACTGATTTCTTCAAAAAGGTGTAGTTTTACAGTTATGCTTTTGTAATTACATAGTACATTACAGTATTAAAACAGTACATATGTATTAATTTTTCTGTGTATCCTTGATGCCTCTCGTAAGTACAAAGCACTCTTCTGTTTTCATTCACAAAATGCATTTTAGGTTAGTTTTGATTGATATACTAAAATATTAAGCATTAGTTAAACATTTCCTGCTGTTTATTTTACGTTTTATTGTACATAAAACGATTTTTCAAAGTTGGAATGACTGTTTTCTCTTTTGCTATACCTATTTTTAGCTTTTTTCGGATTATCCGCGATTTTTGTTATCCGCGGCGGCCGCGCCACCCAATTCCGCGGATAATCGGGAGTGTACTGTAGTTTACAATTATTAATATAAAGTTTTATTAGTATTTCAATAAAAAATTTCTAAGCAATTCATTTCATTTCGTTTAAAAAAAATCACTTTTTGAATTTTCATTTAAATATGAATTTATTCCTGAATATATTTATTTGGATAGTGATGTTTCATTATATTTTAGAATGAATCATCGAATTTTAGTGTTTATTTTATTAATGTCTTAATTAGTGTAAATATTTGTTTTGTAATTAATTTTACTAAAGGCTTAATGTTTTTTTAATTGTTCTTTTGTGAAATTAGCTAAGTATTCTAACAATGGGGTTTTAGGTTTAATAAGAATATTAAAATTTTCTTCAAATTTTTTCCCTAACCAAATTTGAAAATCATCAAAAATAATTTGATTCAAACATTTAAATGTGAAAAAATTATGTTTTGTAATATATACTGCGGAAGAATATGCTTTGGAGTTATTGCTAAAAGCCTTATAATTTTGTTGATTTTTAATTAGTAAAAAGTCTTATTACAATTCTAAAAAGAAAATTTTTAATAAGCACTTATTATTGTAGATATAACTATTAGCCAAATTTAATAGCTCTAGATCCAAAGGTCTGTTCAATAGTTTTATGCAGTGTGGTGCATTTTGATCTTACAAAGTACTGATTTTCTAGATAGGAAATAATATATTTCAGTTTGTAAGTAGTGTTATTTTACTCACTATCTTTTTGTAGGTAAACATAGTACTCCACCAGTTACAAAAGGATACATCAAGTAATTTAAATGTAAAGTATACACAAATATTGGTTTCAGGAAGAAAATAAATTCTATTTTTATTTTCTGTTCTTTTTTTACGAATTATTCCTTTTTTTTATTTCCTCCACTTTTTAATTTCCTTGGGAATTCATATACAGTCATCTTCTTTGGCTCAGAAAAAAGCTATAAAGAAAATAATCTACTTCTTTTCTTTATTATTATCAGGAAATGAAAACAAATTGAGACAACTAAACTCTATTAATTCTCTAATACTTTTATGCAGACGAAATAAATGCGTTAGCATATTTATCTTTTCACGCTCCCATGGTGATGAACAAGGTCATATCTCTATTAACCCTTTCTAAGGCCGTGGGAAGTATGCTTCCCATCAAATTTATCAATATTTGTATGAAATTATATAGGTTGGCATAAGTTCTGATAATTTTTTTTTAGAAAGGCAGAAACTTAGAAGCTTCAGTTCTTTATCTCACACAAAATGATGTGTCTTGATTTGTTACTTAATTATTAATTAACCAAATTAATTAATTAATCAAATTAAATTTATCTAATAAGCTAAATGAATCCCTTTTCTTATTCTAATTTCAAGCCTAAAAATATTTTAACATATGATACAAAAAAATTTCCCTATAAAGTGTTAAACAATCAAGAGCCGAATAAATACTTGATTATTTCTTCTAGAGATCCTTGTGTAATATGCATCTACACAGCAATTTTTAATATCTTTTATGCGAGATACACAAAAAGAAAGTAGTGGTATCATAAAAAGAAAGAAAGAAAGAAAGGGGGAAAAAATAGAATTCGAACTTTCGAAGAACACCCCTCCCTAATCCCTTTTGACCTTTTTACGACCGAAAAATACATTTTTGGAATTTTATGTTTTTCGCTCTGCCTGCTTTGATAACACTACAGGTTTTACGCTTTTAGCTAAATGGTTGAACTTTGGGCTGGGCTCTTTCAACCCTATTTATAGATACTGTGGAATTTTGAACAAAATCCATTCAAAAGTAGTTTATTGGTCCAACTGTCAAAGTAACAGTAAATTAGTCAACTAATGAACTTATGAACTTGATAACTAGAAAACTTAAAGGGCAAGATAGATAATATTTGGTATACAGATTTAGCATTCAAAATTTAGATATTTATTAAATTTTGGAAAATCTGTCAAACCGGTAACCGTCTGTCGTTTTATATTTTCTCATACATATCAACACAAAAGCTCAAAACCGCAATAATTTATTTCTATGAAATTTGGTGTGTGATCTTGCGATTACACTTGTAATTTTAAGTCAAATTTTCATTTCAATCTTTTGGAGAAAAGATGTCGAAAATGCATGTCCGATTTTCGCTTATTTGTGTATTAACTACATGCCAAGGGGTTAATCGCCAAATATCGCACGCCTTACGCCAAATATCTGTATTTCGTAACTATACTCGCCAATGCCATACATGGCGTCCCGGGTTCGAATCCCGATTCGGGCATGGTTGTTCTTCATCTGTGTTCTATCTGTGAGAGTGTCATCTTCATATGAGCTAGAAGTCAGACTTCTGCCGTCGGGTGCTCAGGGGTATTTACCCTGACAAGCTACTGCACCCCCTTTCAGTGGTAACGCGGACACGATATCATCATGAGCAGCAGCAGCGCATTTAAATGATAGCATTTAAGCGCATGTGAAAACACACATCAAAGTCAATCCATTTATGTATTTGGTTCAAAATATAATAAGAATCTAACTTGAAATGCTCCAAAAAATTTATTTGGCTTTTACCAAAGCCCACAGTTTTCATGCAAGGAGATTGGAGGGGGGGGGGTATAGCATCTATATTAAGAAATATGCGAGAAAGTTTCTTCAGTTTCCCGTTCGTTAATATTTGACTTTTCCATAATTTCGATTCAGAAGCAATTCGCTTCCATTTTCACAGTTCAAGAGATTGAAACAAAATAACTCTTCTCTTAAAAATAATAAGAAGACGTCATTTTCCGTCTAATGCCCATTCCCCCTCGCCTTATTCTAAGCCAAAGAAAATATATAAACTGGAAAAAAAAAACTCGCATGGGAAATTCTTTCCCCAAGAAATTCAACAAATAATCTCCCTTGCGAAAAATGAACCCCCACTGACAAACTTATTGGTTTAAATTCCGCATCAAGAACTCAGAATTTAATATTAAATCAGCCCGCAAAACTATATCGGGCACCAGTCGCCATTTGGTTGTAGGGAGATAAAAAAAAATGCAAAAATCAGGAGTCGAATCGTGAGCTGTATGCTAATAATATCAAAACCCCCGACTTCTGACGCATATATTTCACAATACAGATTTTGGGGATGGTGAAATTTGGGTATAGGAAATGTCTAAACTACTGAAGGAAGAGTTTAAGTAATAAATCTTTTTTAAGAAACTTAGCGCGTAAGAAAATCTAGCAGTCCTTTTCAGACATTTTAAAATTAGATTAGGAAAAACAATGTCGTGGTTTCTGAGAATGGTGGAGAATTTTATTAAAATTGGTTTATGATATTTTGAAGTAGACTCCTAAATACATTTTAACATGCAACACTAGCAAATAGACTTAAATACTTTTATAATGAACCACACAGTTATTCATTATAAAAGTACACATCATGTACACATGAGTACCACATCATGTAATGCTGTAATCTGGATTACAGTATTACATGAAAATAAATATATGATAGTGTTAAAAATATAAAATATATGTGTATAAAAATGTAAGAATATGTTGGCACCTGTGTATAAATATATAAACGAAAACAGGATTTATATATATGTTAGTTTAAATGATTTCAATTCTAATTAATTTACAAAGTTTTATCTTAATTTAGCCCATAGTAAGTTCATTCTCTTATTTCGTGATCCAATTCCACTTTCTCTACTTAATTAATTCAAGAGAAGCTTTATAAAATTGCTGAAGCGGCTAAACGCCGACACCTTCTCACGCTCCTTCATATATATATATATATATATATATATATATATATATATATATATATATATATATATATATATGGCACCAATTTTCATAAGTTATCAGACTGTAATACAATGTGCATAAAATGTGTTTAATTAGTCTTGCGAAAGTTAGTTTGAACTTCCAGAGTCAAATTTGATATTCCATGACATAGCACCAAACACATATTCGCACTATGATATTTTATCAAATCAGCATTCGAACCTAGAACCATGCAAGGTATAAACTGAGACCCTAAGTCATTTTCTTAGACTTAAAGAAAACAGTCCAATGATATGTGTATTAAAATGTAAACACCGGTATATAAAATATAAAACAAAATTTATTTTAAATAGACATATATTTGACACCATTTTGGTTCAAAAGCTAATGTAATTTGCTTTATATTTCTAAATTTTCATACCAAAATTTTGGAAGGAAGTTTAACCCTCTAAGTCAAATTTGATACTCCATGACATAGTACCAAACTCATATTCATAGGCTGATATTTGTTGAAATCAAAATTCGAGCCTGGAACTAACCAAGACTGAAGATGAGAGCTTACACCAAGTAACTGTCTTAGGCCTAAAGAAAACAACCCAATTTAATATTTTGCTTTAAAAAGGGTCATTTTGGTAAAGTACAGGGTTATTCAAAATAAAGTATCTCTGTTTGGGACGCCTTGGCTAGAGAACCAGTCAACATAACGCCTTCATATTTGATGGATAGGCATTTCGGGTCTTGGAAAATTGTTTGGTACAATAAAATAATTAGTCTAAAGAAAGCCTATTGGATGAAATGTAGCGCAGCTATTGATTTAAGGTAATAAATACGAAATATGATACCAAAAATAAACGAAAAATGACGAGGTATCTATAGTAAACTCCATTATTGCATTGCTAATACACAAACATCGCTAGCTAGATGAAAATTCGAATATTCGACATTGCGAGCTGAACTGGAAAACAAAATCTGCATAATAGGTGAACAAAAGGTCTTCCGAACATTCTTAGGCTAGGACGATTGTTCTCTCTTTGCCGGAGAGTGCTACTTAAGTTATTTTACCAAAACAGTAATAACACTGCCAAAGCATTTTGCTTATACCGAGGGCAGAAATCTTTACGTACGGGTCCAATAACACATTGAGTTCTGCTGCGAATGGTCAAGCATTTCGAGGAAACAGGCAGCTTTGTTGTTAAAGCAGGCCATTTACGTAAAACACGGATACCGCAAATGATTGTCGTTAAGCAAGTTAATTTTTAAATACCAGGGACATCTAGTGCTCACGTCGTATCAACTGGAGTTTCTATACACTAAGTTTGAAGGTGCTTACGGATAACACTTGAAGCCTATCCGTATAAGATCCATCGCTTGCAAGGGTTAAAACCAATCGACAACGATACGCATGAAACGTTCGCTTTAACTTTCTTGGCACGGATAGAGGTGGAACAGAACATTTAACGAAAGTTTGTGTTGTGTAGTAAAGTTTATTACATTTTTACCTCGTATTCTGACTTTTATTCTTGGTGTCAGGTTTCATATTCATTATCTTAAGGTGTATGTACACACTTGAAACTTCGAAAATCGTTCTAAATATCGAATATTTTTTAATTTCTTAATAATGTTCTCTGGTGCTTTAGCTTTCAAACAATATCAAGGTTGTCGATATTCGAAATATTTCTCGAGTTATAATTATTTTTCTTGAGGTGCTTCCATTAAAAACTCTAGTTACGGTTTTTTTTAAACTCATTTTATGAAGAATGATATTTTTCCACTATGTTGCTTCATTCAAACAATCATAACACAACAAGAAATGAACCAAATACAATTATTCATATATCAAAATAAAATGTAGGAAATAGCGGATGTTTTGTGCTTCAATCAAAATTATATTTTTAGAAATAAATTTTTAATAGGTATTTAAAAGTTAAAATTACAGAAAAAATCTGGCCTTTTCTATTTATCGCTGATGAAAAAATTGTTTAAAAAAAACTATATATTTTTATAATTTGATTGAGGCAAATAACATGAAGACTAATATTAGGCATAATTTCCAACTAGAATTGTGTGTCTGTATAAATTAGAATTTAAGATATCATGTTTCAAAAAATAGGCTAATTAGCTCATTAAATATAATTTAATTAATTAATAATTAGTGTAATATGGTTTATTTTCACTGAAATGAGTTTAAACATATATTAATGACCTACTGTGAAAAAACTGGACTTTTAAAGTTAAAATTTAAAGAAAAATCTTCTAGTGTGTACGTACACCTTAAACCAATCGCAGAACCATATTTCATCTAGTGAACTTTTTATGAATTAATTTTTTATTGCACCAGTCAATTTCCCATGGCCTGAAATGTATACCTTCCAAATATGAAGGCGATACTTTGACTGTTCTCTCGCTAGGGCGTCCCAAATAGGGATACTTAAATTTGAATCACCCTGTGTATGTTGATATTTCATGAAATTCTTTGTTCAAGAGTATTAGCTATTAAAAAAAATTAGCACTTACTTATTGTAATTCTTTAAAATCTTAATTTATAAAAGCCCATTTAAATTCGCTTAGTAATTTCCATCGTTATAGAAGTTTCTGCTACTGTACTAGCAATTTTAGTGTTTCTTGAAATTAAGTAAATATTAACAAACGAAGGTGTTTAGTCAAAAAAATATTTTAATGCTATTTAATCAAACATCATTTAACAGGAACGGAAAAACCCAACAACTTGGAAAATAACTTTATTAATTCTTTAAGATTTTTCATAAGAAAAAATCATTCTATTCTAATTTTATACACATGCGTTGATTCGAAACAGGATAAACAACGTATATTAACCACCAAAGATTTTTCAATCAATTAAAAATTCGCCAGAAGCTGTTGTCAGCAAAACCAGTTTTGGATTTTTGAAGACTTGGACAGAAAACTAATTTGCTCTTCGAATAAGATGAAAAACAATAAATGTTTTCATTAGCAGTATCTTGCCAGCCGCAAGATGGCGCTGTCACAAACTGTTGCTCTAAAAATAATATCTTGTCTGAAAATGAATTTTACGCAAGTTCTTTTCGGCAATGTAGTGAAAGTTTTGAACTTTTCCGGGAGGCATTGGTGATTATTCTTTATGTTAATTCTTTTCGGATTAAGACACTTTGAACAAATAAAAAAGACATTATTTAGTGATTTTAATTCAAAATTATTATTTTAAAAAAGCGAAAGAATTAAGATTTTTTATCAGTATTATGCTTTGTTAAAAAGCATGTAAAAAAAATAAATTTTTTCCCCATCAGAATGTTTGAAAATATTTCAAGTGAAAAAAAAAATTAAATATTTTAAAGAGAAAGATAATAAATGGAATTATAATTGCAGAAAGTTTATGAACGAATGCATTAAAAAAGCAATATTTCCTATCATAGTTTCTTTCTTCATTGGAGCGTTAATAAATTCGTCTGGTAGATGTACGGTACAAAAATGCGAACCTGCTCGATAACGAAGGCTTAGCGTTATTTCATAAGAGAATTTGAAATACAGATTAAAAGTATAATCCATAAAAGTACAAAAATCAAAAATACATTATCAGGCAGCAACAAAGGTTAATAAAATTATTTATGATGCTAATAAGCAAATGATTTCCCACATGATTACATTTGAAGCAAAGAAAAATCTTAATATAAATGAAAATATTTGTGACTCAGCATAAATATATGAATATATGCTCCTCTTCTCCTTTTAAATAATGACGGACAATTCAAACAAATTTTGCACACTTAGTATTTAAATCACAAGAAAAAATAATACAAAATTTTTCAATTTAAAAAAAATAGATTA
Source organism: Argiope bruennichi (assembly GCF_947563725.1). Lineage (NCBI taxonomy): Eukaryota > Metazoa > Arthropoda > Arachnida > Araneae > Araneidae > Argiope > Argiope bruennichi. The sequence goes on from NC_079156.1 coordinate 52,634,510, forward strand.
AATATTCAGTAAATTAGAAATTGGCAAAAATTTCATGTTTTGTCCAGAGTCATTTCAGGGTAAATTATTCCATAAGACATATTTTAAAGCAATTTTAAGATTCAAAATTTTACCATTTCAATGATATTAATTTTTTTCTGTACAGTATTTCTTTCAATTGTTATAATTTCTTGAAAAAAACTGTAGCATTAAAATTAGTTTTAACTTTGATCTACTCTACCACTATTATTATAAATTTCTATTTTATTTTATTGCATATCATTTTATGAGAATTTAATTTGTTTTTGATTAGTACTTTAACAATGACTAAAAGGAGGTAAAAATCAATCGCTCAAATGGGAACAAGAAAACGCGAGCAAATGAAACATCTACAGGCTATGATAAGTAAACTATATTTTTACTTTTTCTCCACAGAAGCTTCTGAGGAATTTATTACGAATAAAAATTTCCTCTGTCTTAAAATTAAAAAAATTTTAACCTTTCGTCAATACTAGTTTTATTTAATTTCATTTTTGTGCAACTTTTCTTTCATTTCTTATAAATTTTTTAGAAAATTTAACACTAAATCTGTGTTCTTGAAATGTGGATATTTATAGGTAATTTTATGCTGTGCAACTTAAGATTTTGAACTATTCTATAACTAATTTTATATCCATTTTATTTTAAATATTTCTTAGAAAAGTTTTTTTTTGTATATTACAGCATTTTATTCATAAGTTGTCTCTACGTTAAGAATATTATATAAGAAAAATTTTAGTCACGAAAATGCTGGTATATCAATTAGATTTTCAACAAAAATATCAATATGTAATAAATTTTGGGATATTTTCTGTGCTCAGTTTTAATACTGAAACAGTAATTTCTTTAATTATGATTGATATTTAATAAATTAAGTTCAGTGGCATTTTTATTATCTTCAGAACAGAATGCCTAACTCTTTTTTTTTAATATTTAATTTATATTCTTCAAAAGATATTCCTTTTACTAAAAGGTGTCCTAAAAGTAACGCAAGATTTGAATTTGCCACCATTCGTGCAAGTAAAATATTAGCAACACTATTAAAGAAACCATTTGATAGCTGATAGTTTAGGGTTAGTAAAAATGAAGTGTTACACGATAGAATAACGTGTTTTCATTGTGGAACAAAATTTCAAAAATAATGAAAGTCTGGCAACCGCAATTCGAAAATTTGAGAATTGGCCCCCTAGATCATGTGATCATTAACATCATTGGATTTCATATTATGGGGTTATTTGTGGTCAGCGGTCTATGGCAACAATCCCACAAGCACGCGTAAATTGGAGGTGGAAATTCAATGCTGCATCAACGAAATTCAGCCACATTTATGCAAAAAGGCCATGGAACATTTCGACAAAAGAGTGCGTATATGCCAGCAAAATCGTGGAGGCCATTTAGCCTGTGTGTTATTCCGTATAACCATATCCTGTGTATTTTAAGATTCAACAAAAATATAACAATTTAAAGAAAAAACTGTTCTTTTTATTTTATTCAAATCTTGCGTTAATACGTTGTTCTATCTTGTAACGCTCCATTTTTACAAAACCTAAAAACTATCAGATATCAAATGGTTTTATAAAAAAAATAAGGTTGTCAATACTTTGCTGTGCGAATAATGGCAAATTCAAATCTTGCGGTAATTCTTGGACACATTTTAATACTTTTTCGTACAATTTTTGATCTCAAAAAGAAAACGATAATCAATATATTCAATGCGAAATATTTCAATACAGTGAAATGCCTTTTATAGATCTTTCAAGAGAATCAAAATTCTTTTAATAATCAAATTTAATGCAACTAATACAAATTCATTTAAAAGTTTAAATTTTATTTATTTAAAAAAAATTAAATTTTATTTAGAATTTTTCAAAGATATGTTGTTACATAATATTGGAAATAACAATTAAATTTTAAAATAAAAAACTTATCGTAAAAGTAAGAAAATCCTTACTTTTATTGCACATCTTGAGTACTAATTAAACATTTTTTATTTTATACTATTTATGCACATGCAATTAGGTATTTAATTAAGGAACATTAATAGTTATTTGACCTGCAGTTTTTGAGTATTAAATACACCATTATGAATCGAAGTGAATGCATTGAATATAATTTTTACTAGAGTTCCGACAAATAAAAATTTTAGAATTTTTAATGAAGGCTCTTATATCTTTAAAGGAAGGGGGAAACGAAGAATTTATTTTTCCTTTGAATTGTATAAAACAAATATTTTATCATTGCAATGATTATTAATGAATCAAGGATTGTGACGAATCTAATGATAAACGAGAAAAATATAAATAGGCATTCTGTATATTTCAATTAATAATTAAATATCATGAATTAAATAAATTAACTCAAAGTTAACAATCACAGCAAAATTAAGACAACGCCTCATTAAGACCCTATCAGAATGCTTTTTAATTAAAAATATAAAATAAGCAAACACAAAATAAATCCAAAAAAGCATTTAATGCTTTTTCAAACATGGCCAGACCGAGAATGTTTAACTTGAGACTTTGTTTCAAAAACCTAAAGAAAGATTACCCCTCCTCGCTAATGAAGCGAATTCCTTTACAAAGAAACTGGGTATTAGCTTTCTTCTAATTAATTTTTAAAAAATGTAGTCTAGATTCTTTATATATTTTCTTTTTGCTCTTGTGTTTGAAGTGCTTTAATTATGAAGCTTAATTCCATCTTTACCAACTTCATAAATTTTCTGCCCTAGCATTATGTATGGGAAGATTTTCTTCTATAGTTGCATTTTCGGAGTGAAATCTTAGACTCCTACATGGAATGCAAATATTGATGGAGAGTTTCATTTACTGAGTTATTTTAATTGCTGGTTAGTTATTAAGATCATTAGTATGAAATTCTTATTTTAAAGAAAGTGTGTGTTTTCCTAAAAGTAAAAAAAAAAATTATCTATATCGTTTTTGAATACATTGGGGCAATACAGTTCTTTAATGTATTAAATCGTAATCATGTAAACATCATACAAAAATCGAAAAAAAAAAATTATTGGCTATGATAAATTGAATCATTCTTAATGTGTCTGCAAAATTTTAAAGCTGTCTCTGTATTTTTTATTAAGTTATTGAAAACTAGCTGCCTTTGGCGACCAACTTGTTTGTCTAGATTTTTGACTTTTTTATCTGAAATAGAACGTATTTTTTTAAACAAATCGCCTTGATATTTAATATGAACTGAAAAAGAAATTCATTTCAATAAATTTACTGCAGATTAATATATATATTAGTGAAATAAAAGAGAAAATGAAATGATTGGAAAAAGCAAGCGATCGAATGTTTTAATTCATAAGTTTAAATTCCAGTATAATATTTAAATACATAGTGTATCAAACTGAATTAAACAATATTAAAATTAACAGTTAAAAATTTTACTTATTTAAAGAAATCAATTTCATTTCCTTAATTTTTTTTTATCTTAAAATGATACAAAGACATTTTTTGTACGATAATTGTTTAGGAAGATATGAACAACAATTTCTAAATGCAAGTCAACAATTACCCAACCGATGCGATGAAGCCTATTTTTGCACTCGATTAATCTTTCTGTGTGACGCTTCTTTCTTCTAATTAAATGAACTTTTTTGATGACATGGCGAATTCTTTCCAAAACATTTAATAATATTTTTCAGCACCATCAATAAACTTAGTGAAGTGCTCAACTCAATGAAACTGTAAATATAATCAATGAAACAATCTGAAATTCGTACGATATTTTATTTACATTTCACTGTTGCCAGTCGATAATAAGTAATTAAAGCGGTTACTGGGCCATTTGTTAGTGTTTGAAGTATAAAGATTTGTTGATACATGACGGGAGAGAGAACAATATCGCCACGCCCATTTCTCAGATCATCTGCTAGAGCCGAATAAAAAAAAATAAATTAATCTTTATTTTTTTCCACCATTTGCAAATTCACATAGTTAAACTGAAATGAAATAAGCCAGTTTTGTCGACACACAATTTTGCTTATCAGTTTTAAATTCAAGGTTTTTTTTTTTTTTTAGTTTTTGTTTGTTTATAATTTTTGACACACAAAGGCTTTAAAGCAATGAAAATTAATGTGTTTCTGTTTTTGTATAAGATGTTAATTTATGTCAGTAGCAGAAACATACATTTAATCAACTCAAAGATACGTATTTATTTTTTTAAAGTTATGATTAAGATTTGAAAAATATTAATCATTTGTAGATTTCTTTCTTTGTATATTCATTATACAGGTATAGAATTTTATTTCAATAAATGTTTTACGACATTATATTTTAAATAATTTAGAATAAATGAATTAACATTTTATAGAACTTACAGGCAAATTGGATAAATTTTATATCATGATGTCGACGAATGAAAATTTTAAATTCATATTAAACCTTGGTGTGTTTTTGCTTACATACTGTTTTTCGAAATTAAGATGTGTCGTACTTCCTTTAAAAAGTTTTCAAGTCAAAATTAATGACCTTTTCAGAATTTCTTGTATTTCATAATAAAAAAAATTTATAAAAGCTAAAATATCATTAGCAAGAGGAAGTTGTATATTATTAGCTACCTGGAAAAATTTTTGCAGAAAAATAAGCATTTTTTTTAAACAAAATCTTAAAAATTTTAAAAATTTAAATTTTTTAACTTTTTTAAAAATTTTTAAAAATAATAATTTTATACACATTTAGAAATAATTCAACAATTTTTGTTGAAGATAATTATAGAGTACTATTCTACATAAAATGCATTAAAAATATAACTCCAAACATTAAAATTAAAAAAAATATTTAGATGCTTCTGTGTCACCTTAAAATATCAATCATAAATTTTCAGTTATGCATAGTTTCATCCGATTTGTTAACAACCATTTTAATAAAGATCAAGTGGATGGTTTAAACGATGCAAAAACAAAGAGTGAACTCTCCCAACACTTTCGGGGGCCGCTGTGGCCTGGTGGTAAGGTCTCGGCTTCGGAACCGGAGGGTTTCATGTTCGAGACCCGATTCCACCGAAGAACCGTCGTGCAAGGGTTGCACGTTAAATCCGTCCTGACCAAACGTCCTCCCGCTGGTGTGGTGTGGAGAGGGGAGTGCCAACTCAGGTGTCGTCCTCGTCATCTGACCACGGTTCAAAATGACGCGGTCCGTCCCAAAATAGCCCAAGTGTTGCTTCAAAACGGGACGTTAATATAACTAACTAAAACCTCCCAACACTTTCTTATATAATCTGTAATAAATATTCATAAAATGGTTGGATTTTAGTAAGATCGCTAATGCCTTGTATGGCCTTGATAAATAACACTAATATAAATAGTTTGCATGAATCTAGCATTTTTACTGAATCTGTCGTAATGATTTTTGGCAATTAATCCATTACATGCAGTTAATACACAAGTGCCCGAAAATCAAATTTGCACTCTGGATGCCTAGACACATTTTTCTCATTGATTAGAACCATAATTTGACTTGTAGTAGGCATTTGTAGTCACAGAATCCCATACCAAATTTGGTATATTTCAGTCATTGCATTTTTGAATATAGCGTTTACATGCTTCTGAAAGGACAGACCTACAAACAGTTAATCCGTAGTTGGATTTGGTTCAAAATTTGGCAAGTATCTATACTATAGATATTAAATCTGTGCAACAAATTAAAAAAAAAATACCCTTTTAAAATAAGAAATCTTGTAAAGAAACAAAATAATTACTTTCTCTTCTTCTTCAGTCATTTATTAACAATATATGTAATCCAATTGTTTATCTGAAATCTACTAGTTTTTCTCCTATTACACCAAATAATCAAACCGCCTTTCAGGGATTATTAAAATTGTGCAAGGAAAACAAAACTATTTATAGGATGCTTAGATAAAAGGCATATTAGCTGATAATAGTAAGAGAAATCCCATTGTTTGAATGTTATAGCATTTGTATCATCCCCGTGTTTAGACAAAAAAAATCGCTAATATTTTTCTAATCCCACTTTGTCTAACATATCTAAAAATTCGTAAGCAAAAAAAATCAAGACAAAGGGAATATTTTGATCTTCTGCAAGTAACAGTGATTTTGGAACACTTAGGTTATACTTAAAATGTAATTCTGACAACTCCAGTATTTAGTAGTTAGCTGTTTTTTTGGGAAGTCATTCCAGGGAAACTGATCCACATTTGCGTTTTCTCTCAGAAAAAAATTGGAAAATTTCCATTCATTCACTTGGCAGTAACAAAAGCCTTCTGAACTCTTTAGATTAAACAAATTAACCAACCCACCTGCTAAAGAATACTCCAGAATGGAAGAAGATTAATAAGCATTAGTGGTGGTACAGAAGACAAGGTGGAAAAAATTGGCATCAAATATAAAGACATTGTAAAAATTACATTAATTTCGCAAGGTGAATATAACAAAATGAAAAAATGTGATTATCAATTAACCATCAATAATATAAAAGAATAACAACGTTTATATACAGACCGAATTTTTTCAATTTTAAAAATGCAAACAAAAAAGAAAATGACAAACTCAAATCGCTAGAAACAATAATAAAACTCTGCAAACGATTAATGGATTTTACATAAATTTTGCTTGTAAAAAAATTGTTTAACGCAACTGAAACAAGGTGGCAGAAAAGAAAACAAAAACAGAAAAAAAAAAAACAGAACTAAACGCACACACACATCAACAATAACAACCCTTTTTTTACAACACTAAGTTTTAGATGAAATAAAAACAAAATATTTATATTTGCATTTCAGTATTTATTTCAAACGAAACTAATAAATAGATAATGGCAAAAATGAAAATTGCATAAGATTTGAAAAAAAAATATATGTATATTTAATTATAAATTTATTAATATGCCTATTGGTGATTAATAGATTTAATAGCCTCAATATTTCAGCTCAGGTGGAAATACACATCCAATCTGATTGAAACAATTGATGCTTCAACACTCAGTCTTCCAATTTTTGAATAATATTAATGAAGTGTATTACCAGAAGGTAGACTTTATATATCTGATTCATCTTCTTCAGCTGTACCCAAATCTACCAATACCGGCCAAAACTAAAATGTTTTATTTTTGAAATAATGGTGGATCACTATACAGAATTTCATATACTAGATTTCCTTTTCCACAAATACTATTTCTTTTTGTCCAACATTTTGTCCCAGAATGGTTTTGGTCATTATTTACTAACTATTCCCACAACTACTTTCTGACTCAGCAAGAATCCAGATTCTAGGCAGGATCTTAGATTATTTTTGGATCAATTTTTCCGATTTCAAACGGTAATCCAATTTGCAATGCTACTGACTTTCATAGAATGAATATATACCAGTAATCCGACATTTGGTCAAATAACTCGCAATTATATTAGAAGAATTTTGGAATATTTTCCGAGTTGTAGATATAACGAGACTATAAAGATTATTAGAAACATTTTACATATGATATAAATTTAGAAACATCATTTTTACCAACTTCCGTGCTCAGATTTAAAATATTCGTTAGAAATTACTAATTTCTTTTTAAACTGAAATATTTTTATTGCATTCTTCCAGCAACAGCCGCAAACAAGGAATCCCATTTTATCTCAGATAAATATGTAACGAAAATGCCATATGCTAATAAAAATGGATGGATGTTTAGGTTTAGTAATGAAATATACACTAAAAATGCATTTAACCATAATCTGCTTTTAGAAATGATTACGGGACAATTACGGGCTTATTTTTTGTTTAGATAAACTCGCATAAGCGCACGTCGTAAATAAGATTTGAAAATTTTATCATGGCAAATACATATAAAAAAAGCCATGATTTATTTTTTAAAAAAACAACATTATTTAAATATTTGGATGTTTGTGGATTATACCAAATAGGATCAGAAGTTAAATTATATAGTTATGTTATCTTATTTCTTTTCCCAATCCAAATGGAATTTATCAATTAGAAAATTGCAACTAAAATTTACATAAAAAGTAAAATGCATGATCTCACGTTTAATTTTTTTCTTGAATAAATGAATCGAAAAAAAAGTGCAGAAAGAAAAAAAGAGGTTTTTAGATTCTATTCACAAATGCCGATTATCAATCAATATATAATCAAAGACCAATCAATCGTAGACCAATATATAATCAAAAATGAAAATTTACTTTTATTGTTTTGCATACGTCATTATTTACAAAAAAATACATTGTCAAAATATAAGGACACTATGAAAAATAATGCACTAAAATAATTTCTGCGAAGGGGTATCACGCTATGGAAAATAGTAAGTTAGGTCAGAAAGAAGAGTACATAGCTTTTTTTTAAATAGGAGATTTGCTTCTTTTCATGTCTAAACTAGTTGATTAAAGAAAATTGTGTGTGAAAGTTTCATCCTGTCTTTATTACAATATTTACCTACAACTATTTTTCATATCTATTTGATAAAAGATACTGAAACTTATTTGAAACAGATCTCATACTTACTAGTAGACCTCATATTTAGATGATGATATTGTAAAGTACTGAAGGACTAGACACTTTGGTGAGATGGCGACAAAAACTAAATTTAGTTGGTGCCGAGTGGCAACGTGGAGAAAGAAGCGTGGAGCGGAATGATGTGGTGTGCGTGAAAAGGGAACACCGGAAGGAATAGTTTATTAAAATTTAAAATGTTTCATGTTTAAATGTTAGTCTTTGTAAATTTGTGTAATGTAGTAATTGTTCCTATGTTTCAAAAAAGAAATAAACCAATTCGGTTTTAAAATCGGACTGTTTCTTTGGAATAATCCACGCTATCATATTACAATATCCTCGGTTTCGCCACAGCCTCCAAACTTCTAAGCCGCGTCAAAATGAGAATGCTTGATTTGCTACTGTAATCTTGCATTAGCAACATCATCAAAATTCGACAAATATAATGGCAAACAGTACGTCATATCAACAACAGACATTTAGAGTAATTTAATTCTGGCATTATCGTCTATCGAAATTTCCTGAATGATGATTGGTTCTCGCCGTCCTAAAATGATGTGAGGTGACTACCTCTTACTGATGATGGAATATGTCTCCCCTAGGACAGGTTGTACCTTGGCCGGTGATAGCTCTTCGAAATTAATCTCAGTTCCCGCCAATGCTATCATGGCCTATGATCATTCAGATTTTTCCATGTGCCTTAAGGCGTATCGGAGAAGTCAGCTATGATACCCATGTTGTCGGTATCCCATCACCATACAAGCCCTGAGTGAATTCATGTTGTTAGATATTGTGTGGTGGGTGATGTTGAATTATATTTAGATTCTTCTGCCTCCGTCGTAATTCTGCATACTATATCCAAAAAATAAAGGGCATAGTAGACTTTCAGTTTGAACCGATTCACATTTCTTTGCCGTTGATCATATAGAAGTCTTGCTGTTCTCTTGTGACTTTGTATCCCATCGATTTGAATCATATTTTTTATCCATTACATTCCTTTAGTTTACTTAATTCCTATACCTTGAGCCACCTATAGAGATCCATCTTTGAGTTTACAACACATTTTTTTTATGGCAAAAGCTATTTTTTTTTCAAGTAGGATCATCCTTAGACGTTTATCGGTTGAATCCGAACCTGTAATTCTAACTACTATCTTTTTGACAAACTCTGCTTAAATAACAATGATGCAACTCCATATCCCAAGAGTATTTTTGTTTGATCAACTTTTTAAATTTTACAAAAGCCAAAAGGACGTTTATGGAATTTAGCTGATATTTAGATATACAAAAACATCTTCAAGGAGACATAATTGAAAAGAAAACTTAATTCCGTTTGGAATATTTGGCTTGGATCTATACGACAGGTGGAAAAATGAGTTTTCGTCTAGACAGAAATTTTAAAATTTCTACGAATATCCCACGTCAATACTTTCAGATTCACGATTTTCTTTGTTATCGCGTCGGTCTGGAATTCGAATACAAAGCGTAATAAATAAATTCTATTGTACTCGAATCCTTTTTGGGGTTGCATATTTCTATTTATACATATTTTGTTATTTTACATATAAATTTATTTTCAAGTAGTTTATATCATTAAATAAAATACTTTTTGAGGGATATCTGTATATCTAACTTTATATTTTTTATGGGATATATTTCGTAATTTCAATTTGTAATCCTTATTTATTTTCTTTGAAATACTGGATTTTATTAAATCGGCGCTATTCGGAATCGTAATACTCTTTATGAAATTTTATATTCCTATGAAGGGAAGTAAGTCGTTTTTCCCTGTATTTTTACTAATAGGATAACTCTGAAAGGAATGGTATTAGATTGTTGATGGATTTAGACATCGCATGCGAGATTAAATAGATTACTTGCTCTATTTATGCACTCTGATATAAAAACTACATTTCCACAGGAATTATTTAGGGGATATCCTTGAATAGAAGGAATAAATGGGGATCTGTAAATATACCTTCCTATCTTCTCATATATGAAGTATAGAGGAAATAATAAAATCGTCAAAAAAATTCGAACTTAAGATTTTGATTAATCTTCAAATTTCATATTTTCCTGAATCATATTTTTTTAAGATTATGTCTCACTGTCAGTCTGAGAACACAATAACTCTAAAACGCTTTGAACCAGACGGTTGAAATTAGGTATATGGAATTATGACAAAATCCATTCACAGGAAATCTGTATGTGTGACTGTTTGATTACTAATGAACTCAATAACTACAAAACACAAAGACCTAGAAAAATGAAATTTGACACACGGGTTTAGCATTTAAAAATATATTTATTAAATTTTAAAACAATCCATGAAATGGTTGACTTGTGTTGGTGTGTACTTTCGCAGGCATATAAATGCAATGACTCATAAATGCATTGATTAAATCGATGAAATACGGCATGATATCTTGCGAGTACAATTGAAATTTCGTATCATATTTTGAAGTCAATGGACCATCAAAATGAGGTCAGATACATTCTCGTGATAGATTTAATAAAAATGCTACGTTCAAGCCAGGGATACGTATGTAATTAACGATTCTCGTTTACTAATGCCATAGCGTTACGTATGTATTTAGCGATTCTCGTTTACTAACGCCATAGGGATACGTATGTATTTAGCGATTCTCGTTTTCTAATGCCATAGGGATACGTATGTATTGAGCGATTCTCGTTTACTAATGCCATAGGGATACGTATGTATTTAGTGATTCTCGTTTACTAATGCCATAGCGTTACGTATGTATTTAGCGATTCTCGTTTACTAATGCCATAGGGATACGTATGTATTGAGCGATTCTCGTTTATTAATGCCATAGGGATACGTATGTATTTAGCGATTCTCGTTTTCTAATGCCATAGGGATACGTATGTATTGAGCGATTCTCGTTTTCTAATGCCATAGGGATACGTATGTATTGAGCGATTCTCGTTTACTAATGCCATAGGGATACGTATGTATTGAGCGATTCTCGTTTTCTAATGCCATAGGGATACGTATGTATTTAGTGATTCTCGTCTACTAATGTCATAGGATACGTATGTATTTAGCGATTCTCGTTTACTAATGCCATAGCGTTACGTATGTATTTAGCGATTCTCGTTTACTAACGCCATAGGGATACGTATGTATTTAGCGATTCTCGTTTTCTAATGCCATAGGGATACGTATGTATTGAGCGATTCTCGTTTACTAATGCCATAGGGATACGTATGTATTGAGCGATTCTCGTTTACTAATGCCATAGGAATACGTATGTATTGAGCGATTCTCGTTTAATAATGCCATAGGGATACGTATGTATTTAGCGACTCTATTGCCATGCAAGGTATTTGTCCTTATTATTTTATTTGACAGTAAAGGAGATAAGGATTGGAGAATATGCGAAACAATTTCTGGGAGAATACTCCTGCTGGTTATTTTTTGCTAACAAAAGTGTTTGAACGTAAAAACTAAAATCCACTGAAGAAAAAACTTTTTTTTATATCCAGTCTTTATGGCATTATGTTCAAGGGGAAAACACGATGTTTTATCTATTTTCATTAATTTTCGAATTTCTAATATTGCTTGGAAGCATAAGATAATTTTTAAAGCAATTTCTATTCTTTTAAATATATATTATTTTATGGTATAAAATTAATATATTCAAGTCTATTCTCGAGGCTGCTCATTTTTGTGGTATGGCATCTACATTGAAATGGAATGATCACCCATTTGATAGTCCATCCCGTTGAAGCTTCCTGCATATAAATATGGTGTAATTAATAAATGTTAATACAAACGTTAATGTTAAAATATGTATATATGACGTTAAAGTTTGAATATTCCGTGAAGATGCATAAAATAACTCGAAACTGATTCTAACTTAATATTTTTTGCTCTTTGTTATTTTTCAGTTGTACAGAACTTTCTCTGTGCCTTTCTAGCATGAAATAACTGGTAACCAAGTCTAATTTAACATTGTTTGTCTTTGTTATTTTTCAATTGTTCAGAATTTCTTCTGTTTTTTTTCTTAGGTGGTGAAAATGTTGGCAGTGGTGGTTGCCGTCTTCGCTACCCTGTGGCTCCCGTACCGAGTTCTGGTCGTGTACAACTCGTTTGCTATTCACCGATATATGGAGCTCTGGTTTCTCATGTTCTGCAAGACCATGATCTTCATCAACAGCGCCATAAATCCAATTCTCTACAATGTCATGTCCATCAAGGTGAGAATTTTACTCACTATAGATAACGATCAATGACAGCCCTTATTGCTAATTAGAGAAGTGGTTATTGCGACTCAAAGTATTCTAAAAAATGCAACGAGATGTAAATTTCATATTTTATCTAAATTATTTTATCAGTTGCATCGCAGTAATTTTGTAGAACATTTACCACATCTTATTATTGAGACTGAGTATTACATTTTAAAAATGACAAATATCTCTTCTTAAAAGAATATTTTAATTTTATTTGCTACTTAATAGCGTAAAGCTGGATTTTTTGGCAGTTGCCCTCCGTCTGGGTAGTTGTTCTCACTGGGTCCAGTTTAATTCCATGATTTGACAAAATATTTTATGATTAACCGGGTAATTCGTTCCATTGATAAATTATTATTAAAGTTGGTTCAACAAATTTTTATAAGCCTTAAAATGCCTTTTGTTTATTTTTACTTAAAAATAAAGAAAAATCAATGTTTTGCAAAAAAATAAATACTTGGAAATATATAGGGCACATTTGACAAAATCAGCATTCACTAAAATCATTTAAAATCTAAAAAAAAATTTGGAATTAATTAGAGGAAAGTAAAGAGTGATATTAAAACATCAAATTAAATAATCTTAGTATGATTCTGTATTTGAATAGAATTTAGTTTTAAACAACTGTTATGGAAAATTATTTGCAATAAATTTTATGCAGGATATGAACATTATTTTATTTTGTAAATGTGTTTGCATTGCGGAAAACTATTAATTGTTATACCCAGCAATGACGAGATTATTTGTTGCTGTATATATGTTTCGCATTTGAGTTCAAAAGATATATTTCATAGAATTTAAATCTGTAAAATAATAATCCTACAATTTCAACGATCTTATAGAAGTTAAGAGATTTTATGAAAATAACTTTTATAGAAACTTATCACCTTTAGTCATCAATTGGTCCTTCGGAAATATTGGTTGCATTTAATATCAATTAAATCTTTTATGCAAAACTTGATGCTCATAATTTCCTGAACAAATAATATCGAAGAATCAACATGGGATAGATATTAAGAATCATTATTTGGATAGCTTTACTCCTGTTATGATATTCTGTATGTGAACTTATAAAATTCAGTCCCATGACATCACAATGCTATTAAAACCTTAAATGTCTGAGTAATCTATTTAAAATCGAACTTCTTATATTGTGATTACGTAATTTCATTTTATCATTTGGCATGCAGACTGCGCAAATATTAGTAATAGAATCTTTCTCCCATCCCTAATGGTAGAAAATAACAGTATTTTGATGAAACAATGAAACGAATTTGAATTTCCTACAACAGCTAAATCTATTATTAAAACTGGCGAGAAAATATTTTTTTTAAGTTCTGAAATTCAAGAAAACATTGCATAGCAACTAAATTAGTACTATAAAAATGATAATTTTTTGACTTTTAAAAATAAACTTTGTACAATAATATTTTTGAATTTTATCGCAGAAAAACACTTCAATCTCATCAATTGAAATTTCAAAATTCTCTCTGAACTGCATATTTCCATTTTTCAAATTATATACGCGCCATGTTTAGTTGCTGTAAGTCTAATGATCTGCTTTATCGAGTGCCAATACATAAACAATATCTCATTTTCTATTTTAGTAGAGTTTATTTGCATCCTATTTTCCCGCCTATTTCAAAAATTAAATTTATTTGTTAGAAAAGTACCGCAGAAATAATAATAGTCTTCTTTTATTAAGTCTTGCACAAAGCAGATTAGTGAATTCTTATAAAGGCGCTTAATTTATTTAATCCTATTCAAAGTAATGCAATGATGTGAGTAATCAAAGTTGTGAACAGTTTGGTAAATGGTTTACGATATTAGTGGCAGAGGAAATGTATAGGAATAAGAGGGAAAGAAAGGAAATTATTATATATATATATATAAATACTGGGTGGTTATAATTAAACTTCCCCTATAAACAGCATCATATAACGCAAACGGGAGAACGGATTGCAACGAAATTTGGTATAAAGTCTAAACACGAGATGCACTAACGGAATTTCGAAAAAACATTTTTAGTACCAAAATGTCCCCCAGAGGGCGCATTTTCCGAAAAAACGTTAATTTTAACACAATAAGCTGCCAAAACGGAATACAGAAACAGTATTAACCCTTTATTTACTGATGGTACTTAAAAGTACCATTTAAATCTGGCTAATTTCTTCGTAATATGACAATTTTTGCAGATTGTACTCTAAAGAACACGGTGAATGTAACCCAAATAGCAAGAAGTTAATATAAGCTAAAAGTAGGAATTGAAAATATTTAATTAATGATTAAATTAATTAAGATATTTCTATTAAACTATTTTTCTTGGGTTCCCTGGGATTATTCTGCAAGAAAACTTAACTACTGGTGCAAAAATGAAGTTGAAAAATTGATGGCAACATAATTCGGTAAATAAAGTGTTAACATTTATTGACTAGTTTCTGATCACCTTGTCATCGAACCACATTAAGTAAGTGCACTGTGTTAATATTGATGGGGAAAAAAAACAGTTCAATTTGCAGAAACAAGAACATATGAGGACGACACAAAAGGAGCAGTTGTTAATCGTGTCGAGTATGATGTAGGAAAAGGTGCTCCGTGTGACCACCCTCATTTACGAGCAAGATTTCAAGTCGATGGACAGTGTGTTCAACAGCAGATCGTAACTGATCAGTTGTGATGCTTCGCACATGAAGCGTTATGGACTTTTTTAATCCTTTCTAGGACCGTGGGAAGTATGCTTCCCACCAAATATTTCAATCTTTGTATGGAATTATGTAGGTTGGCATCAGTTCTGACACATTTTTTTAGTAAGTCAGAAACTTAGATGCTTCAGTTCTTTATCTCAGACAAATGATGTGTCTTGACTTGTTACTTAATTATTAATGAACCAAATTAATTAATTAATCAATCAAATTAAATTTATCTAATAAGCTAAATGAATCCCTTTTCTTATTCTAATTTCAAGCCTAAAAATATTTTAACGTAATATGACTAGAAAAAAAAATGGCCCTTTAAAGTGTTAAGTCATTCAAAATCGCAGCACCGTCGCAACAAGATACCGTCATCATAACAGCCGGAAAGATCGACAGAAACATGACAACGACTGCAATTGTTTCTAACTCTAACCTGTAAAGCTTCCTCTTCTGCAAATCTCGACATTTTTTCCTAGAACTAACAGTTTTTCCCTGTTTTACATTTTATTACTCATAATTCTTGTTCTGGATAGTTAATATTGTTTCTGTATTCCGTTTCGGTCGGTTATTGTGTTAAATTTAATGTTTTTCCGGAAAAAGTGCCCTCTGGTGGACATTTTGGAACTAGTTTTTTTTTTCTCGAAATTCCGTGAGCACATCTCGTGTATTGTCTATATACCAAATTTTGCTGCAATGAATTCATCCGTTTGCGTTGTAGGATGCTATTTATAGGGGAACTTTAATTATAATCACCCTTCATATTATATATCTTAATATATATAAATTACGTGTCACGTTGTTTGTCCGCGATGGACTCCTAAACTACTTAACCGATTTTAATCAAATTTGCACACCGTGTGCAGTTTGATCTAACTTAAAAGATAGGATAGCCCTTTTTTTGAATTTTTAATTAGAATTTTAATTATTAATTAAAAACTAACTTTCCCGCCAAAAAAATCGTTTCATTTTCCCCACCGCCAATCTTATCTTAATATATATAAATTACGTGTCACGTTGTTTGTCCGCGATGGACTCCTAAACTACTTAACCGATTTTAATCAAATTTGCACACCGTGTGCAGTTTGATCTAACTTAAAAGATAGGATAGCCCTTTTTTGAATTTTTAATTAGAATTTTAATTATTAATTAAAAACTAACTTTCCCGCCAAAAAAATCGTTTCATTTTCCCCACCGCCAATCTTATCTTAATATATATAAATTACGTGTCACGTTGTTTGTCCGCGATGGACTCCTAAACTACTTAACCGATTTTAATCAAATTTGCACACCGTGTGCAGTTTGATCTAACTTAAAAGATAGGATAGCCCTTTTTTGAATTTTTAATTAGAATTTTAATTATTAATTAAAAACTAACTTTCCCGCCAAAAAAATCGTTTCATTTTCCCCACCGCCAAATGAGTACGGCTTCAGTTTTTTTTCTTCTTCCCAACAGTCATGAGGCTAGGCTTAAGATTTTTCGGCTGATTATTTGAAACGATTCTATTTATTTTTTTAATGTTCATTCTTAAGTACTTTTGAATTAATATAAAACAGAATAAAGGAAATTAAAAATTTCGAATCTGCATAGCGTTACCCCAACTGGTGTAGAAAAACTCACGCATTTGCGTTACGTTTCGAATCCGAATGTTCGAATTATTTATGATCCTATCCGAAAACGTTTCTCAGGAATAAGATATCATTTTCCACAATTATTTTTTAATGCATACAATAAATTTGATACGTTGCAACGGATAAAGTATCACGATCTTATGTTTGAATTTTGTATTACTGTGCACGGTGGCAATTCTCAGAAATAAGATATTTTATTTGAAAATGATTAATTACAAACGTTTTAACGGATCACTGATTAATATAACATACTAAAATTCTGCTTTTTTTTAATTTTAAAGAAGTTTGGAAAAATACTTGGAGGTGCACACGGATAATTATTACTTTTCGTTTTGAATGAATTCCGATTCTTTATTTGACTGTTTACTAAGAAAAATGTTGTACGGCAATAACAATTGTTACCTTCATTGAATTTTCAATTAAATGATTTTATTTCTTTTGTTAAGCATATCGTAAAAAAGGTAAGTGAACGAGCCAATAATAAGTTCCTCTAATCGGATAATAAAAAAATATTAAATCATTTGTATGCTAAATGAAATTTAATCTTTTTTATATAAATTATTGAAGATATGATAATAAAAAATGGTTACAATAATCGTTTCAGTTTTTCATTTCTTTACTAATAAACTGCATGTACGTATCAAGTTATGTCAGCTATTATCAACTCAGCTATCATTCACTTCAGCTACAATGCTTATCATTATTTAATAAATGTTTCTGAAACTGATTTCATTTTGTAAATGAATTCTGAATTATTGCAACAGACAAATGTATCAATGACGGAATAAATCTCATGGCAACTTCATGTGTGGAATATAGAACTTTTTTTTAAAAAAAATCTTTCCTTTAAGCTGAGGAAGCCAGAATCGGTATCACTGAAGTTAGAGGATTTATTATACATCATAAAGGGTTTATACTAAGAAGGAAGGTTTTAAGAAGGAACAAATTATTTGTTCATTATTTGACAGTCACAATTATCTGTTAGCTCCAAGCGATTCTAACAGATGGCGGTATCTGTTGACTGGATTGAGTAAGTATTCTAACAGATGGCGCTGTGTTAAAAGTACCAACGTTTCACATAAGCTACAATTTAATGGCATAACCACCACGTGTTGCTGAGGCTAAAGTATAAGTTAAATTTATTTCGTAGTAAACGCAATACAATGAAATTCAATTGTTCTTACTTTTTCAATTTTTGGTATTAGCATAGCCGACCACGTGTTATTTAGACTGAAGTATAAATTGAATTCATATTATAGTAAAAGTAATACAGTGCAATTCTTCTTGATTTTTAATTATTAGTGCTTCATTGTTCAACAATCTTTAATTAAAATGCATGTCTAAAACAATCATTCTTATGGCGAAGTGTTGAAACACTTCGATTGGCCATAAACATGCGCGTACAATTGCAAAATGATCCATCTGCACAAATATTTTCTGAATAATTACTAGATATTGGGAACGGTAAAATAGAACTGCAACCAAATACGCAATGCATTAAACTGCCAGACAATTTCTGCACTGTTCTTGAGGGAAAAATGAATTGATTCAGAGTATTTTTCCGGATATACAGAGTAATTACTTGAATCATAACTGGCTCAGTTATCGGGCTATTTTGGCAGCCAAAAATGTTGATGTTGACGAAATTAACCATATAACCTTCGATTAAAGATTGGTTCACCTATTATTCTCCTGCGTAATTTCAATCCATCTCGATTATGCAACGGTACGCGTTTAGTCATCAAAAAGATCACCGGAAATATACTTGAAGCTACCATTTTAACTGGAAAGTTTAAAGGAGAAGTGGTCCTGTTGCCACGTGTTCCGATGATACCACCAGAATCTACGATACCCTTCAAAAGGTTACAGTTTCCAATTCGTTTAGCTTTTGCCATGTCTATAAATAAGTCTCAAGGCCAAACAATGTCCATTTGTGGTTTAGATTTGGAAAATCCATGTTTTTTTCATGGGCAACTATATGTTGAATGTTCACGTGTAGGAAAACCGTCAAATCTATTTGAGTTAGCTAAAGACAGGTTAACCAAAAATATTGTGCACCGATTAGGGCTAAATTAAATTGAAATTAAAAGTATTTATAATTCAAAATAATAAACATTAAGATAGTTTTAAATCTTTTATTAATAAACATTAATAAAAGATTTAAAACTATCTGCCCTACCTACCTCATTTATAAGTTTAAGTGTTATGTGTTTTTTTACTAACAACTTTGTAATGTACTCATTTGTTACAAACTTGAAAACAAAAAATAAAGAAATTTAAATTTATTTTTTTTGTATTGATTTTTGCTCAATATCAACGGTAGTAGAAAATCAATCATGGAGGTCCCCATGTTTTTTTTTACAAATGGCATCTGTGTAAAAAAGCATGGTGGTCCCCATGACTGGTGTTCTCCTACCGTTTCCCTTGAATAGTTTACTACTATATAATATTACAAAAACCTTAGCCACAGCAACGAGTGGCCGGGTCTGCTAGTATATATATATATTTGAATAGTTTTGTGGGTGAGGGGAAAAACACTCT
Source organism: Argiope bruennichi (assembly GCF_947563725.1). Lineage (NCBI taxonomy): Eukaryota > Metazoa > Arthropoda > Arachnida > Araneae > Araneidae > Argiope > Argiope bruennichi. Next base: position 52,654,111 of record NC_079156.1, read on the forward strand.
TGAATTTTTAAAATTCGTTTTATTCCATCCCAGGAGGCATAATTATGTATGTAAAGCGCGGACAAAACTGATGTCCGTTCACCAGCGTTACAAAACCAAAAGAGCGAAAGAGGCCAGAAATATTGTTCCTTGTGGTTTTATACTAGGGTCTGTCAGGGATTTCTTTGCAATGTAGTTTTAGGATTGGGGAATCCAGGTATTTCTAAAAGAATTTGCTTACATGACAGATTTTTATCTTTTCACTCGGAGCGTGAAAACCGCTAATTTAAGGCATTTTCATAGAGCTCGTATAACATTAATTAAATAAAAAAGGTGGAATGGATCAGGAAATAAAGTATTTTAGAATGAAATTAATATGGGTTAATTAAGGTATAAATTAGGATTTAATTTAGATTTAGAGATTTCATTATACACAAATTATATTAGATATTAATTTGCATTTAGACGTTTATGCCAATTGTTTATATCTTTTGTACAACTAAATCACTAATGTTTTTTAATAAAGCATGCATTTCAATAAATTATAAATTCAAACTGAAATAACTTCTTGAGTTCTCAATAGATGTCTCTACGAAAGAATACAATGAGAGAGGATATAAAAAGAAATTACTTCACTACAGGCCCACTCCTTTTCTTCTGTAAATACTCCTATTGTTATGTTGATACGCTATATTTTCCATTGTATTCACCTTATATTTAACCATGAGATTTCTAATCTTCTGGCCATATGAAGTATATAGTTTAAAACAAACTGAAAAAAAAACTTAATAGTGTTATAGAGCCATAACAAAAAAACTTTCTATCATTTATTTAACGATTCTCAGACGAAATTACAATATTATGTAACATCTGAAAATTCTTTTTCGAAACGTATTTCACAAATTCTTTTGCCATATTCTTTTCAATATAAAATGTTTATAATATTATCTACAGCGCTTAAAAGTTATTTGAATTCAAAGTTGATATATATTTATAACTCGCTCTCTTTTGTCTTTTGGTTATTCATCATTTTTTTGTGTTATGATATATGGTACCTTACATTGTTGTTGTTTTTTTTGTATCTATAGTGCTTTCAAAATAGATAAATAAAATATAACTTCCAAATAAATATTTCTTAGGTCTTCAAAAACTGTATTAGATACAAAACTTATCTTTCACGATCATTGTATAAAAATATAGCTTCCTTCATTTTAACCAAGTTGAAATCCCATGAGACAAAACACCCACAAGAAATAATCTAAATATGACATTTTTGTTTTCAAGCGGTAAATTAAAAGACATATTAGAAGGCTTATACTGAGATGATTATAGTTGGTTGCTTTAAAGTAACATAAAGAGAAACTTGAAGTTTCAGATGCAGCTAAAGTTATTACCTGATATAATTCCCGGAAAGGATTTATTAAAAATGTATGCTAAACTCGGGTAAGGCTCCATATGAAACAAATTTACACTATTTTAGCAAAATACCAATGGAGCAAGCGAAAGTTAAATGCAAATAGCAACAATGACATGCGAATATTATACTTTCCAATTATTTATGCATATACAGTCTTTTCATCTTTTACTAAGTTCAAATGAAGAGGAAAAGCAATCCTAGTTCAAGCATTCACTTGCTGTATTTTATGGAAATATGTTTTAAAAGTCAGGGTATGAATATACATTTGGCTGCTGAGGATTGCTGTTCCAGGATATATTAAAGGCACCGTTTCCGGATTCTATGGAACATTATTTGAATAATATATTTCTGAGTTATAAAGACCAATTTTGAATTTTTCCCAGGGGCATCATTATTTTAGGAAACTTGTTGCAAAGAGTGCTTTTAAAATATGCATTTGTATCTATGGGCTTTTGCTGTAGTATTTCTTTAAATAGTAGGCCATTCCTTTATAGTGTGTTAGGATGGATGTTATAACAGATAATGATAAAACTTTGTCAGGTTCTATTTTATTTTGAATCGCTAAGTGGTCGGTAATATCGGAATTTGCTTGAGTGTCTCGAAAGAAAAAAAGATCGTATAAATCTGAGAAGAATTACAAATAAAAAAATTCAAATAAGAAGAATTGTTCCTGAAGCGGTAAAAATCTTGAATGTATGTTGAGAATGACTGGAAAAATGGTAATATTTTTTCAGATATTATACTTTTCACAAAATGTCGATTTTTCGGAAAGCGGAATAGATAATTGGAAACAAAAAAGCCGGATTTATAAAAGTCTATATTCGAGACGTTATTTATAATTTGTATTTTACTTTCTCTTTAATTAATGAAATTTACAAGTAAAGTTACTGTAAATGTAAAATTTTGACTTCAGAATTTTGATGACTCTCCATGTTTCAGGACTTCCTGCGTATTAAAAAACATCTTTTGGAATTATGTCTATCTGCGATTATAACATCTAAAATTTGCAAAGAAATTTTATGTGTCGAAATATTACCAAAAATTCAGTTATCCATCTCATTTTACATGAAAACCTTTAAAAGGAACACTGTTCGCTCATATATGTCTATAAGGACACGATAATTCACAAATTCAAATAGGTGGGTTAAGTTTAACTTATAATTTTACCAGTAGAATAATAATTGTATATCAGATTTCGGATTCATTTGATGAAAGTGTTGACCGTCCACTTGTTTGTATATTTTCTTGCATGTGAATTTGATAACTCAAACCAAAACGACTCATTAAAATATGATATGTAGTCTGATTTCCATAATTATATTACGTCAGACAATGTATTTTTATAGTATTGTCCCGTAGGTGATTTCATTGTGGAACTGAATGACACACACAAGAAGTAGAGCTAAACCAATTTATTAACTCTGAACTGAGAACACAGTGAGTGACAGATGTTTTGCTTTTATACTAACAGGGAAAGTTCCAGAATACTTTTCTGGAGACAGTGAGAAAAGTCCAGAACACTTATCTGGTAAATTAAAGAAAGGTACAGAATCTGTTGGAACATGAAAGAAAGGAAAACATAAAATCAAGGAATTAAATATTTACACAAACAGTGAGTCGCATTGTCTCCAGCGGGATTCGAACTTACGATCCCTTGATTATGAGACCAGTGCTATGACCATTCGGCCATGGGGAGTCGACTGTCTCTTTTTAATGCGGCAATATTACAGTTTAAGATAAATGCCTTGCAAGACTAGTAACTCACAAGATTCATTCTCACAAGAGAGAAAATTTTTAATTTATGATGAAGAGAGATTAAAGTCGTCTCTTCACTGGCATGTCTCTCTGAGGTCGACTTAGCAATTCTGCATATCCTCGATATTGTAAGTTTCTACTCACATATTGTAAAAAACATTCCAAAATAACTGAGAGATCGCAAACAAGCATTGTCATTTTTTAGGCTCACGCGAAAACAACAATAAATCGAAGTTTTGCGCTACATTCTCTATGGTTTTACTGATCATTTCTTATATTATTACTAACTGCCAGCTGTTTTACTGAAAATTTTGTTTGTGTTTAGTTTCAGCTAAATTTTTTATGAATAACCTGATATCCATGATGCTCCTTTCGAGCCAAATGAAATGGTTATTCAAAATACACGCCTTTTGTTTAATAAATGCACTTAAATATTATTATTGGTATGTGGGCAAAGAGCCGGGTTCTTCGTTTGCTTTCAGTTGTGACAGAGCTTCTCGAACGACAATATCCAGATTGGCAAGCGCCTCTCCTCACTAAAAGTCTCTCCTTTCTAGAGGGCAGAAAGTTGCGGTCAGCAATCCTCTGCCGAGCATATCCTGGACTTTCCGAAGAGGACATATATTCCTCTCCATTGCATTCTTCGAGCCACTTCCATATATACCCAATTTGTTAAAGAATTAATTACTCTGATTTCAGTAGTGATCAAAATTTAAGAGTTGCATCTAATTTTGGATTCAATTGGTGTGTTAATACATAAGAAAGTGCAAAATAACATAAAGCAATTAGTTACCGCTTTTTTGTTACCTATTACTTTATTCATTATGTTTAATTTATTTACTAATAACAAAGTTTTATCTTTATCATTTTTGCACCTACATTTTAAAAGCTTTTATGTGTTTGTTTTTTTCAGTTCCGGCGAGCATTTAAAATAATGCTCTCCTGCGGGAAAACCAAGCGAAAATTTCGGGGACCGTACATCAGCGTTGCTGGATCCCTCGTTCGACGTCAGCATCAAACTGTGACGTCACAAATTACGTCATGCACAGTGGAACAAATGCAAATTCTGTGATGTGATGCGATTCACTGCAATCCGGATAAAACACTTTAATTCAGAAATTGGTGTCTATGGCAACCTCTTTTACTGTGTCAAATGTGTTTAAGTGGTGGTTTCTATTCTACTTGATGGGATTTTCAATTAGAAATGCACATTTCATGTTACTTCTCTTAACTGCAGATACATTATTATTAATTGTCACAACGGAATACTATTTTATTGCCCATGATCATAATTGCCATGTCCTAAATTAAATTAAAATAGCTGAAAAATTTATCAGTTTTATTGTCATATTTATTCAAATTAAATATTTTTCTTAAACTTCTATTTGCTTAAAATTATTTGACATTGCTTATAAATATTATAATATTTTTTAAATTAATATTTTAAAATTTGTTCTGATATTTAAAAAAATCGTTTGGATATAAGATCGAAATTTTTCCTTTGTAGTTCTGCAGTTTTGAATCATCAAATAATTTTTCTTCAGGTTTTTAGTAAATGAGCAGTTGACATTTACAGTGTTAGACATTATATGCCAAAAATGCTAATCATATGAAATATTGGATGGTAACAGCTCTTATTTATAAGAAAATTAAAAAAAAAACATACTGAATCTTGATAATTTCAATATTTTTCTAAATCATTCCTTAGAAAATATTTTTGCTCATTTAAAAAAATTATACTTTTAGCAGTGATAGCTCTTCAGTTAAATAAAAAGCACTATAATAAAAACATTACTCAAAAATTGAAGAAATCGGTTTTTTTTAAATAAAAGGTTTCATTTTAAAATTCACCTTTTTACATTTTAATTTGATTAAATTATCACTTTTGATAGTATTTCAATCGAGCTTTATCATCCCTATATTAGAGATAATATTGCTTTGGTCCTATAAAGGAAAAGAAATTGATTTTTACTTCTTCCCTAATATTACTCAAATTTGCAACTGCTGACATTTTTTTATAGTGAGTGCCCCAAAATTAATATAAGATTTCAATTTACACCCATTCGTGCAGTAACGTGTTGACAAACCTTTTAAAAAAGATCGTTTGACTGCTAATAGTTTAGTGTCAATAAAAATGAAGCATTACACAATAGAACAACGTGTTTTCATTATTGAAGAGTATTTCAAAAATAATAAAATTCTCACGGCCCTAGCTCGAAATTTTGAGAATTGGCTCCTTAGATCGTGTGATTAACACCATTGGATTTCTTTTTACAGGATTATTTGAAGTCAAAGTCTATACCAACAAGCCTATAAGCACGTGTGGATTGAAGAAGGAAATTCAACGCTGCATCAATGAAATTCTATCCCATTTATGCAACATGATTAAGGAAAATTACGACAAAGGAGTGCATACATACCAGCAAAGCCATGATGGTCATTTGCCCCATTTCTTGTTCCATACATAACTCTATTCTATGTATTTTATGATTTAATAAAAATATAACAATTTAAAGGGAAAAAAAACAAGATTTTTTAAAAATTTAATTCAAGTCTTGCGTTAACACGTTGTTCTATCGTATAATAGTCTAATTTTACTAACCCTAAAATATCAGCTGTCAAATTGTTTTTTAAAAGGGTTGTCCACACTTTACTGCACGCATGGTGGCAAATTCAAATCTTAATTTTCAATCATCATTTTGGGATACTTTTTATAAGGAGAAATTATCAAAACAGGTTCTTTTTTATTGATTATTTTCATATGAATTACGGAAAAATAATAGAATTTTCAAGCCACAACTGGTGGAGAGGAAATCTAGTTTAAAATCTAAAAAATGTTTCAAACCTAACATTTCTGGACCCTCTTCTGCTGTCTTTTTCACCGAAAAATCTTGATAGGCAAAAAAGCTATTCTTTGTTACGAAGCATACACAAGAGAATGAAATTGCGAAACGGGGAAAAAGGTTTTCCAATAAAAAAATTAATTCTATGAAGAGAAGGGAATATTTTCATAAATAATTAAATTTCTCGTCAAGTTTTTGCCTCTGTCTCTCTTAAGATTGAAAGTATTAAAAAGAAGTTTCGTTGAATAATTGATAGCGCAAAATTAAATTGGCGATTTTATTTATATACTGAAACGAGTTGGGGGTGGTGCAGTTTTTCAGTGCCCATGCACGAGTCACCCCAACTTGAAGCATTAAATAAACATTTCTTTTTTTCAGAAATACAGTACTCTCTCGAGCATCCGGTCCGTGACTATCCAGTTTCCGTACTATCCGAACTAGTTTTCTTTTATCGTAATTAAATGAGGAAGGAAAGACATCTATTAAGGATTTTTTCAAAACCTAAAAACGATAAGTTTTGCCTCTTAGGACTACCTTTTCATACCTCTGTAATCATTTATCAGTGAAAAATAAAATCAGTTTGAGCAAATTTTCTTAAGAATTAGTTTTACGATTTAGGTAAATGTTCTGTTCATGTTTTCTGCATTTAAGTTGGGCATTACAGAATTTATGTTAAAATGTGAACAGTTTATATCCTTTAACTGAATTTTTCTCTAATAAATTCTAGAAACGTGCATTGCAGTATATGAACATATTAAGGGAATCCTAAAGATTCCAAGTTCGGGGATATTCTGTGGCAAAAGAAAGAAAGTATATAAACATATATAAACTACCAGTACAGAGCCTTCTATTTTAACTGGACACGTTACAACAATTCCTTCTATCATTCACCGGTCCATGGTTGCGTTCACATTGAGACAAATGGAGGGCTTAGGGCTTAGTACTCAATAAGAAATGAGAAAATACTTATTATAACAGTGAGTTTTGTTATAAAAACATTGTCTTCAGGTATTGGTGGGCAAAAAATGATATCTTAGAACTCCAACCTGTCGACTTTTTTTGTTATCCGCCCGGTACTTCCGCCACATTACACCGAATACTCATACTCGGGAGTGTATTGTATTAAAATTTTATTTTATTTGTCATTAATAGTAGTGGTTTATCTTTTCTTCAATGGCGTTTATCTATAGAAAATTGACTATATATCTGAATTCGTGATTTAAAATCAAAATATCTCGATGTTCCCTCACTGGGAAAGTATTAAAATGGTTAAAAAATAGGGATAAAGAGAATGAGAACAAATAAAAAGAGGAAGACAGGAAAAAATAGAAATAAGCCAATTATCAATTGTGAAATGCATCCACTTTAGATGCTTAGCGCAAATTTAGATTAATATAAACATTTCTGTGGCACTTATTCATTTTAATGACTGGAATTTTTTTCTCTATAGACCTTTGAAACAAAGTGCTTGCAGTTATAATTGCCGCTTTATTTCTATCGCTATTTTTCCTTTATTTTTTATTTGGATATTTGTTGAACATAAAGCTATCTGCCTTATCAATAGAAAAATGTTATAAAAATATGTCCTTTAAACTAAGTACAGGCGAAATAATCTAATAGATTAGATTACCCGAAATTTTACGACTTGTTAAAAAGCACGTATTATCACATGTAGATTACAAGCAGTTCAACAGCTATTTATTTTATTGAAGGGAAAAATGTAAATTGTAACTATTTATAAATAGATTCAGATTAAATATAAAGCATTTATTCACATTTTTATTTTCTTTGCAATAATATTAAAAATGATGTCAGCCAATCGCTTGCTTTTATTTTTTTAATTTTTGCTCACCAAATTAAAAAAAAAAAATCTCTCATGAATTTGAGGGGACAGTTTAATATATTATTAAAAATATTAATCGATAACGAAATTGGAAATTCATGGGCAAGTTGTTTTATTGATTGATTTAACAAATTTTCAAAATGTTTAGCTATGAATTCAGTTGTGAATAATTTGTAAATTAACTCCTGATTTGGTTGAAAAAAAATTATAAATTTTATAATTGTTATTTTTAATTTTTTTTTTTTTTTTTTGCAAAAATATGAATGATTTTATTTACTTATTTGGAAACAATGAGCATTTATCAGTATTATTGTATAAAAGTCATAAAAATGAGTATTTCAGTAAAGTAAAATATAATCCCTTACTAAGACTGTTTAAATCCATTTTCAGTATTTTGATGTTCTAAATGTTGTATAAGTGTCTGTAAGATTCGTAAATGTATTTTGAATATGTAATTCATGCACAAATATTTTTAAGTTTGTTTGCTTTGTCATGGTTTTAAAAGTTTATTTAATATTTTTGTGAAATGTGATTCTTAACGAATTCTTTAAAATATTTAAGAGTTCTTTATCTGCAACCAAGTATGGGTATCTATCTATCTATCTATATATATATGTGTGTGCGTGTGTGTGAAACTTGTTAACAATGCACTTGTAATCCAGCAGCAAAAAATGCGCAGTTGTTTAAAAGATGGAATTGCACTAAAGAGTACAAAAACTGTTATTTTTATTATTATTTTAAACAAAAGAGCTTTATTTTATTTTATTAATTATTCATCGTATTCATTTTTGCTTTTTTTATTATTTTACTATTCAGTTTAATCATACGAAAAATCAATATTTATTTTCCGTAACAACATAAAAATAATTGTAGCAAATACAAATTTGAATAACATTTTATTAATTATTAAATTATGTGTAACAGCGAATATAAAACTTTATATTATTAATTGCACGCATTTTTATTTATCTAAATTTAAAAAAATTACAATTTCATATTAATTTAAGCCTTAACTAGAATAAAATTCTGTCGTAAGCTAGATATATTTTAATTAAATACAAAAATATTCTAAGAAATGTTTGCTTAATACGTTGGTTGCTATGCGAATCACCGGTGATTCTCATTATCATTTTCAATGTATACTTTAGGGATCACCTTGAATCTCAGCAGTAGTGCTCTTTGATGAAGCTTCATGTATCTTTGATATCAAAAATGAATACAATTGAAATGTTGTGTTTTTCTGTATGTAGTTGACCTTGATAGCAAATGTGTTAGAAATATATTTCCTCCAGAGTTTTTCCATGTGTAATAAATTTATTTCAGGCTACTAAACAGTTAGCATGGTTTTTGCATAAATTTTGAATTACGTATCATAATAAAACTAAAAGAAAATTATAAAAGTATGAAACATAAAAATTTTATATTTTTGAGAATTGTAGAAAATTTTACACGATAAAAATTAATTTTAAATTTATGTTTCAACAAAAAAGTTGTAATTTGTGAGAAATGTGTCGCATATTTTTGTTACAGAACTGTATTCAAATATATCAATGTAATTGTTCAATCAAGTATTAACATAATCGCATGCATAGGATTTTTTACATGTTGGAAAAACTTGAAAACAGGTTTAAAACTTTTTTACTTTGTCACTTTGTAATTTTAAATTCAAAGATTATGAGACTAGAATACTCAATATTTATTTCAAAAACGAAAGGAAAGAACATGAATGTTTTTTCTAAAATTTAATTCTTGCTTGATAAGACAAAAATATTTACCAGATTTTTCTTTAAAAAAATTAGCTAAATTCTAGTTAAGAATATATTTTACCTAAAAAGGAAACATTTTATTTTTATTGCTCATAGATTATATTTATCCATTTCAAATTTATTCATACCTGAATTAGAAAATGAAATAGCATTGAACATTTGAAAATGAACATTTTAGCATTAGAGACAAAAGTTTCAACTAATTATTTTCAATGATTATCGCTATTATCAGGTATTAAATTACTAAATAGATTTGAAACAGAAGGATATAAATCAATGTATTTATTCCATACTTTGTATAAAAAGGTTTTATAACATATTTTAAGATGAAAATTGAATTCCTGCTTTTTTTCCTGAGATTAAAATGACATTTAACCTATATTGTTAAAACTTAAGACAATATACCATGTTTTCCTTAAAACCTGTTGACTGAATTTTCCTTAAATGCAATTTATCAATATTTATAACTGTTTCTGAGTGTAATTTACATGATTTACCTGTGTAATTTTAGCACAATATGTATATTTATTTTTCTCAATTATGCATGTAAAATGTGTAAATAAAAGTAGTTAGCACAAATAGTTTGTTATTTTTTTAACGGTTTCTCATAAAGCTCTCTCTCGATTGTTTAGAATATACAGACAGAAACGCAAAATCTTTGAAAATGTAGAACTTTAATTGAAAAAAATATCAAGATTTTGAACCAAAAAAGTGCTTAATAGGATGATATTTAATATTTTACATTATTAATTAATAAGATGTTACAAAATATTAGTGGATTGATTACATTATTGATAAGAGCACATTTAAAAAACCCCCATTCATTTTACTAAAAATTGAAGGAATTGCAGTAGTCTTAAAAACGAGGACATTTCATTTTTTTCTATGCATTTTTAATTTTAACTTTACAGAACTAATAAGTTTTAAATTAATAAATATGAAAGAATAATTCAAATTTTGTGGGATGAGCAAAAATAGCAGACACAAGTTAAACAACTAAATTTTAAAAAAGATTCAAATCCTATATTTTATTATTTCACATACTTAGATTTTTATAACTTATCTAGTTTATTTCCGATTATTTTTTTTTTCACAAGGTAATTGAAAAACATTAAAAAACACAAATGAATTCGTGACATGTTTGGAAAATGTTTACTTACACTGTACTGTGAAGTAGAATGTAATATCATTCTATAACGTAAAACAATAGGCAGATTTTAAATGGCATGCACAGACATGTTTGTTCATGTGACATTATATTAAGAAATTCCGTTAATATGATTGCATTTTAATAAAAAGTCATTGCTCGGGAAAGAGAAGGTAATCAACACAAAGCATCTTTTTCCATGCATTATTATGAAAGAAATATATTGCGAGACAAAAAAATCATTTTTTGCATTGCATTCATTCAGTGGCATGAGAATTAAATTATAATGGCAATAGCATGAAAATGTATTTTAATACTGAATTTCCCAAACTTTATATCTCGCTTTTTGATATAACTTAATTTTTTACCATAGACTTAGATTATTTTTTAGAAACAATATACTATTCCAATACCAAAACACAACTTACGTAAAACGAATATATATATATATATATATATATATATATATATATATATATATGTATTGTTAAAAAACTTCAAGATCATGTTAAAACTAAGTTATTTTACTGGTTTCGTCGAGTACTATAATATTTTCGAATGATTTGAGCCATAAAATGTTAAGTTTATTTTTTTTTAGTATAGCATGCTGTTAATGCTTCGATATAAATATAATAAACACAAAATGCCAATACTATTTTTCATACCATATGTTCTATAATTATCAAATTTGGAAACTTGATATTAATTTGTTACGAGATTCTTTTTGAGTAATTGGTTGTTCATTAACCTTTTAGTAACAAAACTGGGTTTTTTTTCCCCGTCGAATTTGAATTGTCAGTATTTAATCATCTAAATCTGCCCAAAACGTCATTATAATGCTAAGACTTTACACTGCGAAATTAATGAAACGCATTCTTACACATGTATGATTATAGGGGTTCCTTTTAGTGCAAAGAAATCTCAGAAATGCATGCAGCTTGCTATAATGTTTAAAATTCAGTGCTGAAGTTTTTGCTTTGACGTAGCATTTATAATATTCATTATCCAACAGGAATGTGAAAGCGATGCATCCTGCTCAACAGTAGTCAGACTAAATAAAGAAGTGAGAAAAGTTAAGAGAAAGTTTTACAAAATAATAATTTCATTTTTAATTAATCAAAAATTAACCGATATTTTAAAGTCTATCATATAATTTCACAAAAACAGTTATTGCATCATTTTTAAATTAAAAAAAATAGCTTTTCTAGAATAGAATTTTATTTCAGTTTTGAAAGATAATTTCTAACAGTGACATTTATGGTTGAGAAGAAATTCAAACTGTTTATATAGTTACATTAAACTTTTACTTCGTCATTAAACATTTAAAGTTACAATAGTGAGAAACATGGCAAAAACTGAACTCCACTATAATTCAAAAGTGAAAGTAGAAACATTTTTTAAAATTTGAATTTAAGTTCTAAACAAATAAATGCGATACATTACAAATATATCACATTAATAGGTTATTATTAAAAGTATTACTAACGAAAACCGTTCAATATGATAAATAAATCAATTTTACCTGTAGTAATTCAAACTAAAGGATCATTGAGAAGAATAAATTAATTACTTTTACAGGTAATATATACATATTTGAAAAGAATGATAAATTATATTTATCCCACACTACCAAAGTATAATAGTAAATTAAAGAAAACTTCCTGACTATGGTCACTACACAAATCAAAACTAATTCATTTGCAAATAGGTAGCGTCACATTCGAAACATTATAATTAATTCTGTTACAGAAGAACCTATCTGGTGGGTGTACGACGCAAACTCCAACAGACTCAATCATAGATAAGGACCCTTTATTCTACACTAATACACAGTGACAAAATATAGAAGTTTCATTAAACAGTAGCAACCCACTACTGAACAGTCACTACAGGACAAAATACTCATACAAAACTCAGATCAGCCTTCTAAAGACACACTCCAATAATACATCTATGTCTCTCGACTTATCTAACGGTTCTGCCTCAATCTTTATCTTATAGCCGCCATGACAGAACAAAAAATGCTTTGTAGCAACTTTGAACTCGAGTCCTAATACAGTTATCGCCAAGATTCTCGAATATTCTGGGTCAGTAATTTTTGTTGCCAAATCCGGAGATCATTGACTCGGTATCCATTCAGTAATCATTGTTAAATCTATAAAATTATTTTCCTTATTAAGAATCTTTCTACGTAGGAAAGCAATATTACAGATTCGCACCAATAAGCAGAGTTCTTATAACAGGCCATTGAGTATTGATTTTGCATTAGAGTTGCTTACTTTGTAGTTTTATTGTACAGGATTTTAAAAAGTGGTGTATGGATGACTAAAAAATAAATTTTTCTTCAGAATCATTATGTTGAAGTTTGCTCTTAACAATATCTTTAAAAAATCTCTATAAATAAAACCCAATTAATATACGTGGTACAGAAATCGCACTTATTATTTACCGTAAAATGGCAACATTCAAACATCAACACATCATCACAGGAATTTCAGACTACTTCATTCGTTGAATATTTTTACAGGCGCAGTAAATCCAATGCTTCGCTCAGTTAATTAATGGAGCTGCAAAATATTATAAAAAATATTCTGGAGGTGTTTTGACGTTTCACCAAGAAAGTACATTCAATTAGAGGAGAGAAGATATAAATGAAATAAAGAAATAACTTCAAACACAAAGTTTAATCGAACGCAAAAATAGACTTAACCATCTCGAGATAAGTAATCGTGTTAAGGTTTCAAAGTAATTAACGGTTTCTCGACAAGGACATCAAAATCGTACCAATAGTCCAAAAACTTGCCTAAAAACTACTATTCTGGATGGATACCAGAAATGGTAACAAATGGCTTTTAGAAATTGCAAACCAATTGGAGACAAATCGCTTCAAAATATTTCAATTTTGGCCACCGTATATTAATATTAAGTCTACCCGTATCGTTATGATTTTCTTTGGGAAATTGATATTCTTATTTTATAAAACAATTATCTTATAAAAAATGATCCTTTTATTAAGATAATTATCAGAAAATTATCTTTTTAAAGATATCATTTTCATTTCTGCACAATATTTTCCTTAAAAGAAATATGTTTAATTCAATTTGATACATTATTTGGAAAAAATATGTTTTTAAATGCTATGAAGGAATTCAAACTATACATCAAAATATTCAATCGCGTGTTTTTACCAGTCATTATCTGAATAGTAGGATTTTCACTTCGGTTTTTATTTCGTAGTATATATACTTTGTTAATTTGTAGTAAACTGATTGAATTCCTGTTTTTCAGTTGTTTCAAATAACAAATTAATTATTTAACAACCTAAACAGTCGATAAACTAGGCAAACGAACTGGTCGTCAGAGGCGGCTTATTACTTAATATTATAATATATCATAAATTTTTTCACCAAAAATTGCTACTTCAACCTACTAGAAAAACCTCCTTTCACTTACATTGTTTTCTTGCACATTCCACCGATTCCTTCATCGCCAAGTATGCAATTAACGTCCTTTTTGGCGAAGGCAAAACAAAGCAGATGCCTTTCAATTAGATTAAGACAATGGGTTTTCTGAAGGCGATCAGTCATCATTAGTTTAAAGAGTAGACTTCTCGCTCAGGATTGATATTCATTACGGAACGACTCATTTATTTTTACTGAAGTCGGGCCGGTTTCATTATGGTGCCATAGAGATCATTATCACTGGTAATAGGAAGAGATAATTAATGTTTTACTGGATTTTCTTGAAATGATTATGGGCTCTAGTTATTTCGTTCTCCGTGTTAATTATTTGGTTGGAGTGAATCTTGGCTGGTCTGGTGTTTTGTTTCACGCCGTAGTTTGTTTCTTAAAAGGGCATAAAATTAATGAGTAGACAGATTTAATTAGTGTGGAAGGTTTTTAGTGGCTGTTCTATGTTTAAAAAAAATTATGTCTTAGATGTCTTTTTTTTTTGGCATGATCACAAAACTGCCTTTAACATATTAGCATTTTTAGATTGGCCTATTTCGAGTGATACAAAAGTCACAACGCACAGAATGTAATGTTCCGTACGCTGCACTATTGAACCAGAATAATCAAATTTGATACTTAATTACTTGTTTGTAATATTTGATTTAAAATTTTAATTAATTAAAAATTCAGAAACCTTTTTTCTTCAGTAGCTATTTAGTATATTACTGCATGAAATTCTACTTTAATATTCAACTTTTTTATTGTAAAGATTTTATTTAGATGCAATTTCCACTTCTTAAAATTCAGTAAATGTGTTAAAGTTAATTAGAAAAATTTGTAACAGTACTTTTTACATTCTTACATATAAAGAATGCAAAAAAAATGCATTATTGTGGTGGTCAAAAATTCTGGACTCGAATTTTTGAATATCTTTACATTTCAGACCTCAATGAATTCGAAATAACATATTTTTGGAATTATGTCTATCTGTCTTCGGTTGGTTTGGTTTGGTTTGGTTATATTAACGTCCCGTTTGAAGCAACACTAGGGCTATTTTGGGACGGACCTCGTTATTTTGAACCGCGGTCAGATGACGAGGACGACACCTGAGCTGACACATCACACAAGCGGGAGGACGTTTGGTCATGACGGATTTAACGTACAACAGACCCCCTTACACGACGGTTTTTCGGTGGAATCGGATCACGAACCTTGAACCCTCCGGTTCCGAAGCCGAGACCTTACCACCAGGCCACCGCGGCACATCTGTCTGTCTTCGAACAAGATAACTAAGAAATGTTTTCAGATTGCGAAATTTTATATAGAGACTTTATGCCATATTTCTATAAAATTTTTCATAAAATTCATTCAGAAGAAGCTCGTCTGCCCGAATAAAAATTCACGTGATTGCTACAAAACAAAAAGAAATAGGCGAATAAAATTTCATCCACAGTTTCAGAATATAAACCGTAGTTTCTCATCTTTTTAACGGTTGGCCATTTGTTTGTCAGTATTTTAGCACATATGGAATTATAATAACTCAATAACTCGATAGTATAAATAGATGTTATTTGATGAAATCGTGCGGTTACAATTGTTATGTTGTTGTTTCTTCTGGCACTTGCCATGGACAAGCCCGCTGTTCGAAGACAACGGATTTAAGCCTGAGGGGGAGCGCCTCTTGTTTCTATAGTAGCGCCATCTAGGGCCAAGAGAATGACTTAACTACACACACGTCACAACCCTTTTTACGGAGCGGACTTCATTCACTCATCCACAGATCGTAATTTCGACCTGAATCAGAGAACGATCACCCCTGATCCAGTACCCCAGTAGGTATTACTCTCCACATGGAGGACTTTGTGACCACGACAGATTTATACGCGCATCAGCCACCAAGCACGCGGGGAATCTTCGGCCGGCGGAGTTCGAACTCGCAACCCAAGGGACGCGAATCCAACGCTCTAACAACAAGGCTATCCCGGCCCTCACAATTGTTAGTCTGCATCAAATTATGGTTTCACTCTGTCCGAATCATCTGCAGCATATTAAGTTCTCTGAGGATAAAGTAGAAATATTCTGTTTCTGCACTTCATGGAAATCGTTTGGTTTTTAATTTTTTTTATT
The DNA here is from genome assembly GCF_947563725.1 of Argiope bruennichi. Lineage (NCBI taxonomy): Eukaryota > Metazoa > Arthropoda > Arachnida > Araneae > Araneidae > Argiope > Argiope bruennichi. The sequence continues at coordinate 52,670,440 of NC_079156.1, forward strand.
ACAGCTTCTCTCCCAATAAAATGTGTATAATTAAAAGGAGGAAATTTTCTTCCTGTGAACTTTTATGTAAAATATATAGATTTTTTAAAAATCCTTTTAGAATATAAAAACAAGATGATAGGGATCTAAAAATACTATTCGATTTTCTGGTGCTTGTGTATTAATCTATAACCAAATATTAATTGCCCCCCAAAAAAACACACCAAAGTTCGATCGACAGATTAATAAATATTGAAGATTCACTCCAAATATCTATATTTCATATGTATTGTTAGACAATGCCAAAAAAAGCATTTGCGGTTTTAACCAAGATTCAAAATTGTATGCAGGAAATGGGGAATTTAACAGCTTTATTGAGAATGTTTTAGGGATACCACTTATTATTAGGGATATTGTTGTAATGAAACTTAAACCATTTCTATGATTCATAATATTTCACTTTCGTGCATTGGCAACTTTGAGGCACAGATAAAAGAAATTATTTTTTTTATTGCTTTTTACTTTTTTTATAAATAATTTTCTTCATTTATCTTTTAACTGACATGACAATATTTTAAATTTGACATTATTTAGTCATGTCTGGGGATGTAAAAATCGCTGTACACAGAATGTAACGGATAATGTAAATAATGACATAAGCTTAAAACATTATGTTCCGCTATCTTTCAACTCACTCTAAACAATTAGTTAGGAATTAATGTTTAAACTTGTATTTGATTTTTCATGTTTCAAAATTAGAGAAAAGTGTTTGATTAAAGTTGAAAACGTTAATGGTATTAGAAAATCGGATGCAACAATTTTGATTCTGTACCTTAAAACTCTTTGGAAGTTTTTCAATCTTTAATAAACTTTATCAAAGTTTCTAAACACATTTCTTTAGAACTACTAATGTTTACTTCGATGAAATACTGATATTTTATTTTCTTGTAAGCGAAGAAAAAAGAAAACATTGTTATCCTCAAAAAATTCGAACTCAAAATTTCGAAGGACCTACACATTTCAGAACTTACTCGAGTCCAAAAAACACATTCTTGGCATTATGTTCGTCTGTACGAAACGTTGAATCTGACGAATGAAATTGGATAGATGGGCTTTCCCCAAAATTTGTAGAATTCTGTTAAATTTTCTATGAAATTCCTCCACAGAAAATCTGTCTTTTCGAGTACGTGGTAATTAAATAACTACAGATTCAGTTACAGCAAAATGCAAAATATTAAGTAGATAAAATTTGGGTTCAAGATTTAGAATTTATAATCTATAATATAGATTTTTTATGAAATTTTGAACCAAATCTTTTAAACAATTGACCATTTATTGGTCTGTAATGTAAAGCAAAAATACATAAACGCATGAATGTAATCACAATTACTTACATCAATGAAATTCAGTATATTGTCTTGTAACTACAACTGTAATTCCTTCTCAAATTTTGTTGTCAATCAGTTCGCATAAAGGGCTCCAAAATACATTTTCTCGCGATAAGTTCAGAAAAACCGCTGGATTCATAACAAAAATATATAAATTGCAACTATCACTGATTAATGCCATAGGAGGTAGTCAAGGCCATACCTAAGGTCTACAATTTTATGCTGGGAGAGGGGTTTAAAAATCTTCTAGTAGAATGTGCAAGAAAGTTTCGGGAAGACACCTGCTAGTTTCTACATATAGTAGAAAAAAGTATTACGAACCAATAGAAAGAAAAATAAACACGAAATATTAAATAAAAAATATTTGACAGTTAATTTTAAAATTCGAGCTTCTAGGTACAGTGAGTAACCATTGCGATTATCTTGGCGCCAAATTGTTCTGTTATTATTGCGATAGATTTATCTGGATAGTTGACACATACTTCCTTCAGAAATATAAATATATATCCTTATATGGAATGAAATGACTAAAACAGCATTACATACTTCAAGGTTGTTTTCTTACAAAGTCGAGCCTCGTGGATTCTTTTAAGATAACTGGTACAAGAAAATCGAATTTTCTGCTATAGGAATTTTATTATTTTGATAGACGATGTGACCGTCTAGACAGGCTGTTATCCTCTTAAAATAGACATGTTTGCTACAAATTAACTAAAGAATGCTGTAGTAGAAAATTTTATGTCCATGATGCATATTATATATATGCATCATGGTCTGCATATAGGCATGCATATTTCTTTATTATATTTTAAACTCTTAATTTAGCCCATAGTAAAATATTGCTTTATTTCCTGATCTAATTTCACTTTCGGTTTAATTAATTCCTTTGTAAAAATAATGCGCCATCAGTGTTACGTATCAAATGAAAGTGATACTTCCGTTGCCCTTGTCAAAGGTCAACACATGTATTCCATCGGCACGTGGACGGAAATCCTATGTTACATAAGACTAGTGATCATTTGTTTCACGCTTTTTCTTTACTTCTGCTTTTGTGCCGTACTGTGGCTTCTTGTAAAAAAAACATGCCTGTCTCCTGAGAGAGAATAAAACGAAATTAAACATACAAAGTTTATTCACTGCTTGTTATACATTCTACTTCAACTAAAATATGTTACATATATGTGTGTGTATGTTTCTATACATTATTTGCACTACACTTTAGATATATATTAAATGTATAATAACGATGTAAATTTTGTTTTGTTCCAATGAGATGTCTGTCTATAAGGCTCATGGTTACTCAAATCAAAACTAATCACAAAAATCGATTGAAAGAAATAGTGATCCACTAAAAGAAAAAAAATGAAATACCCATTACAAAAAGAAGAAAAAAAATTAAGAGAAAATATTAGTAATAATTTTTAATTCGATCTACAAAGAGTGAATATAGTGAATCTAATATAATAAAAAGTGCATACCACAGCTCACCGAATATTGCTATTTATTCCTGCTTAGTTTCATTCGCGCCGATCAATCAGTCAATTTAAATATAAGAAAAGCTTGTTTCATATACGAAATGCCAAAACAGAAGTTGGGATCTCGCATTCGATAACAATTCATAATAAATTAATATATTAATTTGATATGCATTATTATCAAATGAATATATTGCAGCGGGAATAGTTTTAACTCCGCTGAGCGTTGCAGACGTTGGTGCACTATAATATACCATAGCAATTAAAGAAATAAACGAATTTTTCATAAGAGATAATCAAACAGACATAGATACATCAACAGACAGAATATGATGCGATATATTTCCAAATAAATTCTTGAATTACAAGTAAATAAATAAATAAACAAAATTTCAATTTCATTCATTAGCATTCCAGGAGAGGAGTGAACAAATTCCATGCATTTCTTTTGAAAGTGCTATTCTATGTAAATGTGCCACTATGTCGATTGCAGAGCGAAGGAAAGCATATTTTTGAGAACACCCTTAAATAATCATTAGAGAAATACATAGGATAATTAATAGCAAAGTAACAATGATAATTATCGACATAACTAGTAACACTGACAAATTTTCCAGTCAAAACTGATTAAAGTTACAAAAATAAGCACGGAAGATATTTCATAATAAATAAGAGAGATTATTGAATTGTAAATACAGGGTGGCCATAATTAAACTGACAGCGCTCACAGTGTTCTGTAGCGCTATCTATTCGCGAGAATGACGCCACATTTTGTAGGAAGATTAAAAAAGACGGGGGACAAAGGATTCCGCGAAAAAAAAATTTGTTTCCAAAGGTCACCGCTAGGGGAATATATGGCGCTGTGTAATAGAAAATAGAGTGTTAACAAATGCAAATCAAATTAATTAACCTTTTATTTTGCACATTCAAATCATGTTCCATGTGGCTGCCGTGTTTGTGGACCACATATTGCATTCTGTGCACAGTATTCACAACAGCAGAAAGTAACATGTCTACAGGAATCTCCCGTACAGTCCTTGATATGTTATTCTTCAACTTAGCCAGATCCTGGACAACTCCTTGATAGACCTTGGACTTAAGGTAACCCCATAGCCAGAAGTCGCTCAGCGTTCTCTGTTACCCAGTAAGTGTAATTGCAGATAAAGAGACTTTATCGGTGTTTATGTAAATTTTTCGCTTTTTTAAAAGTGTCATATTGTACTTGAACTAAATAAGCAAATGTGCAAAATAAAAGGTAATTTTATTTCCGTATTGATTTGCATTTGTTAACACTATTTTCTATTACACAGCGCCACATTTTCCCCTAGCTGTGACTTTTAGAACTGATTTTTTTTTCGCGGAATCCTTTGTCCCCCGTCTTGTTTAATCTTCCTACAAAATGTGGCGTCATTCTCGCAAATAGATCGCGCTACAGAACACTGTGAGCACTGTCAGTTTAATTATGGCCACCCTGTATGTGAAAGTATTTACAGATTTATTTTCATGATTTCATTTAAGCAATATTTTAAACCTGTCGAAAAGAAATTTATTTTCATATTTATTCTCTAACAATCCAGTTTCCGATTATACGAAATTAGCACTGACCAAATCAGCCCAGGTACTCGAGATTTTATTATGTATTAAGAATAGATAATAACTAGATTACTTATTTTTTTTTTCAAATAAAAATTTTAACTCTTTTTGCAAAATTATTTCGACAATTAAAATTATTATTAATAATTTAAAACGATGTGTTAAAAAATTTTACCAATCAGTTTTTTTTTCTAATTATCCATCCTTATTACTATGCAATTTAATCAATAATATATTAAATTAAGGAATATAATATTTATTTAATATATTAAAGTGATAAAATGTTTTTATTTAAATTTTCAAAGTACCATTTTAACTGATAAAAACATTATCGAGTTAATTATATTACCCACAACCCTAATAAAAGTTTTTACTTTGAAAAACGTTTATAGAAACATTTTAGTTTCCCGAAAAGTTTTCAAAATCTTTTGCTTTCAAGAAATATGTAAAAAAGAAGCTAAATTTCGGTGAATAAAAATTAAAAATAAATAAAAAAAGCATTTAGTTCTTTTTAACGAAACATTAAACTAATATTATAATTCTACAGTTTCAACTATCAACGATTCCGAACTTTTTCAGAACAGAAATCGGGAATTGATGAAACAAGAAAGACTGAAAGAAAGTTAAATATTTTATTATTAAATAAAACACAGAAACGTAAAAAGAAATTCATGTCATAGCTGTCAAAAAATTCTCTAGGTACTTTTTAAATGCGTTTAGTTTATTCAAGATAAGATATTTTTTTTTTTATGAAATACATATTCAAAATTATATGAAAAGCATTTTATTGGAGAAAAAATATTTTATTTCCTTTTCCTTTTGCGGAAAAGATAATATTATTTCTTAAAATTGAATTTTTTTCAGAAAATGAATAAAAAAAATCGCTGTAAGAGAATTTGAAGAATAATATTTCCCTTGTCAAAAAAAAAGTTTGAATTCTGAATTCTTTAAAACTCTTTTTATACTTAAAAAAATGAAATCTGATGTATTTGTACTAGATACAAGAGCTTAATTCAAAGAAATGCTAGAATGTCTGAATAAATTTCCGAATTCACTTTTGTTTCGGCACACTTTTATCATAAGAAGAGCAATAAATGCTTTATAATTCCAGTAAAAGCAACAAATCAAGGGGATTAAATAAGCAGTATTTACACATATTATATAAAAAAATTCATGTAAAATTATTAATCAAATTATTGCATTTCTTTTGAATAATTTTGAAAGATATCGAAAAGCAACGTTTTATTTTCTCATTCCAATTAATAAAACAACGTAATGTATTTGATTTTTAAAAAAAGGAAAACATGAATATATCTAGTAATTTCATAAAATAGTAATTTCAGCGGAAAAGACATTTCGAGCGGATCTCGAGATTTTATCCATTTTCGAAATGCTATTCTTACCCCCAGCCCTCCATTCTTCCTTAATATTATCTATACTTTTAATAAAGCTCAATGTGTGTGTGTGTGTGTGTGTGTGTGTGTGTGTTGGCGCTCTACAGGCCAGGTTATTTGACATACAGCTACCAAATTTGGTACATATATACCTTAGAGGTCGGCAATGTGCACCTGGGGTCCCTTTTTTGAATTTTGAATTAGAATTTTAATTATTAATTAAAAACTAACTTTCCCGCCAAAAAAATCTTCCATTTTCCCCACCGCCAAATGAGTAAGGCTTCAGTTTTTTTTTCTCCCAACAGTCATGAGGCTAGGGTTAACATTTTTCGGCCGATTATTTCAAACGATTCTGTTTATTTTCTTAATGTTTATGCATTTAAAATTAAACATTGTTAATTAATCCATGTTTCAGATTCATTCTGAAATACTTTTGAATTAAAATAACACAGAATAAAGGAAATTAAAAATGTCTAATCTGCATAGCGTTACCCCAACTGGCGTAGAAAAATTCACGCATTTGCGTTACCGTAACTGGCGAAGAAAATTCACGCATGCGCATTCTGATTGTTGCCATGATAACCGTTATCAACGGATGATTTAAATTATTTTTAGGTTAGTTGCATGCTTTTGTAAGTAAATTGTATTTATGTTAGTTATATATATTTTTTGTATATGCTTATAGTTTTAAGTACATAGTTTTTTAAGTAGTTTTTTTAACCAGTTTTCAATGATTTCAATTATTTTTAGGTTAGTTGCATGCTTTTGTAATTAAATTGTATTTATGTTAGTTATATATATTTTTTGTATATGCTTATAGTTTTAAGTACATCGTTTTTTAAGTAGTTTTTTTAAACCTGTTTTTGACCGATTATTTTAAACGATTCATTTTATTTTCTTAGTGTTTGATGCATTTAAAATTAAACATTGTTAATTAATCGATTTGTTCATGAAGAATCTGAGAAAATTTTGTTGACAAATTCTTGAGATATTACATAAGAAAGATATTCTTTAGTGCCCATAAAGTTTAAACTCTCAGTGACTCTGTTATCAGTAATCATATTATTAAAAAAAATGCTTTGTTTCAGTAAAAAATATTATTATATTAATTGCAGATTAATCATTTACACTTTAATTTAAAGCATAAATTCTACGGGAGGTAACAGAAAATTAGAGAGATACATATTACGTTATGATTGAAGGCCTTTATAATATTATGAGTGAATTATATGACTCTCAAAATGTGAAGTTTTAAAATATTTTGATGAAGAATCTATTAAAGCTGGAATTGAGTAAAATATTTAATGGTACGACCGGAGTTTAATCCCCTGCTTGGCACAATTTTTAAAAATCACCAACAACGGACTTGCGAAATGTTCAAAAGCAAAATAGCAGATGTTCAATTATAGTGCATAATAAAGATTGCCAGCTTTGGTACATTATCGCAACTTGGCGAAGAAGGGGGTTAAACTCCGGTTCAACCTATTTAATTATTAAAATTTAAACGAATATTAAGATTGGCGAACCGGCTGGGGTTGCCAAAGGCGGCTAGTCATAAATAAAGCGGTACCGTTGGATAGGTGATTAAAACTATTACAAGGATATTAGAGATTAAACAAATTACGATTCAATTTTTTTAAAGACAAGAATTTTAGACATGTTATACCAATTCATGCAAAGAGAGAAAAAAAGGAAAAAATAACCTTATTATTTATCGGAATTTTGGTATAGTTTAGTTTACTAACGTCCCATTCTCTTTTTAAGAAACGAGGCTATTATTTATCTGAAATAAAAGACAGTAATTGAAAGTTTAAATTCAAGAAGTTTTGAAAGATTGTCGACTGGTGTATACAGAGATAGTCCACTTCTTTTTCTAGAGCTATATTAAGCAATAGGCGTTTATTCTATAGCTACCTATTGATGTTTACGAACTTGCGAAATCTTTCTAAGCCTCACACTAGCTCTGTTAAAAAGAAGTGTATAAGGAGTTACTGTATAGTCTCGGTATCGTTCGCATTTCTGGATAGGATCAACTTCAAGGCGTATAATTTATGAGGAATTTATACCTTCAGCTATTATTTTTGATTTCAAATGAATGATAAGTCTATGTTCTTTTTCATTATCCATGTAAAGTTGGATATTCAATTATGAATACCCAGTATAATATTTAAAATACAAAAATCTACTTTAATCTCTTATAAAAGGAATGGCTGATTATGAACCTCATATTAATTTAGATCGAAGAGTCATTTATAAGCTGTGCTACGAATGAAAATAGATTTTTTATTCGGGAAAAACAAAATTGTATGACACTTGCTGTTTGTGGTAATCAATTGGTTTATCAGGGAAATTTATTGTGTTTATTTTCCAAAAATCTTTTATGTACAACTTTACTATTTATTATTCTTTGAAAAAATAACTTTGGGCATTAAATAATATAAGAAATGAGTTATTTTCGTAGCTTAATACTTGCCCCATTATTGAATACATGGTATAGTCTCGTGAAGTGAAGTTCCATGATTGCTCAGATAATTTATCTTCTAACTGCACGTCATTTATCGCATTTCGGAAACTACACTTTTTGATTATTTTCATAGCTTCATATTTGTCCCATTATTGAGTACATGGAATAGTCTCTTGAATTGAAGTTCCATGATTGCTCAGAGAATTTAACTTCTAACTGCACGTCATTTATCGGCTTTCGGAAACTACATTTTTTGATTATTTTCATAGCTTTATATTTGTCCCATTATTGAGTACATGGAATAGTCTCTTGAAGTGAAGTTCCATGATTGCTCAGATAATTTATCTTCTAACTGCACGTCATTTATCACATTTCGGAAACTACACTTTTTGATTATTTTCATAGCTTCATATTTGTCCCATTATTGAATACATGGAATAGTCTCTTGAAGTGAAGTTCCATGATTGCTCAGATAATTTATCTTCTAACTGCACGTCATTTATCACATTTCGGAAACTACACTTTTTGATTAGTTTCATAGCTTCATATTTGTCCCATTATTGAATACATGGAATAGTCTCTTGAAGTGAAGTTCCATGATTGCTCAGATAATTTATCTTCTAACTGCACGTCATTTATCACATTTCAGAAACTACACTTTTTGATTCCTCATGTAAAATACAAAAATAATAAACAATCGTTTTTTAACTTTCAAAGGTAGTAGAAAGTCACGTGATTAAACATGTGATAAGTAATTAAAAAGTTTGTATTTCGTAGCAGCAATGAAATAAATCGTTAAAAATTGCAAAAAAAAAAAAAAAAAAAATTAAAAAAATTAAAAAAAAAAAACAGTCAATATTTAGAAAAAAAAATACGGTGCCAATAAATTAGAATCATTAAAATCTTTTAAATTTTGAAATAATGGAAAAATAAATTTTTGTATTTCATTGCAACAATGAAATAAAATGTTTTAAATCACTTAAAAAATACCTTTAAAAACTAGTCAATATTTAGAAAAAAATATTACAGAATAATTAAATTACCAAAACTAAAAATCATTGCAGTTTTGTAACACTGTAAAAATGAATTATGTGTAACAATACTTTTAGAATTTATCAAGGAAAAATTTAGCGCTTGTAACTTAGAATTTAATTACAAATTGCACTAATTACAATTTTAAAACCTCGCTCGAAGATACACACTTTCACCTTTCCAAATATATTTGTACCGAATTTAGCAGCTCAAAGCCGAATTATCTACTCAGAAGAGCACCAACATATAAAACCTTTCATGTATTTTCCTTTATTATTAGTAGAGCTTATTATTCTATAGCCATTTTCATTATCTAATAATATTAATCAAATCTTATTTTATAGATTAGAAATCCTTTTATCCTTAAATATAAAGACGGTTTTCGGATTTAATGGATTTAGAAGGTACCTTGAAACAAAAGTGGCTATACTACAAGTACCCAGCTGGAAACGGTAATTAAGCAGACGATATATAATTCATTCCATAGTGTCAGAGTTAATATCGCAATGGCTGCAGCCAAAAATTGGTAGTCCACGTGAAAAATCAATATAAGGCAGTATTAAATAGTTAAGAGAGGAACAAGTGGAGCCAACGGATCGTCATTTATTTTAAAAGCCTTATATTGATAGGGAAACTTTCGCGGTAAAATATTAAAAGTGGAAATAATTAATGAATTAATCTGAAAGTAAAATAAATATTATGTCATTAACCTTGTGATGGCATGGATGTATATAGCATGTTTTAAATTATTTTGAAGGTTGTGAAATACAATAAAGGTTCATTTAAAAATAATTGGACTTATTTAAAAATTAAGATTGATTACCTGCAATTATAAAAGTGTAGAATAATTGGATTTATTTTAAGGTGTTAGAAAATATAATGTTTCAATTTAGTGTTTATTATATAATTTTAAGTTCTTTTAATTACAAAAAAAAAAAAAAAAGAATAGAAAATTCAGTTGCCTCACTTACTTGCTACAATTTTCAAACATTTTTTTTTGGTAGCTTACTCATATAACTTATTACTCATATTACTTTAATAGCTAAGCGTATCAGTGTATCAGTTTATCAGAGCTCGTGTGTTGCAAATTATGGAGGATAATATTGAGAGATAATATTGTAGAGAGATAATATTGTTGCAGATTTATGGCTTATATTCAAGCAGTTTTTGCAAACTGCCTTGTTCTTGAAGTAGTGTTGATTTTCTCATGATTAAGACCCATTCTTGTATAGTATTTTTAAAGTAAGAATTAATTTTATGCAAAATATTATAATGTATAAAATGATTTTATCGTCTCTAACGTTTTTTTAAAATTAAAATGGCTATATCAATTAAACTAGACTGTTTTTAAAAACGCCGATCGCTGATTTTCTCCTTAAGTAATTATTAGTACTGAAATTTGAATAACTAAATTTTTCATCAAATGTTGAAATATAAGACACTTTTTCCTTAATTTCACTTAAACTTACTTTTTAAACATGATTAAAAAACTACTCTAGAATAAATAAAAGAGGAATTTAAAAAAAAATGCAGAATAATTCAAAATTTTAAAAAATGCAAGAGTTTTATTAATTTCTAAAAATTTATTTTAAAATTATTTTTTTTTTCAAAATTATAATCAATTATTTTTTACTTCGAAAAATTGACATTGTCTCTCATATCCTAAATAATAAATGTGCATAATTTGGTTGAATTATGCCCCATTGTTTAGGTGTACATGTGTGACACACATACATAGCCACAATGGCTTTTACTTATATTAAGATTTTTCAGTCACTACGACTTAATAGAATACATACATACAGCGAGTAGGTAACTTGAAAACTTCATTTTAAAAAAAAACCAACTTTTTAAAAGTATACAAGAAGAAAGTATTATAATCGTCAAAAAATTTCAAAACGAGATAATTCAGACCTCCATGCCTCCGAAAAACACAAGTTCGAATTATGTCTGTATATCGGTCTGTCGATAAAATGTGTTAGGTAAATATCATAATCTAAATCTGTTAATACACATTTAGCAGACGATTCCTTTTCAGACATTTTATAACTGCTATTATTTTTATTTTGTTAAAATATTATTAAAAAGTAAAGCAAACGATTTTTTCTTTGATAAACATATTTTGTTAATATTATTTCGTTTATTTTTTGTAAAATAACTGATGATCAATTGTAAACCTTCTTTAATCTGGCAATGTTTGTAAGATACGCTGTTATGTTGAAAGAATAAACAAGCCGATGGAATTCTAAATTGCTTGGAGTATTGTTTTAGTTTTAAGAATTTTAGATGCTCTCTGCAAGCTATATTTTGAAGCTTAAGAAAACAGGTAGTTTTCTAGAAAGCATGCAAAAAATTCTTTGACTTATAGGAATTCAATTTCGTGTAATATCTTATATTAAATTTATAAATGTCTGTCAAATTTTGGAAGGAATACATTAATATATAATTTGCTTGTGCGTACAAATACAAATGAAATCGATAATTGAGTAAATCACAATAAATTAAATGCATAAACTTTGTTTCACAGTTTTTAGGAACTTAAGTTTCTATTATTATCGAATCCTAAACCAAATCTGTTAAATGGTTGGCCCTGTGCTGGATTATATAGCTGCAAGCATGGTAGACGCCAAAAATTTAAAACGCACCGACTTAGACAAATAAAATTTAGCATGTCATCCACCGACATTTAGCATAATATTGTTCCTCTATATCAAATTGTAGTTTCATTTGATCGAGAAAAAAGGCATGAAAAAGGCATATTCGGTTTTCTTCATTGAACTATAAGATATAAAGCGCTGATTTATAAGAAAAGGACTATCTGTAGAATATAGAAGAAAAAAATTGTTTGAAATAAGGATGAAAATAAAAAAGAAGTATGTCTATATCCGAAACGTTTTTTTAAGTAAATTTCTTTATTTGTGTAAGACTTTGTGTACATCCTGTACATCATCTGATTCTGAATTCTCATTGAATCGACGCAGAAGTATTAACGATGCCGAAATAAAATTCAAAAAATTGTTTTTATGTTCTATTTAAAATTTTTCTCTTGCTAGTAATCTTCTCATTTACAAGACAAGAAAATGCTAAAATTATGGCTCTATGTGCGTTAGGAGCAGAGATCTAGAGAGTCTTCTAGACAAATTCATATCTGATGAGTGATTATAAGGAAACTTAACATTCACCTGTTAAGTCATTCCTCTCTTTGGAGTGTTATCGCATTAATAGTGGGTACACCAACCACTTCGTGTTCTTAATGAGTTAACGATATGCTGTTACAGAGCGTGTTTCTGATTTCTGCAAGTGCTGTCTTTGTATAAGTCTTGGCTCCTGTGTTTCGTGTTTTCTTGTGGCACTACCGTAGATTTTCTAGGTAGAGCTCTTGCATAATTTACTCAACAGAACCAATTCTGGTAACAATATACAGTACCAAGTTGAAGATTTAAGCCATTTCCTTTTTTCTTTTCTTTCCATTTTGTATAAATTCAAATTTCTTGCTCGCAAATTGTTACTACATCTGATGCATTGAATTTTGTTTCATTTCTTCATGATCGAACTATCAAAAACTTCACATTATTTTATAATTATTGGTTGCTTTAAGAGAAAACTCCCCGCAAATTTCCGCGGAAATGCATTTGATTTATCTTCATGTTTCTAGAAATTAATTAACATCTATATACACAGCACTCGAAGGCCTCCTCACCTGTCGGCTGCACCGTAATTGAAATACCCCACAGGACGAATAATTGCTGGCGCTAATTTAATTTCTATGACATCCTGACAGTAAAATCTTCCTCTCCGACCATCAAAGGTGACGTCTTTCAGTTACAATAATAGATTTCACGAATACGATTCACATTACTTTGTATCGATCATTTTGTTTCAAGGTAAAGCCATTTTTAATATAGTTTCGGAGAGAGGACTGCTTCATCGATGGTTCATCGTCATCGATTGAATGCATCCTTTTCGTATGCGCATAAATTTGGTTGGGGAATCAATCTGATAATTTAACACTTTCGTTTTGTAAGGAAATGCCCAGTTTTGTCTTGGATCGCAGAGAAAATGCTTTTTGGCGAATAAGTGCCTCCGAAAATTTTTCATTTAATTTATTTTTAAAAAGAAAAATGTAAATTTTTGAAAAAATTCATAATTGCTTAAAGTTTATATATTTTTTCTTTCCTTTATGAAGTAAGTATTCAAAAATTAAGAACAGAATAATTGTTACCGTTAAAGCTCAAAGGCTGATAATGCGTAGATTACCTAACTAATATACAGATCAATTGAATTGATGCATTAAAATGCGAAATCAAGGGTTTTTTTTTTTGCATTTTAACTAGGTAATGTGCACATTAACATAAATATCTATACAAAAGTTAGTTTACGTATAAAAGTTCATTTCTCTTATTTCCTTTCCCTACTCCTTCCCCCTCTCCCGCCACTTTTATTTTGGCTTCACCAGTGTTTGATCGTCGCCGGTTGCTTTAAATGCTTATAATTTGCATCTGTTGCCAGCGCATGTCATAGTTAATTCTATATTCAAATTCATTTCTAGTTGTAAGAGCGCTGTAATTTCAAAAAATAAGTGACTGCAAATCTAAATGTACCGCAAATAATTGGGCATGTCGCAAAAAACATTTGCTATGCAATTCAGTGTGCCAACAATATTTAAATTGCCCTAATAAGCAATCATAATTTTGTCATACGTTTAGCTGATTCATTTCCTTAATAATATTAATATGTTAAACCTTTTGATTTTTTGTATTATAGTTTTTCAATTGATTTATGATTGATTCTATCAACTAATTTATCGTTCGCTTGATTATATTAACGTGAGTCTTTAGATATCGAAAAATAAATAAAACATATTTAATTTAAGCGTACAGAAACATTGCTGTAGTTCCAGCAAAGATCTTATTTTCATTTTCACGAGTGCCTAGTAAGTTATGTGCAGATTATCTAGGTAATTTGTAGATTACCTAGGAAATTTTAGAAATGAAACAATTTTTTGCACTTTAACGCATTACCGCATTAATGTGCAAATTAGCTAGTTAATCTGTAGATCAACTGCTTTCTGCACTTTAGCACTTAGTTAATTGTTTAAAGCAGTTAACTGATTTCAGCACTAACCATTAATTGGCTCTCCCTGCTTTTAGACAGTTTTAGGTAAAATCCTAGATGGGCCCACCTCTTGGCGTCTTATTTGAAATCTCGACAAGTTGAGTACTAATTGAATATTTGTTATTATTATTTTTTTCAATTAAAAGCCATATTTGAAGGCCAGAAATAATAATAAATATAATAAATAAATAAAAAAATAATAAATAATAAATAAATAATAAAATAATAAATAAATAATAAAATAATAAATAAATAATAAAATTAAAAATAAAATAAATAAATAAAATGAAATAAATATAATAAAAAATAAATAAAAAAAATCTGTCTAGGTTGCCACATTGGCGACGTTATCGCCACTCGTTTGGCAAGAATTCAAAAAGACGCCAAGAGGTGGGCTGTGCTAGGATCTACCCCAGCTTTAGCTAAAAATAATGAACGGAATGAAACTAAAGTTTATATGCAGATCTATGAAAGAATAACGTTGTCTTAAATTCTGTAAAATAATTTAGATAAAAATAAACAATTTTAGAGAATTTTGGTGCTGTCCGAACCGTAATGGGTCACAAAGAAGGATAGAAAATGGATTATGTAAACTTTCATTAAGGTTTGAGTTACTAAAAACATACATACTGAAAAAATATCTCTCAGAAAGATGGATGGCAAAAGTAGATTTTTTACATCTAAGTTACTATCTGGTAACATAAATTGTTGTCGTTAGAGACAGTTAAAATTAAGGCTTGAAAATCTCTTTTCAGCCTCTAACTTCTGAGATATTGCAGTTATCGAAAATCGTCAAACACAAAAGTTGTTTGTCTTAATGAGACACTAATTTGGATAATTAGATTTACTTTTCTATCTTTAATATTAGGAAAGTTATAGCGAAATTAATATTTCAGCCTCCCACCATTCCTACCCCCTTTGAAGTAGTTGGATCATATACGAACACGGGAAAAGCGTTATAAGAATATTATATATATAAAATTTTAAAGGAAGAGCGGTTTTAGGTTCTAGGGTCTAGGGACCTTGATCGGTAAAGAACTGAAATTTTTTTCCTGAAGTCTTGTCATGAGAACCCTTATAATAGGTAGTCTTCCTATAAGGATCAATCTATTGAATGAAATACAATACAAAAATCTATAATTATCTAGTTTAGAAAGTCTATAATGAATTAATAGAAATTAATCGATTAATAAATATTTCTTTATTATTGATAAAAACATTTTTTTTTCTTTTCCATGTTATAAATATAGAAATTTATAATATATCAATCAAATTATTCTGATTAAATAAATACATTCTACAGGAAATAAGAAAACTACAGCCATAACTATGAGCGAAAATAGATAAAAAGTATAAACTAAAACTCAAGGAATTCAAGCATAGGATTTGGCGAAAATGACAATGTTGAAAAATGAAACTTAGTTCCATTAAAAATTAATTCATTCATTTATTATTAGCTCTCCTCTCTTTTTGAAAGTTTCAACACTCTTAAAATTCCCCATTTTATAATGTCTTATAACTTATCATCAATTCTCTACTCTTTTACTCGGAGCGCATTTTGCTGCACTCACGGAAATATGACATCCCATACCAGTTAAGAATCCGTAGCTCTGAAAATGAGTGTGCAACAACAAAATGAGGCACTAGATCGCATTGGGTTAAATGAGATTACGTGTTTAGAGTGCGGCGGTTTGTGCTGTAATCGTAGCTCCTAATGCGGCTCTTGGGAGAATACATTTCAACAGATGGCTGTCATTATGTTGTTAAAGATGAGTTTCCCTTCTTTGGCAACATGTCTATTTTAGAACCTCTGTCGTGTTATCTGTACTTGTAGAGCAATTTATTTAGTTTATGCGTACTTCAAGAATAATTTGTTAATTTGTTCTTACCGAATGTTACTAAAGATCATTTTAATTTTGGAATCCTTTTTCATATAAAATTTATTAAAATCCAACGCACAGTATTTTTTTGTGTGTGTTTTCAGGAATAGATGGCTAATAGTTAATTTTCCTGATCTCTCTACTTCTAATAAAATATGTATGGAAGTGTATTGTCACCCTACAGAACATGCCAGAACTACTATACTTGATATATATTATATAAATCTAAATTAAATCCTACTTAATTTATTAATTTTTATCTTAATGTAGGCCATTCTAAAACGTTCTCTTATTTTCTGATCCAATTCCACTTTTTTTGTTTAACGCTTTCGCCGTTAACAAATAAATTTGTTAACGCGAAAATTTATATTTTTCCTCTGTTTTTCGCCGCATTAGAACAAAAATAAAAACTGAAACAAGTAAACATTTACAAAGCGCTTTAAATGTTTAAATGTTTTAAAATGTAGAGTAACACTTGAAGCGCGTTGTGGCCGCCCTGCAAAAATTTAATTTGAACGCGCTAGACACGTTTCGGATGACGAAGAGGTTAATTAATGCAATATAAGTCTGTAAAATTGTTGAAATTGACAAGTTCCCACACTCCTAGTGAAGGGATAGAAATGTATCGATCTAAACAAATTCTTTGAAAAGATCCCTCTAAATCCTTTATCAAAATTGACCCGAGCAAAGAAATCCCTTGCAGAATCTCACAATATATAATCGTAGGGATAAGTATTTCATTCGCTGTTTCTCTTTTCGCTCTTGTGTCGTTCTGTGAAGTGACGTACCTCGTCGATTCTTGCTTGTACATAGGTTATGCACCCCGGATTGGAATAGAAGCAAAGTTTAAAAATTCAAAGTATCTCCTCTCTCTTCGGCTACGATTCTGTTTCAATAATATATATATATATATATATATATATATATATATATATATATATATAAGCATTATTTTATTTGACGCAGAATGCAGTTGCGACAAGCAGTGAAGAATCTTTGCATTGTTAAATTCGATTTATTCTCTCCCGGGTGGCAGGCATGATTACTTATATTACAAGCAGGTGCGAACAAAACACGTGCGTTACAAGAGCAGAAGTCGGGAAGAAAAGAGAAATAAATTATCCCTCGTCTTACATAACATGAGATATTGATAGGGAAAATATTTTTTCACAGTGCTAATATATTATTAAGATTCTGATATGGATTTCTGACGCATGTCAATCACAAGTAATGGAGACATCATCCCATAAAAAAGGAATCAATTATGAAAAATTTCACTTCATAGTTTTTATCATTCTCTGAGCGTAAATGTATTCTCCACTCCTATTTAGAACAATCAAGCGGTGAGAGCGGAAAAAAAATAATCGCATTGAACAAGACGGAGCATATAGTGATGTGGCGAGATGAAGTGAGAATCATCTTCTCACTTTAAACACGCACCTTTTATTTTGCTCCCAAGATCGCCTGGAAAGTCAAATAAACTGAAGGAAAGAGTAGCTTAATAATAACCTGTTTTGTAGCTCATTAATAAAGAGAACTGCGTTTCTGAAAATTTTCTAAAGAAAAGAAATTTAATTAGTAGTAGTTCAACGACCGAGGTCCTAAGGGTAAGAAAGTGCAGGGATGGCCACTATAAGATACACAATGGGAAAAAAGCTTTAACACATTATTGTTACTTTTTATGGAAGATTTTTATAAAGACTTAAAAGTAATATAATTATGTGTTATTTACTTTTTTTTAAACCACTGATGACCATTAGATACGAAAGAATCATATTTCCGAGGCATTTTGTTACATTATTGATATGAAAAATTATTTAATAGATCAGTGAAGGCAAGTAACTTAATAAAGCAGTATTTAATTTATTTCAGATGAGAATACATGGCCATGCTAGCAATAATGAGGCATTTTATCAAATAACCTTGAAAATAATTGGTCATTAAACCAACGGCTTACAGGCATAATGATATAGCGAAAATTTAACTTTCAGAATAGTCATCAGTTCTTCCCAGTTCTATAGTATGCAGGGAAAATTTATCATTATAATTATTGGAAAATAAATGATGATTCGCTAACTATCCTTTTTCTTCTTAGATGAGTCTACTATGACTATGGGAGATTAAATTTAACAGTATCATCGGTCTCTTGATTGCAATCTTTGGCAACACCAGCTGTGGCACTATGGGATGAAATATTTATTAACTGCTTAATAATCTCAAGCATAGAGAATTTCATCCTTTGAGACAAGATGTCTCGGTAACTGATTAATGACAAAATGTCTTTTTACTTCATGATATAATGTCTTGAGTCTTTACAAATTCATTTTTCAAAATATTATTTAAATGTTCTATAATGAAAATTACTTCAGAAATAAGTTAATAATGGAGAATCAACTGCAGTGAAACATATCAAAATGTGACTGTTTTTAATGTGTTTGAATACTATATGTGAGTAAACGTAGATTGATTGCCACTTTCAGGATGATAGTTTGTTTTCTTTACTCTATGCAAATTAAGATTCTTAAGGTTATTAACTTATTTAGTTACTTATTAATTTATTTTGTATTATAATATTGAACCACCGTGGTTCACTTATACATTTAAAAATAGAGATACATTTAAAATAGATAGTAAGAAAGATTCCTTTTCCTTACCCAGAGCATAGAAATTTAAAAAAATTGGAATTAAGTCATATATGACAGTTAGTGGAACAAAAAACCCAAGTCGTCGTATAAGCATCTTTTGGATGAAAAAATTGGAGTTTTATAACTGCTTTAATTAATTTAATAACCTATTTCTGAAATTAAAATCATTTTCATATTTTTAAAAACAACGTTTTTACGAAGTTTAACTGTTGCTTCAATGCGTAAGAGAGTTTTACAGATATTTTAATGACTATTGAATGTATATCTCGTCAATAAATCCCGACACTCTCTCTCAAAAAAAATTAAGAACATTCGAGAACTTTGACACTATGTCAATTAAGACTCGAATTCTGGCATTTGTTCCTGAACATTTTATGTCCTGTCACGGGAGCTATAAAAAAAGTAATCGAGTAGAGAAGCTTGAGTATTGATCTCTTTAAAGTATTGATCTTCAACAACTTCTCTTTGATTCCTTTTGTACTCTTGCAATTTTTAGTAATTATTTGCTGCTTGTGTTACTGATTTACCATTGTTTTTTATGTACGCATTTTCTGTGCTTTTGTGTAGAATAAAGTGTTGCTATCAGTTGCTAAGCCTGTTGAAATTTTCTCCAAAACGGACGGATTTTTTTTTATAACAATATTTTAGGGATAATAGGCTATATATTGTGAATCACTCAATGAGGAGCTTATAAACGCTATAACTTTGAATACATTTTCGAAAGATACTTTGAATGATCATATGTTTTCATATAACCACAGTTAACGATTATTTAGTCAGTTTATTAGTACTATCTTCCTTTGCTTTTGAGTGATTATATATTTTTTAAAATTTATGGACTAAAGTATTAAAAAATCCGTCTCATCATCTCTCTAATCTCATTAAAAAATTTGCAAAATTAAAAAACGCCAGAAACAGTAATTGTATTGACTCCACAATTTTTATTTCATAAGAAAGCTCATGATACCATAGATTGTTGTCTGTTCTCCATCATCTCCCATTTTAGAATAATCTCAAAAATAATACTTTGCTATTATTTCTCTGTTAAAAAGAAAACACGGTATAATCGCCCCCTCAGCCTCAACACTGAACCATTTCACCAATTTTTATTTGATATGAAAACTCACGTCTAAATCAGTTTCAATGGTTAATTAGCTTATCTGTGCCCTCCTTTTTTGAGAAATATTGTAAAAGAGATTCGAGTCTCAAGACCTTGATTGGCTGCAGCAATATTATTTGCTAATTATATTCGATACTGCTTCCATAGATAATAAACTAAAATCTCCTTATTTATTTTGTACAAAATATTACAAAAGTGCAAAATATTGTTTTAATTTGAAATGATGTAATACATTAAAATTGGGAGAAGTGATTAAATTAATGATCCTTTTATAATAAGTGAAAAGCTGAAACGGCTACTAAATATTAAAAATGTTATAAGTAAATATTAAAAATATATTATCAAATAAATATTATAAATATTTATGGCTTAAAATCTTTACACCTTTTTGGAGTTTGGTTATATTCAACTAATCAAGTTCTTTAGATTAAATTTTTTTTCTTTGAAATAATAATTCAAGGCGAGTCTTAAATGCCCATTTTCCTCGAAAACTCCTTGGAAGAATATTTTTAAGAGTTCAAAATACCTCTTACCTAAGGCGACATCATCATCAGCTGGTCTTTTGGTATCCAATCCCGCATGAATCGAAGGAAAAGCCTCTATATAAACTTTACTCCAGTACGCAGGTTTACCATCTTTAAGTATTTAGAATCTAAAGAAAAGCGGATAAAAAGTCAACGAAAACCTTGTAAAGAAAATAATTCTATTCAATATAAAAAAAAAATTAAAAAAAAAAGGATTTACTAGGAATTGTAAATAAAATTAATATCAGTTATCGTATTCAATAATAAAATGAATGTTTAAAATATGCGCAGTGTTTCATGAATTAGATAGAAGGTCTGCTTTGAGCATGGCCATTGGCAATAAAGGAAAATATTTATATGTTAGACAAGGTATTAACTCTAATGATGGCACAATAGTTAACTTCTAAACTTTAAAAGATAGGCCTGCACTTCAATTTGAAAAAAAAAATGTTTTGAATGACGTATAAAATTAAATGTACATAAATAAATGTAGTAAATAAAATAAATGGAATAAATAAATGCCATTCTAAAAATGTTAAAAATGATCTGCATGTTAAAAATGATTTTAATTTTTATACTATCCCCAAATCTCATTAGATATATTTAGTAAAATATTTTTTACTCTCAAGTTAAAAAAATAAATAGGAATAGCCTCCCAGAAATTTGATATAGGGCCGCGGTGGCCTTGTGGTAAGGTCTCGGGTTCGGAACCGGAGGGTTTCAGGTTCATGTCCCTATTCCACCGAAGAACCGTCTTGTAAGGGGGTCTGTTACACGTTAAATTCGTCATGACCAAACGTCCTTCCGTTGGGGTGGCGTGTTGTGGAGAGGGAGATGCCAGCTCAGGTGTCGTCCTCGTCATCTGACAGAGATACAAAATTACGACGTCCGTCCCAAAATAGCCCTAGTGTTGCTTTAAACGAGACGTTAATATAACTGAACTGAACTGAACCCAGAAATTTGCTCGCATATTCTCTTATAAATGTATTTATGTATTATTAACTTTGTGCCATTGTCAAAAAATAGTTAGAAAGGAGACTCTTGGCGTGTGATCTTTGGTGATTTTTTGGCGATTCGTTGGAACATGGTATTAATAAGCACCGAAATACCGAATGAGTGTTTTTAAGTCTTTATCAGATCGATTAAACCCAAATTTGACAATTGCAATCACATAATTACATATAAAATCACAGATTTTAGTTAATGTGTTTGAAGAAACAGAGATTGACACATGGTCAACTTACTGAAGGATGTATTTCTAAATTGGATGTATATCTGCAATGTTGATATTAAATTTGTGCACCAAGTTTAATCCATATAATCATATTTCTATTGTAGTTATCATATTCGTTTGTGTTCAGACAGCCGGACAAACAATTCGGAAGATTTTTTTCGGATAGATTTGGTTCTAAAATTGTTAGAAATTTACAAACTTTGAGTAGAGATTATTTATCAAATCTCCTCCACCTAGCTTATATATCTTTTTTTATAATTTCCGTAATTGCCAAGACAGACAGACATAATTCCAGAAAATATTTTTTAGGGACTCAGAGAGGTCTAAAAGGTGGAGTTTCGTCGAAATCACGAATTCGAATTTTATGTTCGACTTTTACAATCCTTTCTCTTTGTACACGAGAAAATAAAAACGTCAAAATTTTTCATCTATGAAAATCGAGTTATGTAACTAATTATATTTCAGACGATTTAAAAATATTTCAACGGCCACCTCTGAAATGACCCTTCAATCAATAGATGAGGCTTTTTCGAGGCACTCATTAATTAATTTAAAGTAATGAAATCCAAAGCTTCATAACTGGATAAATTTTAGTGATGAAAGTGCAACAACCTTTGTTTAAAATCAGGGCCGCCGCGGGGAGGTGGCAAAATTGTTCACCGCACAAGGGCGCCTGGGCCAGGGGGGCGTCAAAATTTATAGTACTTACAGTTTTTTTAATTTAATGTTACTTAAAATAAAGTTGTTAATTATACGCTTGCAATTTTGCATGCTTTATATTTTCTAAGCAATAAAATGAGATTTTATTTTATATTTTAATATTATTTTACTTTTGTTTTCCTTTCTGCGAGCTGTTTTCGTTTGTGTAAAACCAAATTTGATTGCCGATACAAACAATAAAAAATACGTTCCGTGTGGAGTTCGCGCTACCACACGGAACGTGTTAAAAATCTAAGAATTTGTATCATGTAACAACAGAAATTGGGAATGTTTTGTATCGGCATATATTTATTCTTTACGTGCTATGAAGCTGTTGCGGCTCAACGTCGTTGTTTAGTTTCCTTTTTTTTGTGATGTGTGCCCTTGATTTTACAGGGAATACCTTTATTTTTAATCATATGCGTAGTCGCTGCTCATAAAGTGTGTACATTCTGTGCATTGCTTCGGATGCAAAGTACTGTTATTAATTGTTTTCAAATCGTTTTTTGTTTATAATTACTCTAAAAAATAAGATTATTATTTAGAGGTAAATGAACAATCTAAATATATTATTAGTATTATTTTCATAGCAGTAAAAATTCATAAAAAGAAACAATTCATTAAGAAAAACTTTTGTCTTTGAAATTAACAAAATAATTCAAGAAGCAACTTTTTACTTATCTCTATAAAACCCAGATAAATCTTACCCTTAATTGGGCAGAATTTGATTTATCTATCTCTGATATACAATTACAATTTCCAAATAATCGAAAGAAAAATTCTAAAAAATTACTAATAATTATAGCTTTTTTTCATTAAAAGTTTATAATGTACCCGAGATGTTTTCAATAATTCAATTGCTTATAACAAATGCTTTTTAGTAATTTGTATGAATATTGGTTTAATTTGTTTAAATATTTTGAATCAGCAGAAAGAAGAAAAAATGTAACATTAAATTCTCAGAAATAAATTTTTCGTAAAAAAAAAAAAAAAAATTGTTTCTAAAATTTTAGTTAAATTAGTTTCGTTATATGAATCTTTATTTAGTAGCAAAGGACATAAATGGGCCTTTCGACTTTCAAATAGTATATAGAGAGAAAATCATATGATGCAGCACATATAATTTGCAGCAGTGCAACAGAACCCCATAAAGGGGCGCAAAATTTCCATTTGAACAAGTTCGCCTAATACCCACGCGGTGGCCCTGTTTAAAATGTTAATGTATCAAAATATTTTGCTAAATATAATTAGTAGGACTGTAGAGGCTATATAAAAATAAAATTAGGTAGTTTTTAACTTTACATTTACTGTCTTTAATAAAGTAAAGTACGTTTATTTCTTAAGGTATATTAAAACATTTCTCTAATTAAAAGTACATTTAACTATCTTATTTTCTCTAACAATTTAGAACTTAATTAAGGGACCACGATTAAAGTGCGCTCTTTGAATACAAGTGGTGCAGAAAAACAAAATAAAAATGTTTTTGATTTTTGTGAGATGCAAAAGTTATGAAAGTGGAAAATACTGGACTAAGAATTATCTCAACTGTTATCTTTGAATTACTCATCATTTTAAGCATATCAATAAAAATAAAACTCTCTTCAAATTTTATATTTAAGAAATACAGATCATCATAATACCTAAAATTAGATTAAACAGTGCTCAATAGATGAAATATTATAAAACGTAAGTAATAGTATTAAATATCTAAAGTAACATTTTTCAATATATGAAATATAAAAATTGCTTTCAGTTTGAATAGAATTAAATGACAAGAATCACACGATATCGAATCGCTTCAAATGCTCATTTAACTTGTTATTTCTTTCTTCTCTTTTATTATATGCTACAATTGAAAAAAAATCTTTAAGCACCAGTTGTTGATTGTATTTATACTACGCGTCATTAACCTAATAATGTTTAGTTTGGGAATAGTTTTTTGGGCTCATAAAATTACGATAAGTCATTTCTACTATCCTATTATTCCTTTTAAACGCGCGTGCTTCAACTGAACGAGGCATTGGAGCCTTGTTAGTTGAAGGCGATTATATGTTTAAACAGTGGTTTCATCTTGTAATCTGACCAGTAATGAGACTGCTTGGCAATCAATTGTGGTTGACGGTCTCCGTGGGAAACACATACCTTTAATTATATAATGGAAACTCATCCTACTAATAGATAGTTGTTAGAGGCTTCTTGTTGCATAATTTGTGGTGGAGGAGTTATTACTGGTAGGCAAAGTTTACAAAAGCATATTTGCACAAAAGGTTAATTACTTTTTACAATATAAATTTTAAATAAAATGTTGAGTCCAGTTATCGATTATTGTTGGCATTGATATAAATCGGATTTTTATCGTAATATTAAATAATCGATTCTACATTGCTTCTTATCTTATGAGATAATGGATAAATTTCTGATCAGAACCTTTGCGTAAAATGTTAATTGATTCGTTAAAACGTAACATAATTTCCATACATTTATGTAAGCTGTTACCAAGTATCAACTTACGGATTCGCTTTTCAATTTTCTGAATAACATATAAATACGTTTGTTTTACTGTATGAAAATGAGATCGGTTTGAATCCATTAAATGTAATTTTTTCATTATTAAACAAGCGGAGGAACCTTTCCTAGACACTTCTTAATACAAATGTTATTACACTTTCTATTTTGTACAATTTGGTCAAGTTATGAACCTCACAAATGTTGAGATTTTTATTTTCCGACACCCAATGAGTGTTTTGTAGTCACACCTTGGACAACTTTTTTTGACAGATTGAAACAAAAATTTGCACAGAATTACGATTTCAAACGACAGATTACATAATAAATTTCTTGTAAATCAGTGGTTGCATTTTTCAGTTTTCATTCTTACATACAAGGAAAACCAAGGCACGGATTGATATACGCCCATTGACGGATTTGATTTTAAATGTAGTATGGATCTACCTATAGATAATAAAATTGTTTTATCTATCCAGCTCTTTGTGATATAGCTTACTGCCTATCGATTTTTTGCGATTTATAGTTACGATGTTCTTTCGTACTTGGAGAAACAGACAGATACCCAGAATACAGATTTACTTCAAAATGTGTGAGGAATCCACTGTTTTCATGTAAAGATTACATATCAAATTTCATTTTCGGAGGTCAAAACATTTTTGATCTATCGTATTTACAGAAACATGCTCATAATTCCAAAAATGTGTTTTTGCGTTATGGATTTTCAATAAATATAACCAGTAGTTTTATTAAAAGCTGCAGGCTGGATTTGTTGAAGAATAAATTTTTTTGTTTATTTATTTCTTACAGACAAAGTAAAGATATCAAAATTTCATCCCAAGAAAAAAAATAGAATTTAGCTAGTCTAATAAAATTCAATGCAAATATTTTTAAATATTTTCTTCTTTTCTTATTTCCAATGAGTTATTACAACGAAGATTTTTGAATATGTTAGGTACACGAGTTTTTATTCAAGACAAATATGCATTATCTATATGACTAAAGCAAAGCAGATTTCTAATACATCAGTTAATTGTAACTAAGCCCAGTAGTTACAATTAGCTGATAATCCACCAATTTTCTAAGCGAGCTTTCGTGTTGCAAATTCAGTGGAAACTTATTTTATTTTGTACACAAATATATTTTAGTTAGTAAAATAATAAAAGATTGTAATATCTGATGAAAGCAGAATAATCCTTTTCCAAATACACATTCAAAAACACGAAATAACTCAAAATGGAGATTTATTTCTCGTTTATGAATCGATTCTGCATAGTAGTAGTAGCAATCGATTTGTATTTTTATTATCGAATAGTTCGAAAGCGATATTCCTTTAAATTTCAAAATATCTACATAATAGATTCTAATGAAAGAAGTAAAGATAAGAAAGTGTTAGTATTTGAATCCAGATAGCAAAAATATCCTAGTTGGAAGTTCCAAATGGAATTAAATTTGATTATGAACTTCTAAATTAGGTGACTACATTTAATTTTTGAGAAATTATAAATTTTCTGTATAATATTCTTAATGTTTGAACATAATTCTTTATAAAACCATTAGAATTTTGTTTCTAAATATGTTTTTTTGTAGAAGTTATATAAATGAAAATATAAAAATCAACGTATATTTTATTACTATTTTGCATCTTTAGATGATATTTCTCAAATTTGAATCTGCGATAGAATTTTCTTATGAAAAATCTTATAAATTAAAATCTAATACATATTATGTGTTTAAATTTGGTATAATAATTTCTCAATGTTCTGCAGTTCCTGAAATAGAAAATAAGTAATCTATTCATTTAGAAATATTTTATAGTTATTTTAGTGTTTCACAATGTGAAAAACATTGAATATTTCAAGTATATCCCGAACATTGTCACATACCTAGAATCTTTAACACCACTTCTATCTATCTTCTGTTACAGTGAAACTAGTAGTCTTTGAACTTAATAAGCGCACATTTTTTCTGATGCAAAATGAAACAGAGCATAATAGAATGTGTTATAACATATGACATTTTACAAGCAGTAGCACCGCTCAATTTTCTGAAGGGGGGAAAAAAAAGGGAAAAATACTGAATACTTGTCAATCAAGGAAGAATAGTTGAAATATTTTTTTTTATTTCAGAAAGGAATGCGAGATAACGTACTATTGATTTATACCTATTGTGAATCAAAGAAGTCCGAACTATTCGTTATTGATTGTAAGGAAATTTAATTTTTCTTAATCGCCAGGAATTTTGTAAAAAATTCAGATAGTTGGCATTATTTGTTAAGCTACGGTATAATGCAGTAATTTTCGTTTGACAGAAACAAAAGTTTGGCTCAATCGGACTTTAACTGAAAAATTGTCACAGCAGCTTATTTTTCCTTTATTTTTTTCATAGTTCTTATGCTTTATTTCATGCCATTTTTAAATGTTTTGATGCAGGGAAATTTTAATTGTAATTAAATAAATTTTAATTATTTGGAATTTTTTTTTATTTATGTGCATAAAATTTCACTTTTTATTATTGGCTTAATGGCTAGTTGAATTCTTTTCCTACAAATTCCTATTAACGCTTCTTTTAAGAAACGGATAAATTGAGTTGGAATAGTTAAAAAATTACTCTAACAGAAATATTTTTATTTTGTGGAAATTATTTATCCCTCTAATTGGATTAAATATCAAGTATATTATACCATTCTGATAAAATTCCGTGACGTCTCCTACGAACCGTTTAATAACTCCGTGATGTCAACATTCGATCAAAATCGTTGTCATCTCAAAAAAAGTTTTTTTTTTTATCTACCAAATAATCTGAAAGCATAATTTGCGATACCCAGAAAATAGGAGATTATCTTTTGCAAATTCTCTATGTAATGGGTGTGAACAATGTCAACAGAGCATCTTCCGAACTATTTGATCTGATTATCGTTTAGTCAGTGTTTCCTCATGATGTTCTTCATTTATGTGTCCAACCCTAAACTCATATTATCTCCTGTTCCCAATTCACAAGAATTGTAACCACTCATTTCGGTCATTCTCTTGGCAGAAATTGCATTTCTGTTTACGTCAGATGATCATGCATTTCATATGAAAAGGGCCGATTAAGCCTTGTATGGGCATTTAGTCGATACAAATCTCGGGACCTTTTTCCTCTCTAAAACCACCAAAATTTGAAAATCATTTTTTTATGGTTTTAATTAAATCCTAATAGTATAAATGGTTTTAAGGTCCAATTTTTGGCAAATTGAAACAGCAAAACGCTTTGCTGAAAGTCACTTTCTAAAAAGTTGGTTTTAGTATACCATGAACAAAAATGATTTAAAATTAATTTGAAAATGAATAGTAAAAACAAAAATTTGATAATAAATTTCATAACACAATCTAAATAATATTGAATGATAAGATCGAGCCTTTTTTAAAATTTGTATAATACTACAAATTTTAGAATCATGAAATACAAAAACATAAAATTTGCAAGTGACAATTAATTACGAATATAACTAGAATACTGTTCCAAAATTACTTTAAACAATGTTTGAAATTTATTTCAATGAATTCGATTATACAGCCTTCATAATTAAACGAAATAAAAAAAAATATAAAATTCTGAAAACTTTACAAAAACTTTTGAGAGCTTGGATCTCATCATTTACTTTGCATACTTTAAAAATCTGGCCCAGTATTCGGAGTTAAAAGTTTTGCAAAGGAACCAAACAAAACATTTCATCTATTTGTGATAAGCCATCTTACAATTTAAATTATCCAATCGTATTCATACTGTCATTCGTTAACGTCGGCATTCTTATTATTGACATTTTTATAGTTACACTTATAAGGGCAGATCAATTGAAAATGGAATAGTCTTAGGGATGGTTTATTGAATAGGAAAAGAAAGCAATTACGTAGATGCCTCAATATTTAAGGAGGTCCCTAGCCCTCGAAATTTTTTTGTGGCATTTTTGAAAATTATTTGATTTTGTGCTAAAACTAATTTTACTTGTGTTTTAAACTAATTATAACAATCATACCAATTTATTTATTAAGAAACAAATATTGTTTTAATTAATTTTGGAGCATTAGAAGCATTCTTCATTAAATACTAATTGCAAGCTTTATATTGCTATTTTATAATCCTAAATAAATAAATGTGGCAGTTTGTTATTCTTAATATGTCCAATCCTATTATTAAATAATATCTAGACTAAGTTAAAATAGTTTTATATTTTTATCTATTTTATTTAAAATTTTCAAATTCATCTTGGCATTTTTTTTATAGATTAAAAGCAACTTTTCAGAAAGTGATTTGTAACTAAAAGTTTTGCTATTTCATTTTGTCAAAAATTGATACTTAAAATTTGTAAAACTCAAATTAGGTTACCTGAGATTGACATTACCTACCCCCCCCCCTTCAAAAAAATTAATATGTATATAGATAAAACTGGAGGGGAAAAATACAACCTCTATCTTAAAATGGACTTGATTTAGATAATCGCGATTGAATGACGCAATATACGGGTCGCGGCCTGCTAACAGTATCAATCGGCAAGCAAAAGATTGTCTTATCATATCAAACTTGCATCATATTTGAGATTAATGTACGGGCAATGTGGTATTGTTATTCACATTTTAGTGGCAAATGGTTTTGCATTTCGAGAAGAGCATCATCAAATGTAGATAGACATTGTACTGAGAACATTTACTGTCATTCGTTGAGTTGTGCAGGACTGGTACAGTCGTTTTCAAATCTTCTGGAGCGGTTTTGCTTCCTGGAAATACCAAGTCAAATAAGTTTAAGTGAGCAGTGTTGGACCACTAACTATAGAGCCTCGAACTTTCACCATGTGACTTTGACAGGTTTGTTTCTCTGAGAAATGCTTGAAACGTCGCCTATTTTACTCGATAATAAAGTCAGGAACAATGTTCGAATCTGATTTCAATTTCAACTAAACAGCTTCTAAGAATATAATATTCACTTGTTATAAAACATGTGGAGCAATTTCTTGTCTAATTTTGCTGATTATTATTTTTTTAAAAATTAACTATACCATTTGATTCTGTAACTCTTCTTACGTTTTCTTTTGTTCTGCTTTTTTATATATCTATTTTATGGGACTCTAATAATAACCAGTTGCATCTTTCTCGATAAGCTTTCTTTGTTGAGTGTAATTAGAGTACGGCAAAAATCAGTGTTTTGTGGAAACTGCTGATTTGTATTTGA
Organism: Argiope bruennichi; assembly: GCF_947563725.1. NCBI lineage: Eukaryota > Metazoa > Arthropoda > Arachnida > Araneae > Araneidae > Argiope > Argiope bruennichi. The sequence goes on from NC_079156.1 coordinate 52,700,695, forward strand.
GGTTACTTATTTGCATTTTCTTGTATTTTAATTAAGGCGATGAAAATCAAATTGCAATACTGAAAGAAACGAAAGACGCGTTTCAAAATCAATGCATTGTTAGGATAACGTTGCAAAAAGTAATCTTAGAAATACATTCAGTTACGCAGCTGCGGAGGTGGGGGGGGAAGTCCAAATACCCTGGAGACAGGTCACGGAGGGCATTATGAAGACAAAATATCAGCGTCTTTATTTTAGTTTTTGAGGCGAAACAGAATGAGTGCGTGAGCGACGTTTAATGTGCTTTAAGCGGCATTGTGCAAACGTCAATTAAGAAACTATGCCAGAGAAAGAAATTGCAATGTATTACATAAGTCTTTTGTTCCTGCATTTTATTCTTGTATCATTTTGATCGCTGAAGCTTTTGTGTATTTCAGTTTCTTTTTATTCCTTTGTTAATCAGAAAACATTGATTTTGAGTTACGTAATAATTAGTATTTACGTCAAGTTTTCTGTATGTGAAAGGACTAGAAGTAATATTCTGCTAATTTTGAATGTGCTTTTAATTGTTATGTGTATTAATTTTAATACAAGTTAGTACCGAGTGTGAAAAAAAAAGTGAATTTTAATTGGTTTCCGAAATTCCTCCATCTGTCGGTCTATCTAATTATCATAAGATTTGTTTTTTTTTATTAACATGTATTGCTATAGTATACTTTGAAGGTCACATATAAACATAATTTTATACATTTGTCTTTTTCTGAGAAAGCAAATACTTTCTTGTCGTCTTTCTTTAAGCCTTTAAAGGGCCATTTTTTTCTAGTCATTATGTTAAAATATTTTTAGGCTTGAAATTAGAATAAGAAAATGGGTCCATTTAACTTATTAGATAAATTTTATTTGATTAATTAATTCATTTGGTTAATTAATAATTAAGTAACAAAGCAAGACATCATTTTGTGTGAGATAAAGAACTGAAGCATCTAAGTTTCTGACTTACTAAAAAAATTTGTCATAACTTATGCCAACCTACATAATTTCATACAAATATTGATAAATTTGGTGGGAAGCATACTTCCCACTGCCCTAGAAAGGGTTAAAAATGTGAATTACAATGGGTAGTAAGTAGTATGAGTATACCATCCAAATGGCTAACAAGCGTACTCGAATCTTAGGAATCCGTTTAATAATCATAATGATGTGTTGTTCCTTTCAAAAATATTTATTTATTGCCTTCTTAATGTTCTTTACTTTCTCTTATTCGAAACATACAAAAAAGTAGACAGAATCAGTCAGGTTCTTTAGATAATCACAATAACAAAAAAGGAACCGGAAGTGAATTTATACATTAAATAGGTTGTTTTTACAAAAGCTTATGCTTATAGTAACAGTATGTGGCTTTTGGATATCCTTCTGGTTTAGAAATTATACAAGGGTTATTTCACAACTAAGCATGAATTTAACCACAGCGGTCAGAGGTTGGAACAACAAAGGATGGATTCACGTCAAAAAAACGTCCCAAAAGTTCACGTCATGCTTCTGTCGATGGAATTTATCTTGAGTTAACACACTAGACACATACATATATACAGATGATATTTAAAAGAAACGATAATCTCGGTAATTTCTGCTCTGTAATTATGTAACAGATGTACTCCAAGACCAACATGAATAAAAAGATGTTTCAAAGTACAAAAGAATAGTACAAAAAGATGTTTGAAATGCATGACAGCATAACCAATTGAATAGCCGTTTACATGTATTTTATTTACATGAAGGCTACTTGTTTCGTTATTATTTCATTTCAAATTCGCTTCTCTTAATATATATTTCCTAAATAATAAATAGCATTGTGTAGCTAGTAAATTCATGATTAGTTTAGTACATGTTCTGTTTTTGAAATACACTTGACCTGTTTTGGGACCTTCAATCCCTTACCAATTAACTATGTCACCTCAGTGAGAGGCGATTTTCTTCCATAAATTTAACTTGTATAAATGTATATAATAAAATCAAACGTCGAAGGTACGGTTCTATTGCTCTTATATGGCCATTTGACCATGAATTCACAGTTGCAATGTTTTTAAATAGAGCACTACGATATGGTTTTTCGAAATCTAATCAAATGTATATCTAGTTTACGAGTTGCGAGAACAAATAAACTTAGTTCTGTAAATGCAGTCATCTTTCTGTTTTCCCTTAGGTATAATCCACAAAATAACCAAATAAAACTTTTGACATTCAAATTATTGCATTGATTTTCTGTTATATTATGTAACTAGAGAAATGTCCCCGTTTCCCTGTTTTCATTGTTCCCCTAAGAGAAATCAAATATCAGTATCGTTTTTCCATACCAAAACAATGGCAAAACTGTAGTGAAATAATCATTTGTCGTTGACATTGCTTTTTTAAGTGCAATAGGGAATAAATTTTGCAAGCACTGAGGATCAGATAGTTGTCGTGAAAGTTATTTACATATTTTCAATATTTCGCTTATTCATTGAAAAAGAAAAGGAAAAGAATATTTTTCATTAAAATATAAAGGAAATATCTTTGTTTGTTATTTTCATTTTGTGTACATTAAATGGTGCTCATTAAAATATCTAAGTTTAATAACATGACAGTATTATTTGCAATATCAGCTGTTAGTATTTTATTTTCAGTTCTCTGCACAATTAATTGCCCTTCTTTGAAATAGAAATATAACGAATAAAAATAATTCGAATAGAAATGCAGTTTGTAAGAGGTGGAAAAAAGTGAGATTACATTACGGAACAAGGCAATTTGTAGTTTCTAAGAAAGTACAGAGACATTTAAATTTTTAATGGTTCTATAATGTAATGGGATTCGTTTCCATTAGGAAAGTTCAAATATACATTAAACTGAAAAGTATAACCACATTAAAAGAGTAAGGCTTCAAAGTTCAAAATTTGTTACTTAAATTTATTTTGTTGACACAAATTTTGTTGAAACAAACCATGGACTTCTAGTTATGCGCTAAACATTTAATTGCATTGTTTGTATACGATGTTCTCCATGAACTTTTTGCCTACGAAAGTCAACTAGTTAAAAATAAATGTTATGTTTTCATTCCCTGTAATTAACATGACGCGTATTAAATAAAACATTTTTTTTTTCAAAAATGGCTGTATTCCCTTAAATTGATATCTAGTACAAGTTGTATAAAATCTTTATACCATATTTACTCCATTTGGTGCATTGCAATTGTCAATCGATATTATCCCAAGCACGTCGACATATATTCAAATAATCACAATTCATTAAATGATTCTAAGACGTAGGGTATATAAATTTTCAAAAGCATTGATACTTATCAAAATTTTTTAGATAATCATTTTTTTTACTACAATATTTTGTGCATGTAAGTTCCCGCACCAAATATTATTCGGGCAAGTAATTGTGTTTTTTACTATAGTGTTTATATGCTTGAAAATGTACAGATAGACGGATGGTTCACCTATAGATGGATTTGGCCCATGATCGGATACGAATCTGTGATACAAATGCTGAATTTTGTTTGCCAAATTTTTCCCATCTAGCTTTTAATGTTTTGTAGTAATAGCACTTGCATTCAGTCATTCGGACTTCCTCTGAAAGACTTTTGTTCAAAATTTAATAAATAAAAATCTGAAAATTTGGCGTAAAAAAAATCGCATAACGAATTTGATTTGTTTTTCTCAAAGCGGCTCCGAGTTATTATGTCCATAAATATACGGGCAGATGTAATTCTATAAAAAATTGTTTTTCGGATTTTCAAAAAAATGTTTCAGTTAAAAGTTTTTTTTTAAATTCCAAGGCCGAGTTTTTTTGACAGATAAAAAAAAAAATCATTTTACGAGTAAGTAAAAAAATTATTTTTAAAAAAATTAGCATCATATCATCAGCAATATCTTTGGAACTAAAATAAAAAAAAAATCAATAAATGTTCATTTTTAACAATGCTACTTGAAGAAGAGAAAACTGCAAGCAGCTTAAATGAGCAAAACAAAAAGAAAGCAGCTAGATATATTTTTTAAAAATTGCATATGCATGTATATCGGAAGTTTGCTTTTTGCAATAATACTATATTTTTTTATCCGGAATGTCTAGGCAGAGAAATAATTCTTTTTTGTTCTCGAAATGTTCTTTTAAAGATTGTGAAACAAATTCTAGAGTTGAGTTTCAATACTCGGAAACATCGAAATGGTGAAATAATCTGATATGTTGCAATTATTCACGAATTGTATTTCAAAAGTTTTGGCCAAAACAAAAATTATATTTTATTAGATTGTTTCTAAAATACTTTCTCTTGGAAAAAATAGATGATAGAGAAATCTTTAGAATTATTAAAATAAATTTTAAAAATGTAATTGGAAGATGTTTATGGACAAAATGGACTGCAAGGTACAGAAAAATGCTCTCGACTTTAAAGTAAATATGCACTAAATGGATGGCATTATTTATTTTATGCATTATTTGATAAATGATTCCTAAATGGCTCATAATTGTTAATAGTGTTTATAATGCAGGTCTAGAGTTCCCAAATTTGGCACGTAGTTACTTAATAAACTATAGATAATCACTAAAATTGGATTTTTAAACATTTACGAGTTTTTTAATTCATTAAAATCTGTCTATATATTAAACTATTTCCTGAATAACAAGCTGGCATTTTAGTCTATAAATCAAATTTAACACCATTTTAAGATTTGAAAAAATAGAATATTCGCTGATTACAAATTTATTTCTTGCACTAATTTCCTTCAATTTTAAAGCGTTCTTTAAATATTAATTAATAAGCAAACTATTTCAAGAAACTTATAGCTGTAAGAAAATTCAAATTAATATCATTATTTCGTAGATAGTATTTTTACTTTTGGGCTTTTGCCGATGTTACTGCAATGAAAAAAAAATCGACTTTTTTTAACACTAACCTTAAAGAAAAAATTTCATTTTTGCTTTAATTAATTCCATAAGGCTTTAAGATTGATTTTCTTTCTATATATAGCGTGTTGTAAAAATAAATGAGCAATTAATTAACAGTTGTTCCAATCAAGACAAAGGAATCAAACCTAAATCACTATCAGACTACGAAGCTTCTTTAATTGTTTCTTTATTTGATTTGGGAATTCTGAAAATAATGGAAATTAAAAAAGAATAATTGCTCCTCAACATTCAATACATATTTTACGACTTATTTACAAACTAAAACATATTTTACATACAATTACAACATATTTTACTGTTTAATATTATTATTAGCAAGCAATAAATATTTTATGAACTAATTTCTCATTACCAATTAGAACAAATTTTGCGAAATGATTATTAATTGGCAAACAGAACATAATTTGGGAATTACTCATTAGCAATCAGAACATAGTTTGCAAAGTAATTACACATTAACAATCAACACATATTTTGCGAATCAATTACTCATTAACAATAAGTACATATTTTACGAAATACTTATAATTGGAAAATAATAAGAGAGGGTTGCCTCTGACCTTTAATTCAAATACGGGTAATTTTCGCAATTCTGAGTCAAGAGAAGTAAACTGGCCTCAATTTTCTTTGTTTGCCCATAGCACTTTGTTTGCCGCATGATTTGCCCATGATTCGCAATTGCTGTCTAAGTAACTCACACTTTTTGTCTAATTAGATGACTCTTTCTCAAACGAGTCTCAGATACGAAAGAAAAGGTTATCTAATTATATAAGTGAAATCAAATCGCAGATATAAATCATGTTAGCGAATGTATTAAATAATACAACATCATTCTAATTTTCGGAATGTATCAGAAAGGATAGGGAAAGAAATGGCAAACACATGAAGGAAATATTCCTACTTGCAAAGTAGGCAAGTAGGAATATTTTCCACTCTTTCGCATCCCACTCATGCAGCATTTGTTGAAAACAGACACAGCATAACCCAGTATATGTTTCGTAGTATGTAGCAAATGTAGAAAGCAGTGCATTTTTTGGACTTATTTTTCATGACCGATTGAAACCAAAATTTAAAACTAATTTATACCTTTTGTTATAAATTCTTATAGAAAATTTATTTATCCTAATCATTGTGTTTTTAATTTTGCTTCCGAATCATGCAGACATATCGATCAACAAACAATCAATTCGTTTCCGAAACTGATCGAAAATTTGATATTTTTCTCATATTCTGTTAATAACATTCTACTTCAGATTTATCTATCTAGTCACATGTACTCAAAGGCAGATTTAGTACGTGGTCTTGTCCAAAAAATGTAAACATGTTTTAAATTTTAGCTAGTTGCACACAAACAGACTAGTTTGTGTTTCTTTGAAAAGGACTTTTAAAAAGCACTAGCGCCATCTTTGTCTCCAAATGGAATTTCGTTGTCCAGACAGTCTATTTTCTGGTTTTCTAGATAAATTAAATAAGGTTAAAACAAGACGAAATGGAGAATATTATGAAATTTCAATAGGAAGATGTGACTTAACGCAACAGTTTTTGACAAAGCTTTTGTAGAGTTTTTACTTCCTTTTCCAAATACATTTATAAATGTTGCAGACATAAGTGTCGTTATTACAGGAATGACAATTTTTAAACTGTTTACTTTGAACAATTTTTTCAAAGTCTTTATTTTCTTCTCAAGATTATAAAAAATGCATGCTCCTGAAAAATATTTCGATGAATCTGGTAGACATTAAAAATAATTATTAAAAATTTCATTTGGAATCAAACGGAAAATGCAGCCTCTTTTGTCTTTTTAACAAAACAGTTAAATTGTAAAAGTTCTATACCAGCAGCTTCTTTGTTTCAGTGTGATAATTGAAAAAAATTAATTCAAATAATGTTACATGCCTGATATATTTCAAAAGTAACCAGCTTAGCATTGAATTTGACTTTTGTTGTTTTAAAAACAATCACCAGATTGAATATACAAATAAACACTTATTTTTGGACAGATCTAGGATTGTCAAAATGTTGAAAGCTTAAAAATTGTGGAATGTCAACAATTCTAAGTAGTATAATATCTGAATATAAAATGAAATCTTAATATCGAATTTTTGGACTATTATGTTTTCTCTTTATAAAGTTCATATAAAAACATTAAAAAGATATTATAAATATATCCTTGGTGTATCTTGATTTCTTTCTTTCCTTCTTTTTTTTACAATTTCTTAAAGGTGTTTTTTATATTTATTTTTTACAATCCAACTTCAAAATCTAAACCCGTTTCCTCTTCAGCCATTACTAATGTTACTTCTTAGAATGTCGTAGATTAAAGTTCAGGTAATTAGGTCGTGTTAGTTATAAAGTACTAACACGAAGTACCATCGAAATTCTCCCCTTTTTATGCAATAAAGGTAAACAAAAATCAGAATAACAAAACTTATCAAATCAACGAATTTAATCATTAATAGTTTTATTCATAACTAATTGATATTCTTGGCGTTGCTCAGAATTAAAATCCTTTCATGCATGCATTCAGAATATAACAGATGCGCATTTCTTTTATCACGTGAGAACATGAGGTTTTGGCTTGAGGTTTTTGCGAAGGCTACAGATTGTTGAAGCCTCAAAATGCGTAGGCAACAAATTGGCGGATTATCGCTTTTATCCTCCCGATGAAGCCCTACAAAGCACCATAGAAGTCCTATGGATTTATAAAAGACCCCCCCCCCCATGGAGTCATCTACTACACATGCGCAGATGGTTTTCGTTACATCTTGTAAACTATATGAGCTAGAGACATGGGGTTTTTACCAAAGTAATCTTACGAGACTAAAGAAGATCCCCCCATTCATCTGCTGCTCATGCGCAGATGGCTTTCGTTATATTTCGTAAACTATATATGTTAGAGACATGGGGTTTTCACCATAGTAATCCTATGGGGCTATAGAAGACCCCCCCCCCATGGAGTCATCTACCGCACATGCGCAGATGGTTTTCGTTATATCTCGTAAACTATAAATATTAGAGACATGGAGTTTTCACCATGGTAATCCTACGGAGCTATAGAAGACCCCCCCCCCCCCAAGGAATCATATACAACCTATGCGCAGATGGCTTTAGTTATATCTTGTAATATATTTGTTCGGTTCATCGCATACATGAAAATTTCAAATAAAATAAAATTTTGAGGCATCATCATGACATAAAACTAAGCTGACTGAATTATGTGCTTTTCAGCATGAACTGCCAATACACAGAACAAACTCCAACAGTTTTAGCCAGCGATGTATTTTCTAACACCATATAGCATTTTACAGTACTGAAATATGACTTTTTTACTCATATAACAACAGATAAAAAAAAAGATATTTATCTCCCAGATGTCAACAATGGAAGGAAATTATTTGATAAAATGCACGTAAAACTACTGAGAATTGCTAAATTTTCATTTCAAAAAGGGAAAATATTATTGATAACAGTGCATAGTTACTTTAAAAAAAAGAAAAAAAAAACACTGAACGCCAACAGCATATGGATAATTCTAAAGATTATTTTTATATTAAAAATTATAAAACAAATAAACTTGTCTGATTATACTTTTGGCGAGCCATATTAAAAGTATAATATAATTTTTAATTAGTATTAACTCAAAAAATAAAAAAAAAATATTTATCCCTTCCTATCCTTTAATATATTATACCAAATTTGATATTTATAAGTCATATCACTTAGTATTGTATAAATTTTAATTAGTATTAACTCTAAAATGTAAAAAAAAAGTTTATGCCTTCCTCCCTTTTAATATAATGTACCAAATTTGGCATTTATAAGTCAAATCACTTTTGTGTGATTGTATTTTTGGCGAAAAACACTAAAAGTATTGCATAACATTTAATTAATACTAACTCCAAAATGTAAAAAACGTTTATGTCTTTCCACACTAAGATAACGTACCAAATTTGATACTTATAAGTCAAATGGCATGCCCTGTAGGATATTAAATATACATGAGATTTCATTATTTGTAGAAATTATTGATGGTTTCTGAGCGAATGTTTGTAATCATAGCCAAACATCTTCCTATTTGTACATTAGAAATTGCAAGTGGCATTTAAAATAGGTTAATTTAAAGTTAATTCATCGAATATTGACCATGTTTCAGAAAACTATTCGGTATTTAATTCCGAAATATTCACCAAAAGCCTCTTGTAATGGATTACCTGCTATCAGTCACGCGAGAAGTTTCTGTCTTAACTTACGTTCTATCGAAGAAGGGATGCCATTCCTCAAATTCCAGAGAGGGATGCTCCAGGAATCAATAACAGTCGGTCCTCAGCTGAAGTACAGGGACTTTTCATGCATCAATTCCGGAAAATATCGAGATACTACAAGTACTGGCTAATTTGAGGTGTGGTCAGCTGAACTCGATAGTACCAGAAAATTAAGAGGAAGATATTTATCATCAAGTAGTATTGCATAATGATATTTAGGGAAGTGTGACTGAGATGATTATATGATATGCTGATTTTTTAAAATATAATTTAAATATTTATTTCTGAATTACATATTTTTTTATCAATGAAAAGTTAATAAACATTCTGCAAACAAAACTGGAGAACTTTTCCCATGCATTTTACAAAATGGCTTTTGTTTCTACTGTTTATTCGAACAATTTTGCCACATTCAATAAAAAGTATTTTGAATTTCAATAATGGCATTGAATGTTTTAATAATGCGTGGATAATTTATTAATATTTCATTTTTCATTCTTAGAATAACAGTGATTTATATTATTATATTTTTCATCCAATCAGATGAATTTGCTTTGATATAAATTAGCAGAAAGAAACTATCTGTTGGAACACAATAGTTCATAAGTTAAACGGAGTTGAAATTGTATGATTTTTAGAAAAAACCAATGAATTATTGATGGAAATTACTACTGTAATTGTTTTGAATTTCGATTTTTAATGTTACTAATAAAAGTTTAAAACTTTGATATTTAAGAAGTAGTATAAAAAAATTATTCGACAGAATAATATCTCTGAAATCATATAATTTAGATTTTTACAAATTCGAAACGAAAATATATTGGAATTCCATCTATCTATAAATTTTATGGCATCTACACAGTGCAATTTTTAATAATTCACTGATGCATTACATTTCTGAATCTTTGTTACCTGCTGTAAATTTTCATGTAAAATATTTAACTATCAAAATCAATTACTAAGAATTTTGTTGCCAGTATGACAAAACCGAATATAAATTTAAAAAAGGGATTTTCATAAAAGGTAACTTTCTTCAAGCAAGTGTAATTTTGTAATTGAAATTGCATCTATGCATCATGTATATACACAAGTTATTTCCACTTCTTTTAAATTTTCCCAATTTTCGATTGAATAAATCTTTCACTAATTCAAGAAGACATCAGTTATAGCTTCTATAAATATTTTGAATTAAATTTCCAAATCTTCTTCTCTCTCAAGGTCATAATTTTTATTGAAATTAATTAAATACATGCTCGTCTAATCCAAACAGAATTTTCCTCATTTCTTAGCAGCTAAAAGCATCTTAAATAGAATTCGTCATCGCATTTTAAAGAAAGGAAATGTACATTGTTTATAAATTATTTTTGAGACTCAAATCACTAGTTATTTTTTACACAAATTGGGAACTTAATAATGTAATAATTTTGGAACAGTCCCTTCAGGTAATGGAAACATCAATTTATTTGATTTACTTAAAATTAAAAATCTTATTTTGAGAAATTTTGTCAATGTTTGCTAAAACTTGAAATTCTTTTTTTCCTATATAATGCAACATTTTACGCATCTGTTTCATCAAAAGATTGAATTAACTTGCCATGTTTCACGTTTTTAAAGAGGGAATTTTATTTTTCATATTACGCTTACTTACCTAATGTGTTCGAGTTCAGAAATCTTGTATAATTATTGATTTCTTTCAAAAAGAGAAAATAAAATAATTTCGTGCTCTTATCAGATAATATAATATTTAGCTAAAAATGCATTTCAAAGAAATGGCGTCATCTGGAGATTAATTTGAGGAATGCTTATTTTTAGATTTCATAATATTTTGAGTTATGAATAATGAAATACATTAAAGATTAAAAAGTGGAAAATAATAATAAATTTTCAAAGTTGCTTTATTAGTATGGTAATAAGTAGGTAAATAAAATCCCTGTTTTAATCGAAAAGCAATTAATATTGTAAAGAAATTAATACACAAAGAAATGATGCAAAAAAGTCATGGATATTTATCAAAAAATAAAATTAATAAATAATTTCTAATTATTAGTTATTAGTTGTAACAGAATCTTATCGTTTTTAATGTTTTGACATCCATACATTTTGATAAGAGATTATCGATATTATCACCGATATACATTTGACACATGAAATGCATTTTACAACCATTCTGATCAAAATATATTAATTCGAATTACACAAATTCTGCTTGGGGGCAATATAGCTATTTTGAAATACCATTTAGAAAAATAAAGCTTATAAGTATTTTTAAAAGTGGTGCGATTGACCGTCATATTACTGTGTTTGTTTCAATTCATACTGCAACTTATTTGCACAATATAACACCATAGTATTCACAAGGAAATTTCCAGAATTTTCTTAATTATTAGCAACTAATATAATTCTAAATTGGTTAAATGTTCTGTACCATTATAAATATTATGCTATCTTACACCATATACAATATATCATCAACCATATACAACCAATATAAATTGTTACGAAATTTCCGGGGTTCGTTTGGATAGTGGGAGTTATATGGTGTGGAGAACACTCAATCAGCAGGCGGCAGTAGAAAATGAAACAACGACGTTTATTTACACGATGACACACAGGACAACACAAAGACGACAACTATATACAGCACACAATTATCTTCAGCCGAGACGTGCTGACAACAGCACACAACAGACTCTAATGCAGACCGTAGCGCACAACTTAATTCAGCACTCACTTGACTCCGTCGCTGCTCCGCTAATCTCTGGAAGGCCAGTTCTTGCTGTCGATTCCGACTACTCTTCGACTCCACTGGCTTGCGACTCAATTCACCGTCCACTCCCCGGCAGCTGCAGCTCCTTTTATAGGTCTCAGGAGGCGGGGCTAGAAGCCTCTCAACCAATCAATAACGTTCGAGGCGTAACTCGGTTCCTACTGGACGGATGGGGAAAATTCTCGATGTTTCGGGTATAATCTATTTTGGCGCCAAAGTCGCCAAGTTTGTCACCAAGGTCTGGGACCTCCTTGGGAACCCACTATGCTGGGAAGCCGCATCACAGATTCGTAACAAAATATTACGCACCATATATTCACACCGATGGTCTAGAGAATTAAAATGAATCTTTCAGGATTCTCAGACTAAAAGTTTCTTTCCTAGGTTCATGTTCCTCATTTATGATTATATGAGGAGCACAAGTTTGAAGATTAAACTTTTGGATTCTATATATTTACTATGTTTCTAACAAGAATTATTTTAAAACTCTTATAATGATATTTATTTCAACATTCAGCTGTTCAGTACTGTCTAAATACCTGTTAAATGCTTTTTTTTCTTATTTACCGCGAAGCAAAGTAGTAATGTGGACCAGTTTCTCCTTGAAAATTCTTCATCAAAGTACAATGATTCAATATAAAGATATGTAAAATCGGGAAGTTTTTAGTATGTTTTAGAGAAACAGTTATAGCACATGTGTTTTAAAGATATACACTATACTGTTGCACCCATTTTATATTTCGTCTATTTAAAACAATATTATTCCCTTTAAACTGAGTTAAGCATTATAAAAAAAATCTCTTCAAAAATAAGAAACAGAAAAAATATTTTCAAGACAAATTTGTTTCATAATATTGTATTGTATGTTCTAGATAATTATTTATGCTATGCTGGTTTTAAGCTGAGAATAAAACGCTCTTATGTTAAAGGGAAATATCGCATCCATTTCGATGTCAATTTACAAATCGTTGTTTCATTTTGCAAGAGTACTCGTGCCTTTTATTTATTTCGCTTAAATTGAATAATAAAGAGAATTTTAAAAAAAAGTACTTAAAAAATCAAGTCCTCATGGAAACTTTCCAACATGACATTGGAAGACAATAATTATGGAAGAGCTTAATAGTGTGGTATGCTTGAAGATTTCTTTGGTGACTGATTGCTTGGATGGGGTTAATATATCAAAAATTAAAAAAAAATCAAATATGTATTTTGTCCGCTTTTTGTCTGACTGAAGTTAATATTTATAATAAAACTATAACTGAAGCCACAAGAACACATACCAAATTTTATTCTTAAGTAATTATTTTTTGAATTATCGTAATAATTAATTATTAATATTGTGTAATAATCAACAATTATTACATTATTAAATGCTTGTAAAACTACAATCCGATTGACTGTCAACATCTGGAAGGGATTTGGTTTCATCCTTGAAATATATTTACACTAGCAGTACCTACACAACGTTGCCCGTTACATAACATCCAAGAGGAAAAAATAGCTTTAGACTTAAGTCTAACCTCACCCGATATAACATGGGAATGTCATGCGGGATCAAAAAGTTATTTAGAAATCATCAAAAATAACTATAAAACAATTTTTTATAGCACATATTCAGAAATATTTAGGGCTAAGCTTTCATAAACAGTCATTTGGCGCCTTGCGAGGTTGGCAATTTTTCGGTGACGCTTTGTTTGGTGTTACATGGCCGCCATTTTTTTTATGTTGCTGAAGGCTACTGTATTTTGATCTTCCCTGTTCATTTCCTTTGATTTTTTTCTTACTACGCATACTTCTACTTACTTTCATTTTTTTTCGATTAAATTTGTTTGCATGCATTTCATTTTACTGCATTTATTGACTTTTTTTCTATATTTCCGTTAATTTGCTGCAGAACCTTTAGATTAAAAACGCTATTGCTGCCGTTCGCGCCAACATTCAGCCATTTCGCTAAAATTTGGCGATAAACTTTTTGGGTGAAAATGACTGTATATCAATGCTGTTCCATATTTAGACTTAAAATGATTTCAATTTTCCCTTGTGAACAACACATGCCTTTTGATTCATCTTTTCATTTTAAAGCTTGGCTGATCTTTGATATGCAGTCATTTTGCGCCTTGCGAGGTTGGCAATTTTCGCTGTCACTTTTGCTACCGTTACCCTATTGCTGCTGTTCTCGCCACATTCGGTCATTTCGCTGAAATTTGGGTATAAATTATTTTTTGGCGAAAATGACTGTATATCAAAGCTGTTCCTACAGTTGAACAATGTGGACAGACTATAGACATTGTTCCTATTGAAACTGAGGCATCATTTCTGTAATCCACACATGGATCGAAATTCAGAGTGGTGTACTCCTTTTTGGACCAAATATCAGGAACGTTTGTTCTTTCACTTCTCCTGTGTCTCAAATTTAAATGTCTTTCTCTGTCAGCAGACAGGCGACATTCCATTCAATTGCAGTGCGATTTAAAAGAGAGATTGTTACTTCGTTCAGCAGAAGACCTCCTTTGAAGAAAGTGTGGACATTCTTTCTCTGATATTCGCTAACCTAACGTTTGTTTTGTCTACATTTTTATTATCGCGCAACAAACGAAGAGTTTTGGCATTTAATGTGCTCCGGTTGAATTTCCTTCTTTTGGAGATAATGAGATTTGAAACGCTGTAAGGCTGTAACGTAAACAAAGAAATGTATCGCATATGAATACCACAGATCTTGCTATTTAAACATGCGAAATTTGAGATTTGCGCTCACGCGCGGATAAGTGCAAAGCTAAGATACTGCTGCTTTACGCATGCGCGAATTGTAGTAGGAAAATAATTAAAATCGCACTTATAGAAATCCTTTTTTTATTTTAATATGACTTCAATGTACTAAAACCTTCCCCGATAAATTCTCTACAAAATGATACACATATCTCCAAAATTAGTTTAGTATTTCTCGAGTTTCTAGGGCTTCAACATACAAACGCTTTCAGGAGATATCATTTTATACTATGTATAGATGTTAAACTGGTGTACAGATTTTTATCAGTCTATCTCTTGTCATTTTCTAGCTCTCGTGTGCACTCGTGAAAAACAACCATTGGATGAATTTTGTTTAAAATTTTATGGAAATTTTCAAATATGAGGTAAAGTCTGTATATCAGATTTCATTCGTCTAGCTCAAACTAGTTTTGACTTATTGTGGTCACAGACTGATATCGTTTTAAAAATGCGATATTTCAGAATCAGGAAGGTGAACGTTATTTGATATGTCAGTCAAAAATTGGAGTTCAAAAACGTTTGACGTTACAACACTTTTTCTTTATAGGTATTCGGGAAAGTGAAAAACAATCATTGTTTTTATTCCGTTGAGCTTTTGGACACACTTGTATCTCATTACAACTATGGTTCCTAACCTTAAATGAAAAACTTTGAAAATACCAAAAAATTAAAACGTAATATAAAGATATATAAACATTATAGTTGTTTTCACAAACTGAGATACTGATTTTCTCAAATTTTCATTGAATTTATTCTGTCGTTTTGATACTCATAAATATAATTAAAGAAGAGAAATTGATTTGAGAAGTTCTGAATGCATTTAACCTGTCACTTCCTTTGAAATTTAAATAGCGAATCCGTCAAATAATTGCCGATGCTAATTCAATTTCTGGGACATCGCTGACAGCTTAGATGTTGCAATTTAGAGATGTTATAATCGATCATCTAGAGAGAGACTTTCATTGGGTGATAACGACAGTTTTATGGATCGGAAGTTTAACTGCAGTTTTGATGTCTTCTCGAGATAAATCTTCCAGTTTATCATCGATACTTCATTGTAATAGAATGGATGTCTCGTGCTATGGGAGAATAAATTCTTGCGGGATCTAGTTCGTACTGAAAACTAGTTTCTAAATCATTAAACATATCATTAGTTTCTCATCTGAATCGAGGTTATATACTCTACCGAAAGTTAGTAAGTTATTAATTCGCTATATTATCTAGTTTGGTCAAATTAAGAAATAATTTATAAAAATTCAATATTTATCCCATTTCATTTATTAGTTCCCATTCTAAAACAAAGAAACTAACAATACAACATTATAAATATCAATGAAAAGATGTATATACCGAAATCCTCTAAAAGACAGCACAGACAGAAATAAGGGAGAAAAACTCATAATTTTAAAAAAAGCAGCAATTACACCTTTGCAGACGATTTTTACTATAACACTTAAAGTTTTAACCGTCACTGCATAATACATTATAATGCTTGAGAGGTCTTTTGTACAATGATATATGATATAAGGAATAAAAAATTATCGTTTTTTACGATCTTAAATAATTAAAAATATTTCTTTCTGGTGTAAAACATCTGCCTTTGGATTTAAAATTAGAAATGTTTTATAAAATTAATGGCATAAATAATAAAAGGCATCTTTTTGTTTAAATTTACATAATTGAGAAAGATACAAAAAGATTCATAAATAGCAAATATTCATAAAAAAATCAAAGTTTTTTACGAACATTGTACCAAAATATTAATGATTTATTTTCTACCTTCTTGAAAATGGCGCACAAAGAAATGTTATGAAATATTCAAATCTGAGATTAAATATTAATTTTTTATTCTATTTTTAATTCGAATGTTTTGTGGCAAACTCATATGATTGAATTTGAAACATTCATAGAGGCTTTTTATAAATCGAATATAAAAATGCCTTTCTAAAATGGAATGCAATCAATATCTCTAATTATCCAAATTACTTAAATTAATGACTTATTGATTTCATTATTTAAATAATTTACTGAATGGAATTAAAAAAAATCAACATACCCAATAAGTTAAACTTTCTTTTTGAAAAAGGATTTTTTTTTTAAATCTTTGGATTTTTTACATACTATGCAATTAAAAATGCCATAAATATAAATAAATTTTTGGATATTCATTAGATTCAATTATAGAATATTAATTTAAAGTTTAGAATCATATATTTGTGTACTGAAAAAATGCTAATTTCTTAAATATATATAAGGTCTTGATTCTTATTAAGATTTTATATTTCTGTATATGGATGATGGTTTAAGTTTTGTGTCTGTTTAGCATTATTTCCTTTTATTATTTGCCATTCTATTTAATATAAGAATTTTTTTTAACGTTAAGGAAAAAATAATATTATTGTGACATGATTTTTCTTTGAAATTTTTCTATATTGGTCACTTATTAATTAAGAAACTAGAAGATCATGGGTTGTTATTGATGTTTCTCGTCCACATAAGTATGGCTGTCGTTTCCATAGAAATCCATCCCATAAATATAAATAAAGACGTTTCGTTGTATTTTAAAACGCTTTAACTTGAGTAGTTTCATATATAAAAAGACGAAATTTTCGAATCGACATATTTTTTGTGTTTATTTTCCAGTGTGTTTCCAAATATTTTGCTACTGCTTAGTTTTATGATAATACACTATTTTAATAATTTTAACATTTAATCTTCGTTTAATGAACTAAATTTTAATTTTCATTTGTGGTGTTACCTAACCAAGAACTGACGAAACAAACGAGTTGAATACTTTATATTCATAATAATATGTTATGAATCAAAAACCAAAAAGTAAAATAAAATTAAAATTTTTAAAAGTATTTTTTATCACACTATTAGAGTGCGTTTTCAAAAAATAATCTTTTTAGGTACTAAAATAATTGTTAAAATGCAATAATATTTTTACATTGTAGAAATATACATTTAAGCTAGATGAATTATTAATTTTAGACGAATTTATTTTTTTAAAAATTTTTTAAATGTCGAATTTTTTAGTGATAATTTCACAAACTATTATGAAACTGCATTAACTATTTTGTAACTCATATTAAGATAATTTCGTCACCAAAACGTATTTCTCAATTTAAATTCACAAACTGTTGTGAAATTGTATTTGAAGCTATTTTGAAACTCATCTTAAGAGAATTTCGTCACCAAAACGTATTTCTCCATTTCACAAACTGTTATGAAATTGTATTTGAAGCTATTTTGAAACTCATCTTAAGAGAATTTCGTCACCAAAACGTATTTCTCAATTTAAATTCACAAACTATTATGGAATTGCATTCGAAGCTATTTTTAACTCATCTTAAGAGAATTTCGTCACCAAAACGTATTTCTCAATTTAAATTCGCAAACTGTTATGAAATTGTATTTGAAGCTATTTTGAAACTCATCTTAAGAGAATTTCGTCACCAAAACGTATTTCTCAATTTAAATTCGCAAACTGTTATGAAATTGTATTTGAAGCTATTTTGAAACTCATCTTAAGTGAATTTCGTCACCAAAACGTATTTCTCAATTTAAATTCGCAAACTGTTATGAAATTGTATTTGAAGCTATTTTGAAACTCATCTTAAGAGAATTTCGTCACCAAAACGTATTTCTCAATTTAAATTCGCAAACTGTTATGAAATTGTATTTGAAGCTATTTTGAAACTCATCTTAAGAGAATTTCGTCACCAAAACGTATTTCTCAATTTAAATTCACAAACTATTATGAAATTGCATTCGAAGCTATTTTTAACTCATCTTAAGAGAATTTCGTCACCAAAAGTTATTTTTCAATTTAAGTTCTCAAACTATTATGAAATTGCATTCGAAGCTATTTTTAACTCATCTTAAGAGAATTCCGTCGCCAAAAGTTATTTTTCAATTTAAGTTCTCAAAATATTATGAAAGTGCATTAGAAGCTATTTTGTAACTCATCTTAAGAGAATTTCTGAAGAGAACAGCTCATTTCTTAATTTAAATTATCTATGCAGCAAACGATTACCCACATTATGGTAATATCTGGCAAATCCTGACAAATATTCCATATTTCTGTGAATTTCCGGTCAATAACGGTTCAACAGGAAATGATTTCAATGGTCAACAACGACTGCTTTACTGAAAGGCAAAGTCGTTTTTAACATAGCACCTCGACTAATAGTGGAATGCATCATCTATTCTTCATTGTATTCGACTGAGTGATTCCATTTTAGTTTGAATCAGAGATTATAATTTTGGAATCTCTTTTGCTGCAAAATTTTCTTTTTGCTTCTAAAAAGTCCTAAAAGTTGTTTCTACATTCTTTATCTGTGGCAGATTTCTAACAAAATAAGAGGGGGTAAACTTCTCTTATCTCTTTCGAAAAAATGATGTAGAAATTTTGGATACTACCTCTTTTGCCTAATAATGCCTAATTTTGTTATTTATTGAATGATATATTCATAAAAATGCACCGAATATAAAATTTGAAACACCTTTGTATCCTTGAATTAAATAAAAGATCATAATTTTTTTCTATTAAATCCCGGTCATTTTATTTCTGTTGCACGAATCGTTGGATTGAGTCATTAATAAATAAATAACTACGCTGAAAACCGAAATGTATTTATCAAAATATTATTGGGATGGAAATTTATAGTTTTCCCGTATCTTGCATTTCCTACTTGTATTCGCTATTCCCTCTCGTTCACAAAGCGTTAGAAATCTAAAGAAGAAGATTATTTTGCTTAATATAATTTCTCTCTAAAGTAAATTTAAGTTAGACTATTTTTTTAAAACCCCAGTGTCGTTAATGCTCGCATATTGAATATTGCTATTTTCCTATTTTATAAATGTGTAGAAACTTAACTAGTAGAAAGTTATAATATTAACTTGTAAAATCTTTTAATATTATACCATTAATTTTGAAATATTAATAGAGATTTATGTTCTCGGATATCCTTTGAAAGATCTAAGACACCTTCCCTGTCCTAAAACCTATCTAGACAAGCATATATAGCGTACAAAAAAAGCGTCCCCAGTATTCAATGAATCACAATGGAATGGAATTTTACAATGACATCCAAATCCAGACGCCTGGCTACCACTATGGTTTTGTTGAATATGCACTTGGAATCTTCTATAGTGAAATTGCGTTTTAGTAATATTTACATTTAAAATACTTGTATTAAGGTGTATGTACACACTTGAAACTTCGAAAATCGTTCGAAATATCGATTTTTTATTGCTTAATAATGTTCTCTGGTCCTTTAGCTTTCAAACGGTACCAAGATGTTGTCAATATTCGAAATATTTCTCAAGTTACAACTATTTTTCTTGAGATGATTTCATTCAAAACTCTAGTTACGGTGTTTTTAAAACTGATTTTATGAAGAATGATATTTTCCCACTATGTTGCTTCATTCAAACAATCATAACTCAACAAGAAATTAACCAAATACAGTTATTTATATATCAAAATAATCTGTATGAAATAGCGGATGTTTTGTGCCTCAATCAGTTATATTTATAGAAATAAATTTTTAATAGCTATTTAAAAGTTAAAATTACATAACAAATCTCGCTTTTTCTATTCATCGTTGATGAAAAAATTGTTTTAAAAAAACTATATATTTTTATAACTGGATTGAGGCAGACAATATGAAGACTAATATTAGGAATCATTTCCAACTAGAAATGTGTGTCTGCACATATTAGATATCATGTTTCAAAAAATAGGCTAATTAGCTCATTAAATATTATTTAATTAATTAATAATTAGTGTAATATGGTTTTTTCTCACTGAAATGAGTTTAAACATATATTAATGAACTACTGTGAAAAAAATGGATTTTTAAAGTTAAAATTTTAAAAAAAATTTCTAGTGTGTACGTACACTTTAAGAATTACCAGGATTAAAATAATTTAACGTGAATTTTTATAAACTAAATTCCTCAACAACAACGTATGATGACAAAATATAATATAAAATAAAATGTCTTGCTGAAATTCATTCGAATATCTTTTAAAGAAGAAAATCTTTTGAAAACAATATCTTTGAGACCGATTCTAGGGATTCCTTTACCATTTTTGTTCCTTTCTATCGTCCCCCTGAGACCGTGAAATATGAAATTCTTTGTTATGCAAAAATTCAAAACATAAACGAATGCTGCTTGTATACCGAACACTCGTAACATGACGGAGAGTAGATACACATGGGAGAAGGAATTTCTTTGTTACTTTCATGCATAAAGAAAGTGGGGCGATGAAAATTATTTCTGTCTCTATCCTTTCTAGAAAATTTCTAACTTTAGCACTCTAGGTAAAAAGTATACAAGATAGAAATTAACAAACACAATTCCCAGATTAAATAATCCCAACTTAAATTATTTGTTACATTTATACTTTGTATTTCTGTTTTACTTTCTTGCATAAAAAAAGATCTTCCGACAGGTAGTATTGTAACTGTATAAACATTTCGTCTCGAGATTTGGATGAATTTCCTCATTTGACACATCTGTGAGACGGAAATAAAAATAATCTTCTGAGAATTATGTGTCTAGAATTCCTCAGATGTCTGCGAAAAGCGTCTTGGAATTCCTGGAATGCATACAAAAAGTGTCTCGAAATTTCTGGAATGTCTGAAAAAAGGTAGGCTTGGAATTCATGGAATTGTATGTTATCCAGGTATTTTATGTCCTTTCAAATTCGAATTTCTTTTTCAAATATCGTTTCAATAATACATTTTTTCCCCAAAAAATCTTTTGTTTTTATTCTGGAAGCGTACTTCTCCAAACTTTCCCTTATTCTCCTATAGCAGTCTTTGATACACTTATACTCCACATTTTGAACTTAGTGACATAGCTGTTGATGAGATGATTATTTTAAAAATATTATCTTTAAATACTGTAATGTTATTTTTTCTTCTATTGCATAGAATATTATGTATGTACGAATAGGCAGATACATAAACAAAATCTAAGAAATTTCGTTCAAGCTTTTTCACAAATCTATAAATCATTCATAGAAATTCTGTTTAATGGTATTTCATTGTTCTTGCTGGATATTTCACTATGAAAATTTTTTTAAAATAGAAATTAATAAATAGAAGATGTAGGAAAAATACATAAAATCCTTCGCACTTAATTCACTTTACCTCATATCCAGGAATGAAAAAATATTTACATAATAAGGAATATTTTTTTTTTTCATAAACACTTTTTCCATATTCTTAAGATTGAAACACATCATGTGCAACCTATTTTTAAGGTTGTAATTCCTTCTGTATTGTATCAAATAATTTTGCCATTTCGTCTTGTTATTTATTTTTTGATAATCTTTTTGTTACCATCTGCATTGCTCATTTTTTTGCCTATATTGCATTCTGTAATAATTTGTAAAATATCATGCTCTGGAGGATATTCAGCGTCATAGTGTCTAAAGATATCAGGATATATATCTTTTTTTACATCTTCCGTCTTTCAAAAGTTATTATTCATAGAAAATGATTTGGCCGATTTGGTCAGAATTTCTGCATACCAGATGTAGCAAAACATTTCAAAAACATTTTAAGGATTTTTTTACGATTAAAATTAAAAAGGTATATAGCATATCAATGTCGAATTGGCATTCATACGCCATATGCATGTCATATTTATTAATTCTGTACAATTAACATTTTGATCTGCTAACAAGTACAATCAACATTTCTATTGGATGAAATCGAACCTATCAGCAGTACAAGTACAATCAACATTTTGATCAGCTCTTTCTGTACAATAATCATGCCATATTTATTATTTCTGTACCTATTGCTGTATATTATAAAATGCCACGCTCTCTAGGATATTCAGCGTCATAGTGTTTAAATATATCAGAATATATCTTTTTTTACGTCTTCCATGTCTTTTAAAAGTTATCAATTTTATGGCAACCGATTTGGTTGATTTTGCTGAAATTTCGAAATACTAGAAGTGATAAAATATTGCTAAAACATTTGACGGATAAACTTTATTAAATTTATAACTTGAAGAGTATATAGTATATCGAAGTTTCTATTGAAATATCCATTCAATTTAAAACTTTATTAAATTCAAATTCATTGAATTGATACTCTAACGTATATGTTAAATGCTCGTTAATCTTGCTGTTTATGTTCGTAAAATATTGTTTTCATGAACACGCGAACTGAAAGATATACATGCTTTGAGTTATCGTATTGACATGCATGCAGACTTCAATTCAAAACTGTTTGTTCTTCAGATTCAGTGGAGTCTGAAATGTAAATTCTTCAGAATATTTAGGATAATTTTATTTAAAGACTAGCCGCCTTTGGCGACCAGCCGGTTCTCCAATCTTAATGTTCGTTAAAATTTTAATAATTAAATATTTTATGCAATTCCTACTTTAATAGCTTCTTCATCAAAATATTTTAAAACTTCAAATTTTGATAGGCATATAATTCACTCATAATATTATAAACGCCTTCAGTCATAACGTAATACGTATCTCTCTAATTTTCAGTTGGCTCCCATAGAATTTATACTTTAAATGAAAGTGGAAAGGATTAATCTGCAATTAATATAATAATATTTTTTACTGAAACAAAGTATTTTTTTTTTTTTTTTGTAATATGATTATTGAAAACAGTCACTGAGCGTTTAAACTTTATGGGCACTAAAGAATATCTTTCTTAATTTATGTAATATTTCAAGAATTTGTCAACAAAATTTTCTCATGACCAGATCCATCATGACCAGATCGATTCATTAACAATGTTTAATTTTAAATGCATCAAACACTAAAAAAAAAAAATGAATCGTTTAAAATAATCGGTTGAAAACAGGTTAAAAAAAACTACTTAAAATACGATGGTCTTAAAACTATAAGCATATACAAAAATATATAACTAATATAAATACACTTTAATTACAAAAGCATGCAACTAATCTAAAAATAATTTAAATCGTCCGTTGATATTGATTGTCATGTCAACAATCAGAACACAAATCGCATGCGTGAATTTACAATGCTAGTTACGGTAACGCAAGTGCATGAGTTTTTCTAAGCCAGTTGGGGTACCGCTATGCAGATTAGAAATTTTTATTTCCTTTATTCTGTTTTATTTTAATTCAAAAGTACTTCAGAATGAATCTGAAAGATCGATTAATTAACAATGTTTAATTTTAAATGCATCAAACATTACGAAAATAAACAGAATCCTTTGAAATAATCAGCCGAAAAATCTTAAGCCTAGCATCATTACTGTTGGGAAAAAAAAAACTGAACTCTTACTCATTTGGCGGTAGGGAAAATGAATATTTTTTTGTCGAGAAAGTTAGCTTTTAATTAATAATTAAAATTCTAATTAAAAATTCAAAAAAGGGACCCCAGGTGCACATTCCCAACCTCTAAGGTATACATGTACCAAATTTGGTAGCTGTAGGTCAAATGGTCTTTTCTGTGTAGCGCCAACACACACCACACACACACACACATTGAACTTTATATATAAGTATAGATGTTTTTTTAAAGCAAGCGAAGAAGGGAAAAAATTATTCTAAAAAATTGGGTAAAGCAGGTGTTCTTACTAAATAAGTAATTTTTTTAAAAAAATGAAACGAAAAAGGGGAAAAGTTATTCTATAAAATTAGGTAAAGCAGATGTTCTGTCTTAGACATTTCTTTTCCCTTTCCAGCTGTGTTGCCATAGAAACCGGCGCACAACTGTTTACACGTTTATGTTTATCTATTCAGATTTTGTAATATCTAATCAGAGTAACGGTGAATATCAGTGTGTTTGTGTTTGTCAATAAATGTTAATTTTTTTAATAACATGATTAACGAAAACAGAGTCACTGAGCATTTAAACATTATGGGAACTAAAAAATATTTCTTAATTTATGTAATATCTCAAGAATTTGTCGACCAGCCGGTTCGCCAATCTTAATGTTCGTTAAAATTTTTATATTTGAATATTTTATGCAATTCCTACTTTAATAGCTTCTTCATCAAAATATTTTAAAACTTCAAATTTTGATTGCCATATAATTCATTCATAATATTATAAAGGCCTACAGTCATAACGTAATATGTATCTCTCTAATTTTCTGTTAGCACGCGTAGAATTTATGCTATAAATTAAAGTGGAAAGAATTAATCTGCAATTAATAGAATAATATTTTTTACTGAAACAAAGCATTTTTTTTATAAACTGATTAATGAAAATAGAGTCACTCAGCGTTTAAACTTTATGGGCACTAAAGAATAACTTTTTTAATTTATGTAATATCTCAAGAATTTGTCAACAAAATTTTCTCAGATTAATCATGAACAGATCGATTCATTAACAATGTTTAACTTTAAATGCATCAAACACTAAGAAAATAAAATGGATCATTTAAATTAATCGGCCTAAAACAGGTTTAAAAAAATTACTTAAAAAACGATGTACTTAAAATTAAAAGCATATACAAAAAATATATAACTAACATAAATACACTTTAATTACAAAAGCATGCAACTAACCTAAAAATAATTTAAATCATCTGCTGATAATGGTTGCCATGACAACAGTCAGAACAGAATGAGCATGCGTGAATTTTCTTTGCCAGTTACGTAACGCAAATGCGTGAATTTTTCTACGCCGGTTGGAGTAATGCTATGCAGATTATACATTTTTAATTTCCTTTATTCAGTTTTATTTTAATTCAAAAGTTCTTCAGAATAAATCTGAAAGATCGATTCATTAACAATGTTTAATTTTAAATGCATCAAGCATTAAGAAAATAAACAGAATCGTTTGAAATAATCCGCCGAAAAATGTTAACCCTAGCCTCATTACTGTTGGGAGAAAAAAAAACTGAAACCTTGCTCATTTGGCGGTGGCGAAAATCGAAGATTTTTTTGGCGGAAAAGTTGACGGTGGGGAAAATGGAAGATTTTTTTGGCGGGAAAGTTAGTTTTTAATTAATAATTAAAATTCTAATTAGAATTTCAAAAAAAAGGACCCCAGGTGCACATTCCCGACCTCTAAGGTATACATGTACCAAATTTGATAGCTGTATGTCGAATGACCTGGCCTGTAGAGCGCCAACACACACACACACACACACACACACACACACACACACACACACACACACACACACACACACATTGAGCTTTATTATAAGTATAGATTACAACATTATTTCTTAATTCTTTGAAATCAGAAAATACAGGATGTATAGTATCAAAGCAATGATTATTTTCAAAATTATTTATAATTTATGAATAAATTTTTACTCGGGGTATATATTACTCGTTCATAAAGATACTATACATTTTTCCGCCAGACATATTCAATCTTTACGAATGAGTGTACTTACCCAAAATGATACTGGAGCCTAAATGAGATTATGTGTTCCAATTTTGGATTGTGCAATTATTATGCTGGAAATGTCTTTTATGGGTGTCTTTTCCGGGGGGGGGGGTGCATTAAAGCAGATTAACCCTCATTAGGCATGGAACATAAGTTCTTATCGTCAACACTTGTCTGAGGACTTTATTCGAATAATTCATTTTAGCAGAAAGATTTTATCTGTAAAGAAAGTATACACGTAAATATTGTTGGCTAATATTTGTATAAAATGTTTCTTCAAGCATTTTAAATCAGAAAATGCTTACTTAATTCGCATTAAAAGTTGATGATAATTACTTTACTTCAATTTTAGGAGTGGATTACCTTGGACAACTTCAGATCAAAATAAATTTTAAATCATCAGGATTATTATGGTCAAACACTCTGATTTTTATTTGGTTTGATTTCTAATTTCAAAAATAATCTTTAGAAGAAATTTTTTTTAATTTAAAAATTATACTTTTAGAAAAGAATATAGGTTATTTTAGCAATTATAATCTAGTACAAGTAATTTCTATTATATTTATAAACGTCACGCTTACATGCTTTCACATTGCTTTTTTTTAATTGACTTGTTTCATGTTTCTAATGATGGAATTTTGTATTCAGTTTTCCATACACTTCCTGGTGTTAGAGGTAAGAAATTATTTACAACTGTGCTTTCCCTTTACCAATACAATAATATAAAAGTTTAAAATTCACAAATCAATTATTCACTCGATCTTATCTTAATTTTAGTTACATATCAAGGACGAAATCTAGCAGTGAATTTGAAAATTATTGAACATGAGTTTTCAAAAAATATATTGCAATAAATTATAAATGTATTAATGATAAGAAAAATTTAAAAATAAAGAGAAAAAAAAACTCTGTAATTCATTTATTAAAATTAGGAAATATATATTATCATAAAAATTTGTCAGTGTCAAATCAAAAATTTAAAATCGTTGGGCTCAAAAAGTCATATTCAATGTTGTGTAAAAGAAAAAACTCCTAAAATGTATCTTTAAATCTGGCAATTAAATGTTTTTTAACACACAATGAAATGTTCCTTTATATTGTTTAACAAATTACAATGCATCATGAATATCATAAAAATCACAATCTACATAAATCTAATATATTGAAAGGCTCCATTAGGCCGTTCAAGTCGTTATGGAGGACGCCCGAGATGTCTAGCTATCGCTGAGAAATTGACTCCAAATTTCGTAAAGTTTGATTCTTTGAAAGTGCGTTCTTAGTGTTTTTAGAAATTGTCTTTAAGATAGCTTTGCGGGACAGAACAGATATATTTTCTGAGATATATCAAAGAATGTCCAAAGCAAACATTACATAGCGATTAGCTAAGTGGAGTAGTCTTTTATTTTTTTTAAATATCAACCCTTAAGAATATGGGCTGTAATTACGGTTTTTGAGAGGAGTAGATAATTTTTTCTTATATATGGAACGAATCACTCGAACGTTCCATTATTCTTAGATCCCTGAATTCGAGTGATCTTATGATTATTCAATATTTCAATCATTATCCCACGTTTCCACGATTTACTACGAATTTCATATTGTTTAATAGCTGTCTTTGCCAGGTGGGTCCAGGGGTATTAATAAGTTAATTTAATTTAAATATCTATGAGAGTATATGGAAGCTTATAATTCCCTCAAAAAGTATTTTTGAACATCCTAGTATGACAAGCATTAGTCTTTCAATAGTCTTACACCTACTCTTTTTAATGTTTACATGAACCTATTTAACCGAATCAAGGGAAGAAGGATATAATTGTATGTCGTCTCTTATGGTAATGTAGTTTCATTTTTTGATTCTGTATGTGATCTACAGATAATAAGCAACTATTTCCATGGCTTTCAACACTGAATAAAAAGTCACTTGATTACATATTTAGTGAAAAAAGTGAAAATGATTCGAATGTCATGGAGACAACAGAAAAACTATTGTTGAAAATTATTTAATTAAATTATTTATAATTTTTCAAAAAATACAAAATTTAGGTGAAATTTGCATGGTAATTAATTGGTGTAATGAAACAGGAAATAATTTTAGTGTTAAGATGGTGAAAAACAATTTTTAGTTCATTTTATTTTTGAAAATTAAAGATAAATCATCACTATCTGACAATTTTAAATTAAAATCTAATTAAAAAATTTTAAAAATCCCAAGTGTCTATACCTATTTTCTAAAGAATATCTCTTCCAAATATGGTAAATTTAAGACATAAATTCGA
The DNA here is from genome assembly GCF_947563725.1 of Argiope bruennichi. Taxonomy (NCBI): domain Eukaryota; kingdom Metazoa; phylum Arthropoda; class Arachnida; order Araneae; family Araneidae; genus Argiope; species Argiope bruennichi. The sequence goes on from NC_079156.1 coordinate 52,729,065, forward strand.
TCGATCTTACTTATAGATCATTAAAAGACACAAACAGAGGAAAAGAAATGTAGATAAAAATTCTTTTTTTTAAAAAAAACATTTGAATATTATGAAGTAAAAATGTTTTTCAAAAACGTTTATATGCATTATTTTGCTCAGAAAATAATAAAACCATCGCGGTTTTAAAAGTACGTCCATGATAAAACAAAATCGAGATTTGGATCGGGAAAGAACTCCAGCAAAAATGTCCCATTTGCATATCTCGTTTGGGCAGCAGATAGCAGTTCTGCATCTTTAGAAACAGCTACGAATAGAAGCAAGACGTTTCCAATCAAAATCGCGTTACTATCTGTCTTATGCAGCTGATCTCACTGAAAAAAGTTCTTTAACTTTAAGAAACTTCTAATCATATTTGATTTAATGAGGGCATTTATTCCCAAGGGATAAAGATATAGAAATAGAATGTTTGTTTTGATTTTCTTAGTAGAGATAATCAGAATCTTAGGAGATTCATCGGCGCCGAATAGAATTCGTTTTACTGGTTTGTCTGTCTGCTTTTGCCCTTTTTCAATTATCGAATTTGGAAACAGTAATGCATTAAGAAAGTGTTTAAATAGAAAATCAAATTCTATATTTTGGCAAAAATTACGACATTGTAATTAACAAAATTAGAAATAGATAAATATTAAGTTAAATGTAAAAATGGAACCAAAAAGAAATTATTAATCCATTCCGAAAGCTTTTTTTAAGGACTACCCTCATACAGGGATTCAAATCAGGGATTTTTTCTGTGAGGGGTCTGATTTTAGTCTAAAATATTAACCCGTTGTGACCCGAAAATACCAAGAAATTGAGGTTTTGGTGATAAGAATTAATATCATAAAATTAAAGACAATAAAATGCGCAATAATAAGCAAAATATTATTTCAAAATTTTAAATCTAAGCAAAACCACAGTAAATATGAATGAAACCAAACTACAAAAAGATAGTTTAATCATAAAACTTAAACTATAAAAGCAAATACATTCCTGAAAAACTTTGCGTAGAAAATAAACCCATCAGAACAGACCCAGAACATTAAACTAAATTCAAATTTCCAGCTTTTAAAGCTGCAAGGTTTGAGGTTTTATGATTAAATTGTCCTTTTGTAGTTTGGTTTGATTCATTTTTGCTGTGTTCTTGCTTAGATTTAAAATTTTGAAATAATATTTTGCTTATTATTGTGTATATTTACTGCATTTGATTTTATGATTCCAATTCTTATCACAAACCATAATTTTTTGGGATTTTCGAGTCACTAGAGGTCAATACTTTGGACGAAAGTCGGACCTCCCGCAGAAAATGAGTGATTGTTTCTTACGTTGTAATTAATTTATTTGGTATCAAAATGAAGCTGGTTCATTTTCTCAAAATAAATTGCATTAAATTAAAAAATATAATAATAATGTGTTCGATTCAATAAATTGATGGTATTTTACGATTGATTAACTATATGAAAATATTAATGAAATTGGGACATTAACTATTTATTTAATACATTCTTTAGAAAACTGCAATACACATAAATATCAAAAATTCTTGAATCATTAGAAGCTTTTCTTTAAAAACTCAAAATTTCACCATGATCTTATTAAATTTAGTTATAGGCACACTGTAAGTAAAATATTGATTCTCTTCCTGAAGATTCTAAAAACTATTTCGTTAATGATTTTTTTTTGTAGATTTAGCTTAGTGCAATTTAAATCTGACATCTTAGATTAACCTTTTAATCATCATATTCAGGTATCATATGGGTATCGAATTAGAGGTTCTCAAACATAATAATTGGTAATGAAGTCATTAAAAGCCACTATATTTTGATCTTATAACTACACATAATCCATAAACACCTCAAGAATTCTATGGATGTTTAATCTCTTAACTATTTTAGATATATTATCTAATTAAAAGGCACGTTCCGCTTAGGGATGTTCTTTATCATTGATTTAATTAAGAATCTATAGAATAATTGAGGTGTTTATAGATAGTACACGAATTTTGTATTGAATTATAGGGATTTAGAAGGAATTAATCCAAACTTTTAAGTTTAAGAAAAGAAAATTGGTGTCTGTATGATGCCGGGACACAGCGACTAAGAGCAAAAATCAGCACTAAAATCACTAAAATCAGCAAAACGACACATTCCCGATAAAAAAGAAGTAATATCTAATTAGATAAAGAAAAGCATAGCGTTTAAGAATATAAACATCGGTAAGGTGAAATTATTTGGAAATTGAAAGCGATATTGGTATTAGTACCTGAAAATTATGAGATTCATCCCTAAATAATTTTCATTTTGCTCCAAAACCGAACATTAGTATAACTAAAGTAATAAAGTATAAACTTCAAAGTTTGAGTCATCCATACAATACTATTATTTGGGGATACTTAAAAAATTTAATACGTCCATTGATTTTGAATCAATGAAAGAGGCATTTAAAAAATATATAAATTAAAATTATAAATATCGCAATAGGTTTTAAAGGTTACTTAAAAGAAGGATCAGAAATTAATAATTCCATTCTTCAAGAATGCAATAAAAAAATGTTTGCTTTTTGTATCTTTATCTGAAGTAAAATTAATCCCCGAATCTACCAGATATTCTTAACTATCTATCAGAACATGATGTTCAATATATATTCTAAAGATCTATATATCAATTACGAATGAACTGCTTGTTTAATAATTAAATCAATTTGAAACATTAGGCTTGAGGACTTATAACAAACTAAATTAGAATCACCTTCAATGAGACTTCAAACATATATAATTTTTGTATGAGACATATTAAAGAATGCCGTGGGTTTTGTTTCAAGGGACGTTTTCTAAAAATGAATCCTTTCATCATAAGTTGTACATAATTTATGATGATAGGATATAGCAGACGTCTATATTTCAGATTGTTATGGAAAATTACACCGTTTCATTTAGCACATTAACTGAGTAATGGAATTGAATATTTGCCATTTCAAGCATTGGTCTCCCTTATTTCAAATAAATTTACACAGTAAAAATTAGATTTTCCAAATTTCAGATGTAAAAGCCTCTCAGAAATATACAGTGACTTTGAGAAAGCGTATTTAAGTGGATCTAGAAGCAGCTTCTAATTCAATATTTAAACTGTCTGCTCTATTCTTCAGATCATATTATATACATATACACTATGATGTAAAACCTTATTATGAATATGCTTTAAATTCAATGAAATATTTTATGACCAAGGTACAATAATACATATTTAAATTTCCATGAAGCTTATACATTCTGTCTGCTAAATATTGGAATAGTTAGTTGTATCGAAATATAGATATTCCCTTGGGAAAACTCATGTATTTGAATTTTAGAGAGCATCATTTTCTTTTAAATGTAAATAGTTTTTGATAGGTCCACACATAAGATTGTAGTTTGTCTTTTGAATGTTTAATTAGTTAACCTTAAAAAAACAAACTAAATATATAACATGCAATTTAAAGGCGATACTACAGGATGAGTCGAAACTCCACTTCTGAACCAACGTTTAAGTCTGGTGACTGACTCATCAGTTGAGTCAAAAGTATTTGCTACACAGTGTGGTGAATACTAACTCAACGTTGGACGGATTGAATGAGCCATCTAATAGCGACATTGTTGCAGTAGTTGCACCCTCAGGGTAAAATTGTCTTCTTACGATTTGATAGTTAAAGACTTTCAAATATTATTTACCAAATCAATGGAAGCAAAATGAAAATGTAGTGCAGCTACACGTATTCATATAAAAAATGGCTTTACCCAACTATTCGTGTCTTACTTTGACGCAGATTAATGTTCACTGACTCGGTATCGATTTTCCTTTTGTAGATTAATAACTATCGGACCGAATATTCGATATTTGATATCGGAGGCTCGTAGGTCAAAGTTCTTTTACACAGTACTACAAATTACCCAGACTTCAATGTTGGCATTCATTTTGTCTTGTAGCGTAAGCTTAAACCATAATATTGATCTTCTCACAAAAAATCCACACGATTGGCATTATGCCCATTAATCAGTGCACAAAATACTTTCAAGTCATTACGCATTGTTCAAGACTTCTTTTAACCCTTTAAAGGGCCATTGTTTTCTAGTAATATTATATTAAAATATTTTTAGACTTGAAATTAGAATAAGAAAAGGGATTCATTTATCTTATTGGATAAATTTAATTTGATTCATTAATTAATTTGGTTAATTAATAATTGAGTGTCAAATCAAGACACATCATTTTGTGTAAAATAAAGAACTAAAGCATCTAAGTTTCTGTCTTTCTAAAAAAATTGTCAGAACTTATGCCAACCTACATAATTTCATACAAAGATTGATAAATTTGGTGGGAAGCATACTTCCCACGGCCCTAGAAAGGGTCAACTCAGGTCGGTTTCTTTGCTTTAGGTATTGGAGTTTTTGTTGTAGACTAATAACCATCGGATCAACTTGTCTTATGAATATTCTACATCTAACATCAAAAGCTGGTAGGTCAAAGTTCTTTCACAAATTATCCAAACTCCGATTTGGAAGGCTTTAATCGCATCTTGTAATATCACTTTAAACTATTACTACTGAGTTTCGCTCACAAAATAAATACGATTGGCGCATGTCCAACGATTAGCTCATAAAATATTTTCAACCCACATGTTTTCATGTTTTCTTTTGGCTCGAGTCAATTTCTTTGAATCAGGTATCAATTTTTCTTGCTGAAGACTAATGATATATGAATATTCGACATTTGACATTAGAAATCTTTTTTGGTGATGTCCCTTCACCAGTGCTGCAAACTATTCAGAACCCAATGTTAGAATGCGCTCGTCGCATCGCGTAACGTCAGTTTAAATTATTAATATAATCTTCGCACAAGAAATTCACACGAATGACGTATGCATACTGATCAAAATGTTTTAATTCAAAATGTATTGCATCTGGCTATTTGAAATTGAGCTATACCAGCGCCCTCTAGGGAGTTGTATTCAACTTAACAAATTCAATGGTGTAATGTTGTCATAGAAACAGAGGACATTCATTTCTTTTGTTCTGTTCATCTGAATCAATCTATGAGGGGACGATAAAAATATCTTAATATATCACACCAAAATAAATGTTTCTGGAACGAAATATTTTCTCTTCAGAAGAACAACAGATTAGAAAGTTTCAAGGAGACAACTCTTTCTGGTATATTGATCAAGAAGTTTAAATAAAAGGATGACTTTTGACAGTATATCAGATATATTCACTGTCGATGAAATCTGAGCAGACTGACTGAACCGTGGTTGCCTTAGTGGCAAGGTGTCGGCTTCGGTATCAGTGGGTTTCAGACTCGAGACCGATTCCAACTAAGAACCGTCGTGTAAGCAGATCTAGTGCATGTTAAATCCGTAGGGGTCAAACGTCCTCCCGATGATATGGTACGGAAGTTTGAAGCGGGGGTGCCTGTTCAAGTATCATCCTCGTCATAGTGACACTTTTTTGATTTGTTGCGTTTTCATATTCCTGAAAGCATAGTCAGGTAGAGAATTAACCCCTAGTTGGATTTGCTAAAATTTATGAGATGTCTATATAAAGATGCTAAATATGTGTTTCGAATTTTATCTGTCTAGCTCTCTTCTTTTTGTAATTATCGTGGTAACTTATATATGAACAGTCGGACAGATGGATTTCCTCAGTACAGATTTTATTCAAAATTTGATAGAAATCTGTAAATTTCGTATAAAGAATGTTTACCAAATTTCAATCGGGTAGTTGATAGCGTTTTGAGCTTCGTCAAAATCTCGAGTTCGAATTTTTTGACGATTACTGTACTTTCTCTATATTACATATACGAGAAAGTAAAAAGTAGATCCATATTTTGAATTTTTATCGATATTTATTATCATGTGAGAATATGATGTTGTTTTGGTTAGGGGTATTTGAAGCTCACAATTGCGTAGGCAATGAATATTGAAGCTCTAAATCGCGTAGGCAATGAATAAAGCATAAATGGCAATTTTCATCATCATCTTTGAATCGCATATATTTTTTTACCTACTTTTACCAGTATTGCATTATTATTAAGTATGCTTCTTTGAAAGCAGATGCATTTTGAAAAGATTGACCCGCTTTTACCAGTATTGCTTTATTATTACATATGGTTCTTTGACAGCAGATGCGTTTTTGAAAGGTTGATTAGAACTAATAATGACATCGTAGCTGTTATTTCATCTCAAAATCCGTCGAGCTGCAAAACATTGCCAGCTAGAAAAATTGAAAATGAAAGTTAAAAAAAAATTATATTATCTAATGAGAAATAGAGAAGTCCCGTGATTGTTTCAAACCGCTTTAAACTGGTTAATGACTTAAATTAATTAAGGCAAATAATGACTTAAAAATAATAATGTTCTTACATGATAACTTGAAATTTGTGATCGCAGATTTCATTTTAATTTTACTTACAATTATTGTTAGTGTTCTATTTTATTTTATTTTTACTTTCAGCTCGTGCTTAGAATTTTTTTTTTATTTTTAGCTGTTTATATCAGAATGTCCTAAATACCGAAAATAAACTAGCATTTACATGTCTTTAGAGATTTAGTGATAAGCTATTAGTACAAGGAAGTAATATATATATTGGAGTTCCCAAAGTCTTTATTTCTTGCATTAATTTGAATAAAAATTACAAACCTTAACTTTAACCAGGAGAACGAAACTTTTCACATTCTTCAAACTTTTTAATAATTATACATATAAGGAACTACTTTAAAATTTCAAAACAATTGTTTCCTTAAAATTCAAGTATTTATTCGTTTTCCTGAACTTAAGATCCCCTTATCTTAATAGTTATATGCATTTCGGATTAATAAATTCATTAACTACGACAGAAAGAATCATGCATCCATTTTCGATTTATTTAGTGACCTGTACTGGAAAGCAGTTTTTAATTAAACAGTGAACCCTTTAAATCAAGAACCTCTCTCATTAATTATACATTCGTTTCATATTTTTCCTAATAAAGATATTTGCAATATTCATACGAGTTCTTGGAAGAACTTTGCTAATCACAACAGAATTTATCTTTTGAAGATTAGCTGTATTGGAACTTGTTACGTTACGAAGATTTATTTGGGTTCTTTTACATAAGAATCTTAAGTTAAAAATTATGCATAAGCGAATGAAATAGGCAAGACAAAGATTTTAATTAGATGGTTTAATAAGTGTAGCGAAATCTTACTCTATTTTCTGTTAAATAGCGAAAATAAATCGCTTCTTTATTTGTATTTTAGATTATAATAAATATTTCTTTTAATTTGACTTAAAGTAGATCTATTTCTATGCTTTATTTCCTGAAGTGTCATATTTTCATTTATAATTTTCTGGATTTTAAGAGGCATTGCTTTTATAATCCCTGGTAACAATAGTAATAATACATAATATATTCGTTATTATTTCATTAAATGTTATGACAGATTAGTAAGAATTACAGTAACTTTCTCTCACAATTGCTCAGAAATAATAACTATAGAATGTATTAAATAAATTCTTAAAACGCTATGAGATATATTTCTTATGAGAACTGCAATATAACTATAGAAAAAGAAGAAACAGGGTTATTTGATATATTTCTTCAGAACATGTGCGAAATATAGTAGCTTGGGTCAAACCGGTAAAGCATGAACAACATATATACACACCTTTATCTTTATTATAAACTAGTTGCCTTTGGTAACCAGCTGATTTAACGACTAATTAAATTTTTTTAAAATTAACTGTAAAATTTTCAATTAAATATTAATGCGCCTTGGTCTTTTAATAGTATCATAAAAAATATTTTTTTGAATTGCAAATTGATGTAAAAATTATTTTGTGCTATAATATTTCAAAAGCTATCGCTGAAAAAGCCAAAATGTCCCTTAATTTTTTAATTAATTAAAATTAAAAAAAATTCTCCTAAGTGCACATTTTTGACCGCCAAAGTATACATGTGACAAATTTGATAGCCGTAGGTCAAATGGTCTGGCATGTAGAGCGCAACACACACACACACACACAGATCTTTATCATAAGTATATGTATAGAAAATATCTGAGAGACCAAAGTTCGCTCGGCATTTTTTTTTTTTTTTTTTTTTTTTTTTTTTGTAAAATTGTGTTTTTTCGGAGAAAATAGCTATATACAAGTCGCATATGGATTACATACCAATATTTTTTCCATTCTTATCTCACACCCAATCTCAATGCCATCTCACAAAATTTTGAGCTACCTGTGGGTTATCATCCTATGGCAAGAATGTAAATTACGAGATGGCGCTATATGACATTGCCAGCATGAGAGCAGACAGAAAAAAGCTCCAATTGTTAGTTATATAAAATGTTTTATTAGATAATAATATATCTATATTATTTTCTATTTATCTAATATAGATAAATTTAAAAAGAATGATCTGATCTAAATATAAAATTTGATCCATATCATTGGAGCCCTTTCCGAGATACACAATATTATATTATATATGATATTTTAATTCTAATTTCAATTTAATTAATTTCCAAGATTTTCTCTTAATTTAGCCCATAGCAATTTCATTCTCTTATTTCTTGATCCAATTCCACTTTTGGTTTAATTAATTCAACTGAAGCTGTCTAAAAAGTATTGCGCCATCAATGTACGTATCAAATGAAATTGATCCCTTCGGTGCCCTTGCCAATGTATCAAATGTCACCACGTGTATTGAATTGGTGCGTGGCCGGAAATCCCCTGTTGTATAAGACTAGTGATCATTTGTTTCTGCCCTTTTACCCTTTTCGCGCTTTTTCTTACTTCTGCTTTTGTGTCACACTGCGTCTTGTAAATAATCATGCCTGTCTCCCAGGGGAATAAAACGAAATTAAAAATACAACGTCTCGTATATGTCTTCAAACCTGCCTCCTGTTTCAACCAAATTTATTATATATATATATATATATATATATATATATATATATATATATATATATATATATATATATATATATATAAGTATTGTTCGTTTAAAGTTAAGATAAGTGAAATCTGATTGAAATTTGATTGACATAACCACTACTCCATCTCTGATTCGCTTATTCAGGTCATGTATAACCACATGTCAATATTTAGTTATAAAAAATTGCATGTTTGTTTGTTTTTTGCAAAATCGTAGGGGTTTTTTGGAAAGACATCTGTATAGATAAAATTAAAACAAAGAAAAACTTTCCTAATATAAAATGTTATCCAAATCGTTATAACGGTTTCCGAAATACACGAAATATTATATTATAGAGCATGCTATATATAAAAGAAGAGCTCGTTTAAAGTTATAAAGTTCACATACATATGATAATGTAACACAGAAATATTAAATATCAAATCCCGATTTATAAACTTTCGGATAAATTTATCTGCACCAATTCAAATAAGAACTAATGACATATTCATTGAACCTAAAGTTAGATGTCAGCACGGACTAAATTACCACAAGAATTTAGCCTCACGCAAAACAGGACATTCATTCAATTACACTAAAATATCGATAACGAAGTTTTCTATCGATAAGAACATTAAAAATGCAGTTAATTTTCCAATTAATAAAATTGTCGTCATCAGCCAATTCAATCGTCTGTAGAAGATCGATTATTGAAAAGCGACTTCGTAGCTGTTAGCAGACAACTTGTCAACCGTGTTCCAGAAATTAAATTAGCATCGGTAATTATCTGCTAAGTTGGGCTGTTTAAAATTCAAGTTAGAACGACAGGTTAAAGGAATTGCACCTCTTCACGACTATATTGCAGTTTTAATTATCTTTTAAGTGAATATCGCGCAAATAAAATGAATTGAAAGAAGAATTTGAGATTAGTTTCTGTCTCCATTTGTGTATAAAGTTGCATCACTGATGTTTATTGCAAAGCGAAAAATTCTCTTTCTAAATGTTTTTTTAAATGCCTGAGATGCTTATAAAGTCAGAATTGACAGTTTGTGTAGGAAACTCTGCCAATGATATTTGATGGAAAACAAAGACTTTTATTTTCTTAAATGTATTTTTTTAAGGCTTAATATGTTTATAAAGATAAAATTGACATGATAGTGTAGCACAGTACAAATAACTCAAAGAATCCTTCACTTTCAACAATAAATGAAAATCATGCGATTACATATTTGATGAAACAAGGAAAATGAGTTGAATTTCAATGCAATAATGAAAATTATTATTTGCGAAAAGTATTCTTAAACACTAGCCAAAATCCAGGAAAAACCTTGTTCAGCAATTAAATTCCTACCAATTTTTTCAACTTAAAATTGTACAAAAATCGTTATAGATGCTCTAATTCTTTTGCAGAAAAATACAAGAATCCCGGTTGATTTTTTTTTATTTCTACTAATATTAAAAACTATCCGAAGTGCACATTCCCTCCCTCCTCCGCGTATGATTATGCCAAAATAAATTAGCTGCCCTTTAAATGGTCATTACGCACACATACATTCTCCTTTATTATTAATAGATAATTCATTATTATTTTGTTTCAATTAAAGTTGTGGCATTATTAAACAAAACATTTTTTACATATTCATTCATTATCTCACTCATATGAATTCAATTCACATAAAGTACTATATTATTATATTTTAACACATAATAAAGCTTCAATTCAATTAGCAAATAATTGTACATTTTAGCATGCAGCATGTGTCCTAACATTGGAAACATCAATTAAAAGAAATCACAACAGATTAGAAAATTCATAATGAAAAATGTAAACACCTGAACATGGATTCATTACATTCAATAAAACAAAAATCTTATGCAAAATAAATGCTTTTTTTAACAAAACAGTTTTTGAAGAATAATTTATAAAGCATATACAAGTTCACAAACTTATGGGAGATTACTGCATGCCTAAACTGTTGCTGAGTACCAAACTTTTGAGCGGAATATTCTTCCTTTAGTGATTAGATTTACTTTTATTTACGTAGAATAAATGCAGAGCTGCTTTTAAATCTCTTGAATTTTTCATGCTACTTGAAAGGTTTTCATGCATAAAGATAGTTCAGTTTTCGTGGGACAAATAAAAAAAATCAGTTAATTCCAAATATTGCGTTCATTGCATGTATATTTATCTTGTGATGGATTTTTCTCAAGTGCTCTCTTCTGATGATTTTTTACACAATCGTGATATAAAATCTGATTTATTCCTTTAAATAAGATTACTAAATAATTGCAATTTAGAAAACCGATTAATTTCAATTTTGAAATTTTTTTCTGATCGTTAATCTGTGATTTTGTTCATATCCTTATTCAAAACTGTTATTTAAAAGGAAAAAAAAAAGTATCTTTATTTTTCCTATTTGGAACTAAAAATTGATTTATTTATAAAATAATCTTCTGCTTGACTTAAAATGCCAACTACTAATTTTAAAGAGAAGAGGGAAAAGATGCGGACAAAAGTAACTAAGAATTTAGAAATTAGATGAAAGTCTTCCATTAAGCATGAGCGTGAATATGTTTAAACGCTCATAAATAAAAGCTCTATTCAGAAGTGGAATGATAGACTTCACAAATAATTAGGATTAAGTTATGTATTTAATTACGAAAAGATTATATTCCATAAATATTGTAACAAATCTGCAATGTTGCTTCCCAGCACGGTTAGTTCAATCACTGGAAAGACCGTTTTATGATCAGCTCTGTTGGGTACTGATCGCATGGAAAATCAGTGATCTCAGGGCTTGGCGATCATTGTTGACGAATTCAGCGACTTTGGCGAAAAAACAGAATACTGAAATCTTCCGGAATTTTGATGATAGAGCCAATAGGAAGCGAGTCATGCCTGATTGTTCCAGAACGTTCTTTGCACGGCTCGGGAAACTACAAACGGCCGGAGGTCTGAAGCCGAAGACAGTCGTGTATTAAGTCTTGTGTTGAGTCGTGGACAGTCAACGGCGATTAGTTGGATCAGTCCAGCGACGAGCAGGCGTTGTATGTAGATCAAGCGATTGCTCAATTGAGCTGTGTGCCGAGTCCTGGAGTTTATTATAGAAGCCGCATCGTGTCGTGTGTGAAGTAGGTAGTCGCGTAGTAGTGAGTCGGCAGTGGAGAATTTTTGACATTTGGATAAACCGTAGAGTATAGTTACGTAGATTCCCTCCTCCTGCTGAATTCTGTGTCGTCGCTTTGTATACTGTGGTTGTTATTACTACCGATTACTACTTGTGGGCTACTGTTTGTTGTAGTGTGTTGTTTGAGGATGTCTGGGCTGTGAATTTGTTGTCTGCGTATTCTCGTCTTCGTGCTAATAAAAGCCGTCGTTTGTTACTAAGCCCTGTTGATTGCATTTCTTCATCGAAAAGCAAACCGAAATAACCTCGAATTCATAACAATATTGTCTTCAATTTTTAAGGAACTAAACAAATACATTTTTCTTTAAATTTTGGTTTTGGTTTTAATTTTCAAAAATCTCATGCTAATCAAATATAGTTATATTTTGTTATATTTTTTCAATTTCAGTATTTAATTTATTAAAAATTATTATTATTTCTGTTTAAAGATTTAATTTCAAAATTTTTTTTTTCTTTATAATTTAAAAACTTTTTTTCCTTAAGATTATTAATATTAGTTTATTTGGTTTTCATTGAAAACTTTGACAAGTTTACAAAAAACAAATGGATTTTTAAAATCAATTTATAATTTTTTTGTTTGCCCCGATGTACATTTTTAAAATAAATGTATTGTTTAAATTCTTTTAAATAAAATCTTTTATTACGGAAAAATATCATGAAAACTTATATTTTTCATCACTTATTTGAATATATTATTTAAAAAGACATGAAATGCATGTTTGTACATTATGGAGCCAATCAAAATTTAAATATGAAAACACTAACAAAAATTATTTCTTTTTTCTTCTACTTTCGTATGTTTTAAACCAATGACATGAAAATTATATAAAGTTATCAAAAGTATATTTATTAAGAAATAGGCCAACTCTTACATTTTCTTTAAATTTTATTTATATTGTAATATGACACTCAAAATGAATAATATTTTCATCAGAATTTTTAAAGAAATGAAAAACAAACTAAATTTTTAGTGATATCAGTTACGGTACATTGCAGCCAAATGACAAATAGATGCACATGCCCCTAAACAAAGTGTTGTTTTAAGCAATCTACCAGTCTTTCGAAACACAATATCAATATTTCACTATAAGATGAGAAATAACCTATGAGTACAATTCAGTTCATATCAGCTATATTAACATCCTGTTTTCTAAGCAACACTAAGGCTATTTTGGGACCGACCTCGTAATTTTGAACCCCAGTTAGATGACGAGGACGACACCTGAGCTAGCACCCCTCTCTCAAAATTTCCACACCACACCATACCAGTGGGTGGTTTGGACCCCGATGTATTTAATGTGCACTATACTCGCTTACATGACGGTTATTCATTAAAATAGAGTCTCGAGCCTGAAACCCTACCGGTTCGAAGCCGAGACCTTACCAATAAACTATTACGGCCCACAATAACCTAAAAGATTTGTTTAGAGATTCCTTAGAAGCGAAATATTTGGAACTGGGTTACGATAAAACATTACAACCAATTGTTGCAAAGCAGAAAAATATCATTATAGCTTGTATTTCACTTACGAAACCTAATGGACTCAACAGACAATTTAGACTCTGAAATATATTCATCTTGCTCGAAACTGAGGCATCTTGTTTTGGAACTTGTTTGAGAGAATCGGAATTTCACCAAGAAATTCAAACCATCATTGTTAGTTTTGGAAAACAAATGTGAATTAAAATCATACCAGGTTGCGAGATTTCAAAAATTGATAAATTAAATAGATATAGATGTATCATAATATTTCGAGATTTTGTAATACTTCAAAATAAACACACGATGGCAATATATGCCTTGTTAAAAGTATTTACTATCTGTAGGAAAATAGTAGAAAACATATCAACGTACCTGAAAGTCATACTATTTCAGATACATTTATATTTCTTATTACGTCAACGGAGACAAACAGGATATATGCTGTCCAGATAAATCGCTGCATTGAGGAAAAACATTTGAATTGCATTTTTCCGCAGGACATTTCCGAGACATCCAAATTCCCCTGATGCGAAATTCATATGTTTTGAAATGAGACTATTTACTCAGAATTTCGACAAAATGTATATCCAATCTAAAGCTTATGTCAATGCCAAGCGGAAGGATGAAATATATAAACAATACGTTTCAATCCACTTTTTCATTTTATGCTACAATGAATAAAATTTTGTTGGAGAATAATGTTCTCATTCAATCACTGAATGAGATGGTTTCGTAAAACTGCAACAAGATATGCCACACAGTTTCATTTATTTAAAATATTCTGAGCTCATGTTTATTTTTGCTAATATGTTTTATAACTTTTAAAAATTTTTATATATAAATGATACTTTAAAATCTTAATTTAACCCAAATTAATTTACAAGATTTTATCTTAATTTAGCCCATCGTAACTTCATTTTAAAATATTCTCTTATTTCGTGATCCAATTCCACTTTCGGTTTAGTTAATTCCTCTGTAAAATAATGCGTCATCAGTGCTACGTATTAAGAGAAAGTGATATCTTCGGTTGCCCTTGTAAAGGTGACCACGTGTATTGAATTGGCGCCTGGCCAGAAATCCTATGTATATAAGACTAGTAATCATTTGTTCGGCCGGTTTTTTTTTTTTTTTTTTTTTTTTGCCTTTAGCTTTTGTGCCGCGCTGCGTCTTGTAAATAATCATATTTGCTTCTCGAGAGAGAATAAAAACGAAATTAAAAATACTACGTCTCGTCTATGTCTTCAAACCTGCCTTCTGCTTCACCAAAATAATATTACATATTATTTAGCCGACAGGATTCCAAAAACCTTACACACATATTATATATATATGTAATGATATTTTAACTCTAACTTCAATTTAATTAATTTCTAAGATTTTATCTTAATTTAGCGCATAGTAAGTTCATTCTCTTATTTCGTGATCCCACTTTCTCTACTTAATAAATTCAAGAGAAGCTTTATAAAATTGCTGAATCGGCTAAACGCCGACACTTTCCCACACTCCGTTGAAGCGATAGGAAATTGTCCAGTACGCACATTCTTTTTAAGAGATCCCTGTGTTTCCTTTACTTGTGATTGACATGCGTCAGAAATCCCCACCAGAATCTTATTAATATATTAGCAATATGAAGAAATATTTTCCCTATCCATACCTCATGTTACATAAGACAAGGGATAATTTTTGTCGGCCCTTTTTTCCCCACTTCTGCTTTGTGCCGCGCTGTGGCGGACGTTGCAATGTCCGCGTCTTTGCTTGCAAATAATTATGCTTTCCCGGATGGATATTAAAAAGAATTTAAAAACGTAAAAAAGTCTTTTCATTGTCTTCAAAACTGGATCCTGCTTCACATAAAATAATGCTTACATATTATATATATATATATTTGTAACTGCTTTAAGTAGCATCCAGAGCAGAAGGATTAAAGACGTATAAAGATACATTAGTTATTGTGCTTACATACATGCGAAACTACGAACCTACAGACGGTCAAAATTTTGACTAAGATTGATAAAAATTTAATATGCTTCTACAGATATTTAATATGCTTCTACCTAGAGACGGTCAAAATTTTGACTAAGATTGATAAAAATTTAATATGCTTCTACAGATATTTAATATGCTTCTACCTAGAGACGGTCAAAATTTTGACTAAGATTGATAAAAATTTAATATGCTTCTACAGAGTATTTAATATGCTATATACAGATATTTAATATGCTTCTACCTAGAGACGGTCAAAATTTTGACTAAGATTGATAAAAATTTAATATGCTTCTACAGATATTTAATATGCTTCTACCTAGAGACGGTCAAAATTTTGACTAAGATTGATAAAAATTTAATATGCTTCTACAGAGTATTTAATATGCTATATACAGATATTTAATATGCTTCTGCTTCTACCTAGAGACGGTCAAAATTTTGACTAAGATTGATAAAAATTTAATATGCTTCTACAGAGTATTTAATATGCTATATACAGATATTTAATATGCTTCTGCTTCTACCTAGAGATGGTCGAAATTTTGACTAAGATTGATAAAAATTTAATGTGCTTCTACAGAGTATTTAATATGCTATATACAGATATTTAATATGCTTCTGCTTCTACCTACAGACGGTCAAAATTTTGACTAAGATTGATAAAAATTTAATATGCTTCTACAGACTATTTAATATGCTATATACAGATATTTAATATGCTTCTGCTTCTACCTACAGACGGTCGAAATTTTGACTAAGATTGATAAAAATTTAATATGCTTCTACAGACTATTTAATATGCTATATACAGATATTTAATATGCTTCTGCTTCTACCTACAGACGGTCAAAATTTTGACTAAGATTGATAAAAATTTAACATGCTTCTACATTTTAGTATCCTACATTTGTGTACTAAAGTTATTTATCTAGTTTTTCAGATTTTGAAGTCACCAAATTCAGTTGTATTTGCTTAACCAGAGAGACGCTTTTCGTTCATTCAGATTTCGCTCAAAATTTGATGTAAAGTTCATATGCCACATTTCGTCTATCTAGCTCAAAGATTTTTTGAGCTAGACAAAAATGGACATATGGACATACAGACAGATATAATGCCAAATATGTGGTTTTTGATCCCAGGGAAACTATAACATGGAGAGTTGACAAAATCTTGAGTTCGAATGTTTCGACAATTACAAAACTATCTCTTTACACTCTATACGGGAGATTAGAGGAGAAAATTATAGAAAAAGAATTCAAACTCAAAGTCACTTTGGAATGTTTATCATAAAATAGGTATCCATTTATCCCACCTTACCATAACTTCTTTCTTCTTAACAGAAAAATAAACAGATGCCACTTTATTGATTGTAAGTTTCAAACTATTATTCGTCACTGTCCCACGAGATGAGCTAAGAATCTTAAATTTAAAACAGTTTTTATATGAATTAAAATATCAGGAGCATCTAGATAGAATAAGAATTTTATAGCAAAAAATTTCCGTTTGAAATTTTTTTCTATAAACCTTAGAAAGCGATACAATAAAGATTTAAGTTTTTATTACAAAGTAGTCTTTCATAATATTTACAAAAAAAATAAGTATGGAATTATATTTGTGTTGGTTAGAAACAGCTTATAATGTTGAATAAAATTATATATTAATCAAATCCACAATTCTTGTGCGGGGAGTGAAGGGAAAAAAAAAAAAAAACACATCTTCACTAGAGAGTAAGCAAGATAGCTCTGAAGCCTGCTGGTTTTCACTTTTCATAACAAATCGACATATTAAATGTCATTCATCGTTGCTCTTTTAAGTTTGCACACTAACAAAAACACAAGAAAAAGCTTTTGATAGCTGGTCCATATGTTAATATATTTCGACCACATTTTGATACATATATACAATTCGGATGATTAAATCTTACGCTCAGTTTCATTATCTAGATCTTTGCCTCTCTCAACTATCACGGCCACGGTGGCCTGGTGGTGAGGTCTCGGCCTCGGAACCGGAGGGTTTCAGGTTCGAGATCCGATTCCACCGAAGAACCGTCGCGTAAGGGGGTCTGTTGCACGTTAAATCCGTCATGACCAAACGTCCTCCTGCTGGTGTGGCGTGGTTTGGAGAGGGGGGGGGGGGTGCCAACTCAGGTGTCGTCCTCGTCATCTGACCGTGGTTCAAAATGACGAAGTCCGTCCCAAAATAGCTCTAGTGTTGCTTCAAACGGGACGTTAATATAACTAAACCAAACCAAACCTCTCAACTATCACAAAATCTGGCATATGGCTAGATCTGTTCTGATGATTATAAAATAAACTATCCTGATATATGAGTCCGTAACTATCATACTGTTAAAAAAAATGAAATAAAATTTTTGTTCAAGATATTTTGAGGTATGCGCTATGCAATATGAAAAACAACCGCTAAACTAACGGTTAGGGTTACAGTACAAAATTTCAAAATTTATGGAATGAGTACATTTTATGGAATGTATTCTCCATAGAAAAAAAAACAATAAATAGCTTTGGAACGGTTCTGTAGCCTGAAAATCACCAGTGCTATACAGAGTAAGGAGAAAAGGGAAACCAACTGTGATGTGCCTACCAGAGATGTAAAACTCAACAAATTCCTTTCGCTATGGTACATGCTTTGGTATTAGGCACTACCTGCCATATGCAAAGAGTCATAGTAGTTGAAGGATGTCAAGAAGATAATTTGTGAAACACAAATAAATGTTTTAGTTTCTATTGCTTCTCTGCCCTTATTGGTTGTTTTCTCTTTTCTTTTTAGTCTGCCACCGCTGGTGATTTTCGTGCTATAGGTACCATTCTAATACTGTTTGTGGTTTTTCGATATGGAGAACTCATTCCAATAAAAAATATTGGTGTTGCCATTAGAAAATTTTGTCACTGTAACCGTAAATGTTAGTGTTTAACGGTCGTTTTTTTAATATGATTCTTAAGCGAACATATTAAAATACCTTGAAGAAAAATATTATTCCATTTCTGAGAAGGGTTTTGTAGTTATAGTCTCATATATAGGGATAGTTTTTTTTTATAATGGACAGATAATGATTAAAGATGGTCAGATTAACATACTTAACCTAGACAGATTTCGTCATATATTTTGTATAATTTTAGTAGAAACACCGCATTTTAAATTAATTCTTGTAACTCTATCTCATATCTTTATCATGTGTACAGAAAGATAGTTTTTAAAACTATTTTCTCTAATGCGGGGAGGTGAAAGCTCAGAAATGCATTAAATTTTTTGACAATTACAATAATTTTTGTATTTTTCGTATTTGAGAAATAAAAAAAAAATGTGTCAGCATTTTAAATTCAACACAGAAAAATTAAATTTAGCTAAAATTGCATGTCTTCGTATACAATGATTTATAAAGTGTGCATGCATTTCAAAACGGATGAAAAATTTTGACAGATCTGAGGTGTTGTTTAGTTCTAGGCGTAAGATTTACGCTGAATATTCTTCCTTTACTGATATTATTTATGTAGAGTAAACAATATAGTGCTTTTAAGCATTCTGAATTTTTCATAGATCTTTGAGAGGGTTTCATGGCTAAAGTTATTTATATTTTCGTCCACTAGCTCCAGAAATAAATAATCCTTTCGCTGCATATATAGTTCTCTAGCTCGCTTCTTTTCAAAATTTTTGTTTTTGAAAAGTTGTGGCCTGAGCTGTGAGTTCTTGCATTTTGGATTTAAACTGGGATAAAAAAGAATTTAAGGAAATGATAATATAAAAGGAGTTTTAAAAAAGGTACTTTTAATAATACTGTCTTATTGTTTACGATATATCATTGTTTAAAAACTATTCAAAATTGTACATCATTCTTAATTTTCATTATTTGTATTTTTATTTTCTAGTATATGAAGTATAGAGAAAAAATTGCAATCGTCAAAAAATTCGAACTCGAGATTTTGACAAATCTCCACGTTTTAGATCTCACTGAGTTAGGAAAAAAACATGCTTAGCATTATGTTTATCTGTCTATTTCTGATAGATACAATTCAAATACTCTTTAAGCTAGACAAACAAAATTTGGGGCATGTTCTTGTCATCTAATTCGTAAATATTTATCAAATTTAGAGTAAACTCCATTCGGAGATAGCGTGTCTGCACGGATGTTCGAATATAAGTTAACACTATAACTGCAAAACGAAGAGAGCTAGATGGATAAGATTTAGTACACACATTTAACATCTACAGTGCAGCTATTTATCCGTTTGTCGATCTATACTTTCAAAAGCATATAAATGTGATAACTCAAAGGCACCAAATTTGATATATTTAACATCTACAGTGTAGATATTTATCCATTTGTCGATCTATACTTTCAAAAGCATATAAATGTGATAACTCAAAAACTCAAAAGGCACCAAATTTGATATATTTAACATCTACAGTGTAGATATTTATCCGTTTGTCGATCTATACTTTCAAAAGCCTATAAATGTGATAACTCAAAAGGCACCAAATTTGATATATTTAACATCTACAGTGTAGATATTTATCCATTTGTCGATCTATACTTTCAAAAGCATATAAATGTGATAACTCAAAGGCACCAAATTTGATATATTTAACATCTGCAGTGTAGATATTTATCCATTTGCCGATATGTACTTTCAAAAGCCTATAAATGTGATAACTCAAAAGGCACCAAATTTGATATATTTAACATCTACAGTGTAGATATTTATCCGTTTGTCGATCTATACTTTCAAAAGCATATAAATGTGATAACTCAAAAACTCAAAGGCACCAAACTTGATATATTTAACATCTACAGTGTAGATATTTATCCGTTTGTCGATCTATACTTTCAAAAGCATATAAATGTGATAACTCAAAAACTCAAAAGGCACCAAATTTGATATATTTAACATCTACAGTGTAGATATTTATCCATTTGTCGATCTATACTTTCAAAAGCATATAAATGTGATAACTCAAAAACTCAAAGGCACCAAATTTGATATATTTAACATCTACAGTGTAGATATTTATCCATTTGTCGATCTATACTTTCAAAAGCATATAAATGTGATAACTCAAAAACTCAAAAGGCACCAAATTTGATATATTTAACATCTACAGTGTAGATATTTATCCGTTTGTCGATCTATACTTTCAAAAGCATATAAATGTGATAACTCAAAGGCACCAAATTTGATATATTTAACATCTACAGTGTAGATATTTATCCATTTGTCGATTTATACTTTCAAAGCATATAAATGTGATAACTCAAAGGCACCAAATTTGATATATTTAACATCTATAGTGTAGATATTTATCCATTTCTCGATCTATACTTTCAAAAGCATATAAATGTGATAACTCAAAAACTCAAAAGGCACCAAATTTGATATATTTAACATCTACAGTGTAGATATTTATCCATTTGTCGATCTGTACTTTCAAAAGCATATAAATGTGATAACTCAAAAACTCAAAGATACCAAATTTGATATATTTTATAAGTGATTTGGCGGCCACAATAGTAGTTCAATCAGAAGGAAAAGCTAAATTTGGTTTTCGAATGCTAGTAATCGCATTCCACTTATTAATCACCAAAAACTGATCATCAGAAAATCAATTTTATAAAAATGCTAAAGATTTATATTTTTAACTATAGTACACTAATATGGGGTTCTCTCTCTTATACAAAGACAATTTTTTTCCAAGGCTGAAGGATAAAACATTTATAAGAGAACATGATAGAAAATTTTGAAGAGAGCACTCCCCCTGAATTCTGCAGTCATTTAATGATTGTTAAAATCATGCCTGTTCAAAAATTTTCCATGACATATTAAGTTATCAAGCATCACAAACATGTTGTTGTTGTTGTTGTTTCTTATGGCATTTGTCATGGACAAGCCCGCTGTTACGAAGACAGCGATTTAAACCGGTAGGGGAGCGTCTCTTGTTTTTATAGTAGTGCCAACTAGGGCCAAGAGTACGACTTTGCTACTCACGCATCACTCATTCGCTTGCACAACCCTTTTTTACAGGAGGGCACATTCACAAATCTCACAGATCGAACAACAACCATGCCCGAACCCAGGACACCCAGAACCCCGAACTCGAACCCAGGACACCCAGATCACAGGGAAGACGCGCTACCCCTATGACAGGACGCCGGCACACAAACATTGAACCACGAAGGTATTGATTACTTGAAATAAGAGCAATTCCAAATTTTAATGAAAATCCATTGCAAAATAAATTTACTAGTCATACCTTATATTATATATTTTATAATTCACAACTATTCTGCATTAAAATAAAATGGATATTGAAGGGGTGGATATTTCCCGCAGTTGATACGGAGCCCAGGGATGTCACTTTTCTGATGGCTCATTAAAATAAATTACTTACATATTGAAATGTGCATGTTTAAAATTATTAAGAAATTTCAAATCTAATACATTTAGCTTTATTTTATAAAATCATTTATTATTCATAAAATGTTTAATTAATACTTAAATAATTGTTAATTTTAAATTCAAAATGTTAAAATATATTCTTGACTTTTTTTTTTATACTCTTTTAGATTCTGCACTCGAATTTTTGTACAATTTAAACTTTCATGGTGATTCCATGAACTTCAAAATTAGTTAACTATCTCCAAATATTTTCTTTAAATTTAAAAAAGAATCCATAAAAAAATTCTGCTCGAATAAATGCTTATAATATACAGTGACTTTACCGTTAATCATCTATGAATTTACGATTATACAAAAAGTTAGAGTCGTGCCACCCGTCTTTATTAGTTAAGACATGTAACCTTATAATATTTTGTTTCAATTCTAACAAATGTACACAAATTAGTTTTAGTTTGGCAGCAGTATATCTAAAAAAATAATTAAAATTTTTTCTATCAGCTTTAATTTGTAGCTCTTTGAAAGGTTAATTTGTTACTTTGATTTAAAGCTAATTTATGTTCTTATTTTCTTTACAATTCCTTTTTCCCCCTTTTCATGAAAGTTATTTACAGTGACCTCTTTTCTTTTCATGAATTCCCTTTGAAATTTTCTAATTCATTCGATTTTTAAACAACTGATAAATTTAATTCACTTGTATGAGACTTTCACGTTTCATATATATGAAAGCATTGTTTAGTTTTGTTTTTATCAAAACGCTCTTTAACAATTTAAAGTTCTATTTAAAGTTAGATCCTTAATTTAATGCGATTTCAGGGAGTTAAGAAATTAATGAAAATGTCAACATTAGAAAGGCATTAATTTAGAAAATGTAAATATTTAATATTTTATTCTTTTGTTCATCTGATCTATTTAGACCTTAATTTAAATTTAAAGAAATAATAAATACAAAGAATATAAATTCTTAAAAACTCATAAGAATTTGTTCATTTCGAAAATATTTACTCATTTTTGAAATGTTCATATTTTTAAAATTCCTATATTATATATAAATTCAGAAAATTTTATAATATATAATTAATATTCCAAAATGAATAATATTTTTTAATGGCATAGTGAGAGATAAGATGATTACAAATTACGTATTTTAGTGGAATTAATATCATTTTCAAATAAGTGAATTATACTGTTCTCCTAGCTTTATAAGTATTTATGTAATTACTTTCATTGGTTTGTACTAAGAAAAGCAGATACGAGAGGATTTAAAAGTAGTCAAACATCAAAAACGTTTCTAAACATAAAAACCAAGTAAGATATTTTTTTAATAATGTGGCAAGAATTTACATAATTTTATATCTATTTTTCACGTTTCTCGTCAACGAATATGAAATTTTAGTTTAGTTTAGTTTAGTTATATTAACGTCCCTTTTGACGCAACACTAGGGCTATTTTGGGACGGACCTCGTCATTTTGAACCGCGGTCAGAGGACGAGGACGACACCTGAGCTGGCACCCCCCTCTCCACACCGCACCACACCAGCGGGAGGACGTTTGGTCATGACGGATTTAACGTGCAACAGACCTCCTTACACGACGGTTCTTCTGTGGAATCGGGTCTCGAACCTGAAACCCTGCGGTTCCGAAGCCGAGACCTTACCACCAGGCCACCGTGGCCTCAACGAATGTGAAAATGCCCTGAAATTGGCGTTTAAGATATCAAGGGCGGTTTGGAAGAAAAAAAATGCATTAGGTAAAATACATATAATAAAATAAATAGTTATAATAAATAGCATTATACAATCGAACGAATTACAATGTGGGAAGCGTGCATCGCATCAAATAGTAAGTGCTTTGAATACTTAAGTTCACTATGGTTTGTTTTTGTGGTATTAGGTTTTTTTTTTTTTCTGACACTATCGTATCTACCATGCTGCATGCGATGTTGCATTGTTTTCATTTATCCAAATGTATTACTGTGTGCATTTTACCCGGTACACTGCTTTTATACTTAATACACCAATAAAAGAAACCCATATAGCTGCTCCTTTTTTGAACGTCCAATTGCAATTTCTGTGGCAAAAAAATGTCACTTTCTTAAAGTTTGCAAATGACTTTTTAAAATTGTGTACCATAAAATCGAACTCTGATTAAACGATGACCCTTTAAATAACATTGAGTATGAATGGTTTATATTTATTGAAAACTACTTTCTATACTTGGCTTCATGAGAATTCCCTAAAAAGTGCTAAAAATAGACGTCAAATGATTTTAATGATGCTCCTTAAAATCTGAGAACCAATCCATAACACGCCAAAGATAGCTCCTGAAAGGTTGTTAAGGTTCCTCCTGAAAATTCAAATCTTTATATTTAATACTACAACACTTACGAGTAGTTAAAAATACCAATGTATGTATATATTTGCAAGGACAAACTTTTAAAGCATTTTCATTTTTAAGTAAACAACATTCAGTGTAAATGCTGAACAAATTTCCCAATAGCGATACAGAAGAATTTAAAGTCATATGTAGGTTTTATACTTTAGCCTTACCGTGTACGACATAAAATCGGAAAGATTGAAAAGTGTATCCTAGTAATATTTATTTGGCATTAAATTTTCTGCCATATGGTAAAAAATAAATAGTGAAGAAAGGACTTGGATATTTTAATCCAGCTTTCTAAAATAAACTGGCGGTAAGTATCAGCAAACTTTTTCAGCTTCAAAAGTGAAGTAATTTTCTTCCACAGAAAACAAAAATGACGAATAAACCATCAGATTGAAACGAAGTACTCTTTTATTGCCCGTGACGCTCAACGTATTATTCTGTATTGTCCCGCGAGCCGCCGGAAGATTTTCAAATTTAAAATGGCCGCGAATAGAGATAAGACCAAAGCTTCTGAGCATCAAGAGGGGATAGGTTCTATAACTGCAGATAAAATTTTATTTTAGGCTCCTTCGATAACTTAAAATAGCGGTAGAAAATAAAAATGCATCGAGTTCTTTATTAAATATATATAATTAGATAATTATGAAATCAAAGCATTTTCGGTCTGAATAAATTTTATTTGATAAAATATTCTTTAAAGAAAATGCGCATTCAATGGGGTTCCTTAATTCAGCATATCTGAACATAACTAATCATCATATTTAAGCAAATTCTCTAGCAGTCGGCTGTAGACCAAAATGGTCTCTTCAACATACTTGTATTATTTTAAATTTAGCTAATAAAAATTTTACTTAAATAAAGCATAGCTTCGTAGTTGAACAGCACATACTTTATGAAAGTGACATTTCCCATTATCTGGAGCATGTTATAAAACTGTTGTCTAAGCTACAAAATAGTGTGAGTCAAAGGAAAATGAAATTTATCTTTTAACTACACCACACAGATCCAATACATCAAAGGAAAGTGACGAATTATTGAGAAATAAACTGAGAAAGAGGGTAATAAAATTGATTAATATCTTCTGTTTAGGTGTGGAGGGAGGGTCAGAATAAGGAAACAGAAAAAACAGTAAAAAAATTTTTTTTCAATGATTTAAAAATTTTGCTCTATCTGTTTATAATAGTTTTTTGAGTACTCGTTTGTTTAAAACTAAAAAGATTTCTTTTTTTTTTTTTTTCAAAATTGTGCATTCCTTCCAACATTGGCAAAATATATAAAATTTCTTCAGAACAAAATTTTGGGGTATTATCATCGACATAATCTTCTAGCATTATCTTATCGATGAACAGCAACAAGTTAATTGTATTTATATAGCAGAAGTTTATATAGGTATAAAAATATATTAGCTTTATTTGACATTCACTTTCCAGGTTCATGTCGCGAATTCGTAGCAGCTTTTCCGTGGTATTCTTACATGAAAAAGTTTTTCTTTGTCCGCCCTACTATAGAAACCTTAACTACCAGTTAATGAATAATGTGGAAGTTAATTTTTTTTCCAGCTTTAAAAAAGTTTTCAGATCTTCGGCAGCTCTCGACTTATCCTCATCTTCGAGAAGTAAATAGGTTAATATGATTACATCCTGGCATTACAGATGACACTGGCATTGAAAATGTTCGCGTTCTTTAACCTTAATCTATTATTATACATCTTTATTATATGTAGTTACAATCGATGAGAGATTTGTACAGATGTCGCAAAAAATATAGTAAAATGATAAGTCTGATTGAATGCTTAGCATTCGACTAAGCTGCAATAACATCCTAGGAAAATAATATGCTTTTGTTTCAACTTAATTAAATTCAAAAATGATGAATATGCTTACCATTTAGCGATTACGGCTTGAATGCTTTCGCTTGAGAGGGATTTTCAGCGTTTGTTAATCAATTTCAACTTAAGAATACTTCCTCAGAAATGAAAGAATTTCGTATTTTGTCCCTTATGATAAATTTCCTCCATTTAATTATCAGTAACTTTTCTTGAATTTATTTAATTTCAATTCAGTTTTTAGCTATCAAAACTTAATAAAAACGTTGATGCAGTAGGTGTTCGCATAATTCGAGATACCTCTGTTAGATCTTTTGAATATGTCGACTTGATTTTCGGCGTATTGAATGTTTAAGTTCTGTAGTTTATACTTGTTTTTTTTTCTCTTCACAAAAAGTGGTTAAGGTGCCATTAAGCAAAATTATACTAGGTTCTTACAATATTATCTTCATGCAACATTGCAACACCCCTAGACATCCCATGAAATTCAAAATGAACTTAAAAATCAGCTTAATTAAAATTTTTTTAAACTATTTGAAGAGATTTCATGCCTTTATACTAACAACTTTAAGTTAATCATTTAAGTTTCCTTAAAATAAAGTGGAATATATTTACTTATGCTTTAAATATATTTTTACTCTTAAATTTCAGTAATAAAGAAGCTTACCACCTTTAATTACCTCCTGATAATTCTTGGTAGATGTATTTAAAATGCCTTACTTCATGAATTAATTCTTAAAGCAGCAAACTATTGACGTGTTTCTATTCGAAACATCAGAGTATCGTAGTATAACGCCCACAAAATTTATTCGGATATGTCCCAAGGGCATCTTTATATAAATAAAAGTCATTTTGGCTATGTATATATGCAAGTCCATATCTTCTTCTATATGATTGGGTCAATTTCAACTAAACGTTTAAATTATATATAAAGTATTTCTTTAAAGTGTAAAATTTAATTCCTAATCAATAAAATATGTAATTAACTAAAATTAACATTGAAATAACTGGCATAGTTTTACAGCTGCAGAGTTTCAATAATTTACTAGAAATAGTTTAATATTATCAAAAAATTCAAAATTTTATATTTTTAATAAATGTCAACTTTCTTTCTATGCAATTTTTTTAAACAATTTGTGTTGTTCATTTAGTAGAAATTTAGCAGAGAAAATTTTTTGAAATATAGTAACAGTAAGGCTGATGTATTCTGCTATTCTTTTTTGAAACTCCTGTTTGATATCATGTGGAACTTTTTTTTATTAATTTAAAGTTTAGTTAAAAAATTTTTAGGAATTTTTTTATTGATTAATTGCGCCTAAAAGAACTGAAAGGTACCCTTAATATACCTTTCATTTCCAAGAGATTACAAATGATCTACGTTCAATAGCAGTCAATCATGTAACTGTAATAAAAGGACTGCATACATTGTGACAATTTATACAAAATTAGTATTTACATTAAAATTTTATAAATGAAAGAATTCAAATTCCTATTTGTGTTGAGTATATCAACTAGATGCTTATAAAATTTTAACACTGGGAGTGGTTTTTAGGCTCCCCACAGCTGTAAACAAATAATCAGGCCTAGTAGGCCTTATTTTTTTTATTTTTATTTATTTTGAAATTAGGAGTGAAATCTTCCTTACTTACTCCCACTTCCTTCGACTTTAAAAAACGTAAACAACGGCTGCAATATCTCATCCCTTGTTATCAGTATTTTTCAAAATTGTTTGAAAAAACTATTAAATTAACAAAGAAAAAAAATCAAAATATAAAAATATTTAAGACAATAGCAAAATATGAACTAAGATCTCGAGTTTTATATGACTGTGATAAAAGTTAGATTCTATTAGAAGACATATTATAAAACCTGAATTTGAGGTTTTTCATAATGGAGTAGTTATTAGCAGTTTTTTAAAAAATTGTTTTGATGAAGTATTTTGTATAACTAAAATAAGTATTCATCATTTTTGTCAAATTAACGGAAATAACTCGATTAAGCATATAACAATAATATTAAAATTTCAATATCCTTATGGGATACAAGTATGATTTTACAGTTAACCAAATGCGAATCATTTGTGAAATAAAATAAAGAAAAATTCTCTTTCAAGACGCAATAATACAAATAGCAGTATCTATAGATTCCAAATTTTGATAATCTGAAATGATGTTCGGTTTCAGACAAAAGATTTACAGAGAATATTTTTTTTCATTTAATATGCTTTCCTTTCTTTCATATAAAACCAACACAGAAAAGAAGTGTAGGTGATATTGAAAGTTTATGCTGACTTTGGAAGATTTCAAGCATGAAAATGTTTTCCTGCTTGTTCAAAAATTGGTTTTAGTTCAAACATAGTAGATTCAAATATACGGCTTACAGCTCCAGATAAATAATCCATACACAAAGCTTACATTTACCGAGGAAAATTGTCCCGTTTCATCGTTTTATCAATTTCATTCTTAATATCTGCTTTACAAACAATGCAAATCTTAATTTCAATATCATACAATGGCAGTTTATTTTTCCTTTTGAGTACATATCCCATATTTTCATATTCGAATTAAATGCGCATTTGTTTCTTTTCTTTATTTAAGTCATTGAAGAACTAGCTTGATTTCGGATCGTTTATTCATTTTCTTTCTCGTATGAAAACTATATCAATATTTTGAGATGTTTAACTTTTACAATACATTTGCAAAAATTGAATTTTTAAAAATATATTTTTCAATAACTTTCTGATAAGTTGGAATTTTGAGAACTTGTGAATTTTTGTATGCACCGTATACAAAATATCTAATTATTTTCAGCACTCAATTATTAATTTATTATTAATTAAATGTAACTAAATTTTGCTTTCGTACCACTGGCGCCACCTGACTCTGAATTTGAGAAAAAGTACATTTGAAGATGGAAATAAAAATAATTTTTAGAAATAATTTGATTATTACTAAAAGTAATAATTATTACCAGTAAATAGCAACTAATAATTATAACGGGAGCTCTTTTATTAAATTTATTAGAATAATGTCTGCATTTTAGAATAATTCATATTGGTATAATAGTAATAAAATTTGTAATTACGTTCCAAATTTTGTCAATAATCCAACAAATGCAAAATATATCATCTATCGGCTCGTCTCTATATAAATATGAATATGGTAATTCAAAATCGAAGCTATATAGATGGATAAATAATTTTGTAGCCAGAATTGTAAATTTGAATTAAATATTAGAATAAAGCATAAAGGACTATCTGTCAAGATGTCTTAGTCTAAATAAAAATCAAGAGTAAAGCCATATAGATAAAAGAAATGTAATATGAGGTTTCATCATTAACTTTGAAGACGCATATAAAATTCTGTAATAACTCGGAAAGTCTACAGCTATGAGTACACCATTAAAGAGCGATTCATTGTCAAACAGCATACGAGTTTACCATTAATTGAATAAAGTTAATTAAGAGTAGATACAGAGGACAGAATTTTTACCTATATAACTTCTATTCATTTCCTCAGATATATTGCCACATTGAAGAAAGACAGTTGAATCTCCATGGCCGAATGGTCATGGCACTGGTCTCATGATCAAGAGACCAGGGCTCTAATCCCGCTAGAGACAATGCGAATATTTAATTCCTCGATTTTATGTTTTCCTTTATTTCATGTTCCAGAAGATACTGGACATTTCTTTAGTTTACCAGACAAGTGTTCTGGACCTTTCTTACTGTCTCCAGAATAGTATTCTGGAACTTTCCCTGCTAATATAAAAGCAGAGGATTTGTCAGTTACTGTATTCTCAGTCCAGAGTTCAGTTAATAAATTGGTTTAGCTCTACCTCTTGTGTGTGCCATTCAGTTCTATACTGTAGCATCTATGTGACAATATACCATACCTTAATATAATGGATAGATATACTCTATTATATAGAAGATTTTGCACTTTAAAATTAACATCTAAAAATGCAGTTTTAATTAATCATTTCAATCCAATAACTTTTCTTTATCTTATTCATTTTCGCAAACAGGCGATACTACACTTTATTAAAATTGGCATATTCTGTTATATAGAAATTTTGCCTTTTAAAACTAACATGTGCAAATACAATTTTAATTCTAGATAATTCAAATACATAACTAGCTTTAGTTTACCGACTTTTTAAAATGAGTTTAATATTAATTCAAGGTTTATCGCCTTCCTTTATTCATTCGTTTACTCATCCCCAACTTTCGCTAAAAATCTTAATGAGTTCTTTGTCTTTCGATACCCATTTCTAATTTAAAAAATGAATTTTTCTAATGAATCTTTGTAATTGATTCTCTAAGGAGTTGGTTATTCTTTTGAATTATATTTGATATTCACTGTTTAAAGGAAAAGAAACGTTTTCTCTTCTTCGCTTTTGTTTATCTGAATAAAATGTAGGTTAAGAGAAATTAATTGCCTTTTTAATTACAGTGGTTTCAATCAAAATATATTAATTAGGAAAGAGGATAAATAATTTAATACTCGTTATCTTTTGTTCGCATTCTTTGTTCAGCACTTTCAATGAATTCCATGCTAAAAGATGTAAAAGGCACGTGGGAAACATTTTTCTCTTGATATCGCAGAATACAAGAGATCCCTCATAATTTTTAAATCGAAAAGAGGTAAATGAAAAGATGAATTCTTTTTAAATAGGAAAACTTTCAGAATCTTTTCGTGAAAATATTTATAAAAATGCTGTTTCTTTATAATTGGTATGGTTGCCATCTTATTTCTCTATCATTCGTCGATTTTTCATAAACATAAAAATTAAAATTATGCTTTTTGAAAAAAAAAGAACCATTTAGCAGATGTTTGATGCTAGTAAACAGTGTCATGCAAACACATACATTGATATATGTGTTTCCATATTTTAAATTCTGAAAACATAGTAGTTATTTTTAACCCAGGTATTTCATGATAGTCATCTAATATATAAAAAGGAAGGTTTATCCGTATTTTATGCGCTGCCGTACCATTCAACTGATTGTGATACAACTTGGTTAATTTATTGCTTGCACCTGCACGACGGGCAATACAGTTATTAGCATTTATTTTGAACATGAAAAAATTTACAAACAAATCCTTTCATACTTTTTTTATTATTGAACATTATAATTATAATTCGCAGCTATGAATACAGCAGCAACAACTGCAATTCGCAAAATTGATGTGAATTGTTGCATAGTACAAACTTATTCAAAACAATTGCACTGATAAAAAAAATACCCACTCTTTTCTTCTTCCACTTACAAACGAGAAGAAAAGCGCTTGAACACTTCCATATGAAGCCTTTTTGATGCGCTTCTTCAATTCGACCACTGTTGTGTGCCTAGCAGGTGTTAAAGAATATAAAGAACATTGCATGACATTTTAGATTTTGATAGCTAGCTACATGTAGCACATGCATATGACTATTAAATTTGCATTGTCCGTGATTATGTCTATTAATGTCTGGCTTGAAATAAACTATTCAATGAATGTCATCCTTTTTATCAATGTAAACCATGTAAGTTAATTTCTAAGAATACAAGTAAACTTTTTAACTTGCTTCTGTAATGTGTTTAAATTTTTTCCTCCCAACATCGGTAATAAATTTTATAGCCATTTGCAATCGTTTTGAATAATTATTATTATATGGAAGTAAATTTATTTGTTGTCTTTATAACAAGTTAGTGATTGATATACATTGGAAATGGCGTTTACATAAGAAGTAAAGTACAACTCATACTAATATAAGTGACGAAATACCATCCGACTCATCAACTGGAAACAATAGCCTTTTTATTAATGTAATTTTATTGGATTAATAATTGGAAGCTAAATTGGAGCTATTTTAGGATTGACCTTATCAATTTGAACTATCTTCAATTGACTACGATACCGATTTCTCTTCTCAAAATTGTGCCCTGATGGATTTAATGTGCACAAGATTCCAGTATACAGCGTATCATAGAAACAAACCACATCTCGAACCTGTGATATGTCGATTTCATTGCTAATATTGTTTTTACGTCCCCTACATATTTGTTGAAATTGTCTTAGAAACCATGTCTCCAATTTGGAATCTTT
The DNA here is from genome assembly GCF_947563725.1 of Argiope bruennichi. Taxonomy (NCBI): domain Eukaryota; kingdom Metazoa; phylum Arthropoda; class Arachnida; order Araneae; family Araneidae; genus Argiope; species Argiope bruennichi. The sequence goes on from NC_079156.1 coordinate 52,761,373, forward strand.
GTTAATAAGCATATTTATATAAAGTTATCGTTTTTGAAACTAGGACTTGGATCGTAATTCTCTGATTCTGGTTATGAAAATTCTTCACAATGGCCTATATAAAGGTTCCGAGCTACAGTATTGCATTTTGTCCACGAGAATACAACAGTATGATCCTATTGGCATATATTGGTCTCGAGCTTTTGATCCTATTGGCATCTATTATTGGTCTCGAGCTTTTGATCCTATTGACATCTATTGGTCTCGAGCCTCCGATCCTATTGGCATCTATTGGTCTCGAGCCTCCGATCCTATTGGCATCCATTATTGGTCTCGAGCCTCCGATCCTATTGGCATCCATTATTGGTCTCGAGCCTCCGATCCTATTGGCATCCATTATTGGTATCGAGCCTTCGATCCTATAGGCATCCATTATTGGTATCGAGCCTTCGATCCTATAGGCATCCATTATTGGTATCGAGCCTTCGATCCTATAGGCATCCATTATTGGTCTCGAGCCTTCGATCCTATAGGCATCCATTATTGGTCTCGAGCCTTTGATCCTATAGGCATCCATTATTGGTCTCGAGCCTTTGATCCTATAGGCATCTATTGGTCTCGAGCCTTTGATCCTATAGGCATCTATTGGTCTCGAGCTTTTGATCCTATAGGCATCTATTGGTCTCGAGCTTTTGATCCTATAGGCATCTATATCTCGAACTTTTGATCCTATAGGCATCTATGTCTCGAACTTTTGATCCTATAGGTATCTATTGGTCTCAAACTTATGATCTTATAGTATCAATGTTAAGATTATAGTCATTCCTCCAAGGACGAATCATTCATTAAACAAATAATTTTAAAAAAATAAAAAATGGAATTTAGAGACAGAATAACTTAAATTACTACATTGCTACCAAACATAACTGTTTTTTTTACGTTTTGACATTTTTTGATTATTTAGATTTTAAATTATTTTATATACGAAGTCAAGCAATTATAAGATAAATCCCTCGGATCTAAAATAACTTAAAATAATGCAAGGCATTAATGACTCTTTTACAGATAAATTTATAATTTTATACAATTTAATAGAAAGCATTTCACCCATCTCTCAAGTTCTACTGCCTCATTACTTGATACACAGTCTCTATCGTTACATTTATTGGAAAATGAATCAAAACAAACAGGACAATATTTTGGAGTCAAATTGGCGCATTTACGAGATGACTTTGAATTCCATTTCTCCAAAGGATATTTTAAAACAACTAAATTCTCCAGATTCAGAATTTATACGATTTGAAAGAAACTATATTGTTGGAAAAGATGTAAATCTCATCTTAAATTGTAATCCGATATCATCATCGTGCGAAACGAAGGCCATATATAAACAACGCATTTCATTTTTATTCTTTTTTATTCTCATTTTACTCTTCACTGAACGCAATTTGAGGGAGTAAGACGCCGTTATGTTACAGCATCCGTTTTTAAAAGAGGCAACTCCTGAATTCTATCCGCTTATAAATCTTCCATAGGTGTATATGTTTTGTTTATTTTGTTACTTTTATGGCCGACGCTTTCTATTTTTTACTAACCGTCATTTTTCGAGGAAGACATTATTTCTACCATTAAAGATGTTTTGAAAAGCTTTAAAAATGTATACAATTTTGTTTACACTTTTTTTTTACGTCTAGAATAGTTCCACAATGGCTGTTTCTTGTCTCACGCGTGGTATTGTATTGCGCCTTATTATGAAAAGACTCTTAGAATATTTTTTAAAGAAACAACTTCAAAATTTCATACGTTTTGGAGTATTATGGATGGGTGTTCATTATTGATTTTGTCATCTTTACGACAGGTTTTCTTTTTAATTTATCGCGATATCATCTGGTATTTTTTCATGCCATCATTCCTGTCATGAAATATGTTTCAAAAAGCCTAACAAACGTATATTGTTTTGTGCAAATATCGGATTTTTTTAAAAATAGCTATACAACAATCATTGTACGGTCTATTTTATAGTAATGGATTGTGTCTTACTAAGTCTTAAAAATTGTTTTTGAATTGGAAAATGCATGATTTCGATTTAATTGTTTTAACGGAATGTTTTCGAACTAATAAAAACACAATAATTTAACTCATTTTCTTGTCCGAATGTTTGTTTATCTATTCAGTACAAACTGTTCAATCGATTGTAAACTGACTTCTTTACGAGCTAGAGATTGAAATCCTCAAACAAGGCTCAGTAATGGATAACAATGAAATAATAATTCATTTTCTTTATGCTCATTATAAATTTTGTCATCTTGCATAACTAACCGTGAAGTTAATTTAAAATTAATTACACAGTTTCGTATACGCAAGACTGAACAGAAAATAATAATTTAAATCTTTTCAATATACCACATTTTTAAAGTCCTAATAAGTATAAAATAATTTCTTCTAGTTACATGCAACTCACAATCACAATTTCTTAGAACTATCGGAATAAATTTTTAGAACTATCCGCATGGGGTTAGGGGAAATTTTTCGATAATTTTGACGGCGCATTAAGTGTTTTCAATTAAATATTTATTTCAACTTTTCATAAAGTGGCAATTTGAAGCATGAAATCATGAGAAATTAAAAGTCTTTAAAAATAATCGAAATTCTTTTTCACTCAAGGATTGTAAATGTTATTTTTTCATAAATTGGCGGGCGTATGGCTTCTACTTTGGAATCAAACAGTTTCATGTTCCTAACCATATTCCATCGAAACTCACTTGTTAATTTTCTTTAGTGCAAATTAAATCAGTCAGGATAAGTTGATCCCTACCTGGGATGCAAATTTAAATAGATAATTTCCAGTTCAGAGGTCGTTATCATCATCTATCAATGGTTTGAAATTACCAAGTCCATCGCAAAATACTACTCATACCATTTTAAAAAACGTGACATTAATATAGTTAAATAAAAGTAGTAAGTTCTTTTATTTTCTAAGGGTTTTTCTTTCTTTTTTTTGTATTGTCGATATTTTAGACACTATAAAAATGACTTCAGTTTATCAGAAGCAAAGGAATTTTTTAGATTAGTTTAATATATTATAAAATTTTATTCATAGATACCAACTTCTCAAAGCATAATTTATTTTATTTCGAAAAGAAAAAAAAAAGAACATGCAATTGCTTTTATTTATGATAATTTGTTTAAAATAAATATTTATTTGAGAATGTTTTTAGTATTGATATTATTGAATCTAAATTCCCTTCTCTTAGGAAATTTGACGATTGCGATTTTTTAGGGAGTCCAAAGTAAAAAATAAATATTTGGGCGTTACTGGAATTGCTCATTTGCCATGTAAGATCCTATGTAACTAAATATAGAAGCACTTATAGAATACAATTTCAAGAGAGAATTATTATTTCTTTTACATGGAATTGAACTATCCAACTTGAAAGAAAATCAATATTGTCTTTCAAGTTGGATAATAAATACTTTGTTGACAGAAGAACTAACTAAAACACACTTCAATCTTTCATACGTACCTGAATTCATATTTATCATATTTGAATTTGAAACTTTTCCGTTAATAATTGTTTGGCATTCAAAATAGCTGTGTCATTCCACAGACTAAATTTGACAAAAATTTCTTAATTATCGTAGTCCGGAAACTGGATTCGAAAATTCTTTGGAAATTAATTAACACATCATTAAATTGTCATTATCTTCTACAGTTCTTTCTCTCTAAAAATGTTCAAAATGGTATTGCTTAGATCAACAGCTTTGAATATATTTTTCTCCTGCTAAATTTCGAGACTTGTAAAAGTTTTATCTCCGTTTTTTTTTTCTGGGACATACTTGAATCAGAAATTTGAAGAAAGAGAAAATATATAGAAACTCATTTTCTTTCACCAAGCGTATAATAAATATACATATTGTTAAATATAAAAAAAAACATCTCAAATTACCAAAGTAAAACATCTCATATAAAGTTAGGTTGTCAAAGCAAAACAAATGAAAATCAGTAGGAATGGTTTTCTCAAAATTTCCCACTATACTCTAATAAATGGAATGTTTATGGTATTATTAACTACATGCTATTTTGAAACTATTATGAAACAGCTTGTTAGCATGTGATCGTTAACGATTATCGCTGAGATGCGATTCATACTGAAATACCGGAATGCGTTCTTTCGCCACAGAATATCCCCGAACTTGGAATCCCTAGGATTCCCTGTCGGTTGAAAGGATATACGTGGGAGTATTTATTAAGATAAAAGAAACACACATAAAATGGCATAAAATATCAATATGCACAAAAAAAAAGGCATAAAATATCAATATGCACAAAAAAAAAGGCATAAAATATCAATATGCACAAAAGAAAGGCATAAAATATCAATATGCACAAAAAAAAGGCATAAAATATCAATATGCACAAAAAAAAGACATAAAATATCAATATGCACAAAAAAAAGACATAAAATATCAATATGCACAAAAAAAAGACATAAAATATCAATATGCACAAAAAAAAGACATAAAATATCAATATGCACAAAAAAAAGACATAAAATATCAATATGCACAAAAAAAAGACATAAAATATCAATATGCACAAAAAAAAGGACATAAAATATCAATATGCACAAAAAAAAGGACATAAAATATCAATATGCACAAAAAAAAGACAAAATATCAATATGCACAAAAAAAAAGACATAATATCAATATGCACAAAAAAAAAGACATAAAATATCAATATTCAGATAAAAAGACATAAAAAATCATCAATACACATAAAAAGACATAAAAAATCATCAATACACATAAAAAGTAATTATATACAATATTATAATGATGAAGGAGGTGTTCGGTGGGGAGTATGAGTAGATGAAATCTATTGAAGGTAATATATTCTGGAGAAGAGCTTGGTTGAGAAATGAAACGAAAATTTATACTGGGCTTGGGTCTGGAGAAATCAATTCCTTGTTCTCTTGTAGGAACCGCACAAGATTTCTAATTTTAACCTTGGACATCTTGTTTATCATAACGTTGGTCCACCAGATATTTTCTAGGTCGTGGGTGGGTTTTTTGAGATGAAAAAAGGTGGTGAGATTGCAGCTAGTGGCATAATGAAGGGGATCGCCTACTTCGCCGCAGCCACATTGATCCGATCCTTGAATATTGAATCTCCTGAAATATAAAGGGAAAGGGCCATGGCCAGTTGCAAAGATAATGTCAAGCCTATTCCAAGATGATGGGTTAGAGGACACTTTCGAGATGATTTGATGGATGTTTCTGCCAGTTGAGCCATTGTCCCATTCTTCTTGCCATCGCTGTAGGCTCAATTCATTTACAATACTTTTCAGATGGCTTTTAGGAGCTGGGTATTGAACGGGCGTACCTGCAGAAATGGCCTGTTTGGCTAGGGAATCTGCAACACATAACGGAACCTCGTTTCCGTTGTGGCCTACATGTGCTTCCTTAATGGCCAGCAGCATTATTTTCGTTCAGTTTGCCGAGCCACTGATGAGTAATTTGTTCGTTTTGGAATACGCAGTAGGTAAAACCGGTTTTTCCCTCGATTTTGGATCCATCTGTAAAAATATCCGTCACTTGTTTTGGATGCCCATTTTGCCACTGATTGAAAGCAAAATCTGGTATAAAACTACAATTGTAATCACAACATGGCGTAATCAATTTCATAAATTTAAGTCATTACATTTTAAGTAATCACTTCTACATTCTTATGAAAAAAAAGACCGACACGCAATTGATACCTTAACGGATTTGATTCTAAATTTTATACCATATATGCAAGCTTTATTTTGTTTGAAGCAGAATTCAGGTTCGAAGACATAGACGAGACATTTTATAATTCATTTTAATCCATCCCGGGAAAGCATAATTATTTACAAGCAGACACGCGGACAAGGTACGCCCGCCTCAGTGCGACACAAAAGCTGAAGTTAGGAAGGGACGAAACAAATGATCACTAACCTTATATAACATGGGATTTCCTGATACGTGTCAATTGAATACTCGTGTTCACCTTGGCAAGGGCAACTGATGACGCAGTAATTTTTACATAGCTTCAGTTGAATTAAATAGAAAGTGAAAGGGGATCGGGAAGAGTTTAAAATATCATTACATATATAAATCTTATATATAGAATAGTGTATTAAATTTTATTGTTATAAGTTTTCGTTTTATAGTTATAGTGTAACCTTCTATTTGAGCATCCGGACAGATAGATTTCCTGCAAATAGATTCCTTTCGAAATTTGGCAGAAATCTAGACTTTTAATGTGGAGATCTTATACTTATTTTCCTTCACCTATCTGAGTAGGTTTTTAGAATTGTTTTATTAACAGAAAGACATAATTTAAAAAAAAAAATTGTTTCTGACTTAGAGAGATCCGAAACGAGAAGATTGCCACGGTGTCGATTTGATGATTAAAATAATTTATCTCTTTCTATACTAGAAAATAAAAATATAGAGTTTTTTTTTCCAGTTTTGTTTTTATCGGAATATAATCTTTAAATTCGTTTCCATCTTCCAATTGCTAATTAAAATATGATATTTTATTATGATTTTTTGATGCTCTTTCATGCCTTCACTGGAAATGTTTACTGATTCCACATAATTTATGTATAGAACTTTAACGTTTATGAGCGCTTTAATTTTAGCCTTTTAAATAAAAAAAATAGAGCTACTCGATGCATGAATCACATTTGATATCTCAGTTATTCGATTTACGAATTAAAATATCAAGTTTATACAGGGTTGCTTGTAAGCATTGTAATTCTATTAAGCCGACGTCCTGGCATAGGGGTAGCGCGTCTTCCCCATGACCTGGGCGTCCTGGGTTCGAGTCCCGGTTCGGGCATGGTTTTTCTTCCTGTTCTATCTGTGAGATGTGTGAATGTGCCCTCCTGTAAAAAGGGGTTGTGCAAGTGAATGAGTGATGCGTGAGTGGCAAAGTCGTACTCTTGGCTCTAGTTGGCGCTACTATAAAAAACAAAGAGACGCTCCCCTTCCGGCTTAAAATCGCTGATAACAGCGGGCTTGTCCGTGGCAAGTGCCATAAGAAACAAAACAAATTCTATTAAAAATATTTTTTTTCTTTAGTTCCATAATTAGCTACTTTTTCTCCAAATTCAAACAATTTTTTGCGGAAAGTAAAAATTATACAACTATATTAAAACATGGAAACCCAAAGAATAATAGTCAAAGAGCTTTTTTCTTCAGTTGAAATTTTAAAAAAAATTAAAATGGCCTGGTTTTAATAGACAAATAAAACTTTCCAATTTTTTTATTTGCAAAATAAAATCACTCATTATTTGTCATTTAGTAGTCACCCTGCAATACTTAAATCGCTTCTATGCAGGTTCAGATGAATCAATTATGCATGTTTAAAATCTTTTTCAATCATTATATCATTAGAGATAAATTTGAATATTTGAACACAGTAATTAAAAATCGCAAAGACCTATATGGGTGTAATTCATTATTTTGTTTTTGCATTATTATTATAAATTTTCATCAAAATCTGGGATACATCAGTCAAGTTATGACAACTCGTTTTTGAGAATATGAGAAAATACAATTAAATTTAGTTTATGGTTTTGTTCGTTTAAAATCTTCCAGTCAGAAAAATGTTGTTGTTTCTAATGGCACTTGTCATAGACAAGCCCGATGGCAAAGTCAGCGATTTTAAGCCGAGAGAGCGTCTCTTGTTTTAGTAGCGCCAATTAGGGCCAAGAGTATGTCTTAGCTACTCAAGCATCACATTCGCTTGCACAGCCCCTTTTTACAGAAGGGCACATTCACACATCTCACAGAACAGATGAGGAACAACCATGCAAGAACCGGAACTCGAACCCGGGACGACCAGATCACAGGGAAGACGTGATATCCCTATCCAGGACGCCGCCAGTCACCAGTCAGAATAAAAAAAAAAAAATTATTTGAATATACGCTATTGTGGTTATATTTAAAAGCCCAAAATTTGCTAAGTAGGAATTAAAATATAATTTTAAATACTTTATATACATATTTTTTTATTGATGTCATCTAGAAAATTACAAAACGAAATTTTCAACTCTCAATTTATTATTTTCTTTAATAATGCTCATAAAATGATTAAACATCTAGGATTGTTAAAATACACACGGATATAAAAACAAACAAATTTTAATTGAAATTATATAACTAGAATTATATTATCATATATAGTAGAAAAGGATAATTAGCGTGTAAGCGTGAATTATTATTATTATTATTATTATTATTTTTTGCCAATAGACAAATAAAATAGAAAAATCAATTCCACTTAAATAGCCATAAGTGGAACAGGATGCAACGCACCAATTACGCCGCCGTGATTAAGGCAAGCATCTGCATAACACCTTCTCTTCGCGACATTAGTTGGCACTTAAGAATAAAGACTGGAGAATCAGGATCCAATCTCCGGAAATCATAATTGGACACGCTCGCCACTCGAGGAAGAAAAGAGATTCACAGTGCGATTAGAAGCGGAATCTCTCTCTAAGCCTTTCTACCCTTTCTGCAAATGATTCTTGGCGATGAGTTCTAATTAGTAGGATCACTCGCCAATTTGATGTAGTGGTTATGCTTGAAACCGATCTTATGGAGTTAAAATACACAATTATTTCATTGGCTTCTTTAAATATAGACTTTTGAGTTTAATGGTGCTGGAAAGGCGCGGTTTTGTCTTAACAAGTTGAAATAAATGCTAGAAAATTTTATTTAACCTCTTTATTTCCATTTTGTTAATTCCATTTCATTTGGCATTTCCCAATACCATCAATAATTAGCTCTATTTGATAATTTAAATAATTATTGCTCCTTGCCCTAACCGCTTTTAATGATACAAAACTTATAGTAAAAGTTACGGCTGTTACAGTTAGCAATAAACGAGCTGAATTTGAATATTAAAATTCAATAGATTTTTTTTCAGATTGAAGATCTATTATATTACATTCTTTTAGAACATAAAAAAAAAGAACGAGCTCCATTTTTATATAAACCAATTCTTCAATAGTGATTCTGATAAGCTGATTCTTCAATAGTGATTCTGCTTAACGACTGATACTGATCTACAAATAAACTAGAAATACTCATTATAATATAATTCTCAATATTGAGTTTTCAAGAAAAATTATGATAAACTGATTCATCAATAGAAATTTCGATAAAGCCATTCTTCGACAGATATTTTAATAAAGCCATTCTTCGATAGATATTTTAATAAAGCCATTCTTCGACATATATTTTAATAAAGCCATTCTTCGACAGATATTTTAATAAAGCCATTCTTCGACAGATATTTTAATAAAGCCATTCTTCGACAGATATTTTAATAAAGCCATTCTTCGACAGATATTTTAATAAAGCCATTCTTCGACAGATATTTTAATAAATCAATTCTTCAACAGATATTTTATTTAATAAAGTGATTCTTTAGTAGTAGTTATGATAAATTAAATCTTCAATACCAATAAAACGATTTTTTAATATTGATTCTGATAGACTGAATCTCATACTGTTTCTAATAATTCAATGATTCTATAAACTGCGATACTCCGTTTTGATTTCTAAATCCATTGCAGATCTTTCAGAATAAACATTTTTAACTATTTAATGTACTGTAACAACATACAGAGAAATATTCGATAGCACGAATTATCATGTTGATCATGAACATGATTGCACAAATCTTCGTTTCAAGAAGGGCAAGAATTCCAAAGATATATTGCTGATAATCAATATACAAGAAAAAAAGACTTCTAGTACAACATTTCTTGACGTCCGCATGTAAATTGATAATGGCTTATTAAAGTCTTTGTAACCATTTTAGGAATATTTTTAGTAAAAAATTATTATTTAAAATGTTTTAACATTTGTCATATTGAGAATTTACGAACAGTCAACTTTAAATCAAGATGAGTTTTCTGAAGATTTCTAGAGAAAATGCCAAAATTTAAAATTAAAATTTCAAAAACTCATTCAGAAATGCTTCTTATTATCCTTTAATATCGTATATGTCTAAATGCCAAATTTGGTTGATCTAGGTTGGACTGTCTCACCTCTATAGCGTCAACAAACACACACTGTGAGATTTAATTTAGATTATAATAATTAGATATATATTTGATTATATTGATTATATTATATATATGATTAGATTGTTTATATATTTGATTAGAATAATTTTTAAAGGGTTTACCTACAATTATACAATTAGTTAATGAAGTTCTAAAACTCAAAGGCTCCTAAATTTCGGAAATTATAATGGATCAGAAGAGGCATAATTAATATAATGCAATTGGAAATCGAAGTGGCTTTTAAAAAATCAGAATGCGTAATGAAAGTATAATTAAATTTTATAAAGTATGAAAAAAGGACTGGGAATAAGGCTTAAAGAATTAAGATAATTATAGGCAATTACTTTGTACCGACTATTCAATTTCACACTAACGTTGTTTTAGCATAGCTGGGAATCAAATCTTAGATATTTACTTAGCGCAATTTCATTTTAAAATTAAAGCTTTTCTTTCTAATTGCGCAACTCTATAGAAGGTTTTTTTACGTCATTCTTCTAAGCAACGATTAATTTCATTATTACACAAAATAAAATTTCTTACTGCTTTTAAGACATAATCAAAATTATGTCTAGCATTTCATTTTATGTATATGTACAAAATTATGAATTTGATTAAAAAAAATGTGAAAATATGTATTAAATAAAACATGTTTTGAGGCCATCGAACTAGTTAAAATGTGTGCTGACTATTGACTTGCAGCGATTAAAATAATATCAGATGAATTTTTTCCTTGGGCATATTTTATTACTTAAAATCATATTTATCTTTCAATCTTGACAATATTAATATGAAATATAAAATTGGGTTTCTTTGATTTCTTACTTAACATTATTGATTTTTAGACAGTAAATATGTCCAATATTATTTTTTAGAAAGAAACGTAAATGCATTTTTCTTCAAGCATCTTTCGAAACTCGCATGTATAAAATTTCTTCAAAGCGCTTTCGAAATACACATAGATAAAATCATAATGCATTTACTATTTAATAATATCGATATTTTTTCGAAACGATATCCCACGCAGCGAGTGTAAATTACGCAATCGAGACATTTTATTTCGGCAGGGATATATAATACTGAAATAAGAGTTTTCTTCTCTTAAATTGTAAACAGCATCTAAAGAATTGCGACACCATCATTTGTCATCTAGACTGTCTAAAAGCCTTAGCTTTTGTGCTTCAATGTCAGTTCTTTCATAAATAAGTAGGATTTCAATTGTCTAGACTATGAAAAACCTCTCTGAATTTTTTTATTTTCTATGATATAATTTGAAATATTTTGTAACTGATAAATTAAAGAATATTTATCAGTTCAAATACTTAACTTTACAAAAGGAATAAAATGCGGTTTTATGTTTTCGTTTTTCTAATAAATATGTGTAAAAATATATTATTCTACAGACTACAGGGACATGAAATACGGATATTTATAGTTACAGAAGAAAATATTTATGTTCATTTTCAATACTGAGGCATATTTATGGCACGAAGAACCAAGAAATTTGGTCCGAAGATTGCTAACAGCTTACGATATTTTGATTAATATATTAACATCCCGTTTTAAAGTAAAGCTAGGACTGTTTTTGAACGGACCTCATAATTTTGAACCTTTATCATATGAGGTGGACGAAACCTGAACGAGCACCCTTTCCTTCTCCAAATTTCCGCACCACACCAGCTGGAGGACGTTTGATTATTTGGTATGTTCTTGGGGGTAATATAGAAACTCCGTCAGCATCAGATCATCCGCATTTGTATACTTTCTTTATTTGAAATTTTGCATGCATTTTCTATTTCTATTTGAATAAATCTTATTCTTGCTTTTTTAAAGAAACCTTGTAGCTGAATTTTTCTTTTTTCCCTCCTGAATATGCACTTTTTATAAAAGAATCAACGTATATGTCCTTCTGTTGATTTAATTACTGCTCAAGACCAAATATATCAAATTCAAATGCTAGCACATAACAAATAAATAAATTATACGTTTATGACGGCCGAAAAAATTATGGAAATGTATATTTATTTTAAAAATCCAATATAAAAAATTCCTCTGGGCAAGCTGGAAGACAAGAATTATTATCTAGCATCATCAATTTTTGCTATAAGAAACAATATTATGACTTGAAATTCCCTTTTCAGCCCCTAACCTCTAAAATGTTGCAGTTATCGAGAAGCTTCAAATATAAAAGTTGTTCGCCTTAATGAGACACTAATTTTGCTTATTGGATTTGTTTTTCTATCTTCAATATTAATAAAGCTAATAGCGAAATGAAAATTCCAACCCCCACTATTTCCACCCTTCTAAAGCTAGATGGTCCATTTATGAACTCGTTCGAGATTTTTACATTTCTAACAACATTTTCCAACCAGTTAAAATAAAACCAAAATTACTCTAGTTATCCAGTTTATAAGATAACATGGGCAAAGCGTTATATGCATATATTATATAACATTTGAACGAAAGGTTGCCGAGTTCAAGGAATCATGATCGGTGAAGCACTGAAGAAATTTTCCTAAAATCTTGTCATGAGAAACATTGCAACAGGTAGTCTTCCTACAGGAATCTATCAGAATGAAAAGAGGACGGTAAAGATAATATATATTATCTGCCTGGCACCTAACATCCCTTTTCTTCCTCCATCTTTCCTATTTCGAAGAATATACTTCGGAGAATTTTGGAGAAGATGATTTTAAAAACTATCCAAATGCGAATCTCGGTATTGTTTTATCTAATAGAATAAATATTGTTACGAAATTTCCGGGGTTCATTTGGATAGTGGAAGTTATATGGTGTAAGGAACGCTCAATCACCAGGTGGCAGTAGAAAATAAAACAACGACGTTTATTTACACGAAGACACACAGGACAGCACAAAGACGACAGCACAGAAAACAGACAGACCTCTTATTATATACACAGCAACATATAATAAGACTGACAGACAGTAGCGCACAGCTTAGTTCAGCACTGGCTTGACTCCGTCGCTGCTCCGCTTCTCACTGGAAGGCCACTCTTCACCGTCGATCCAGACTACTCTTCTCTGTCGCTTCCGACTACTCTCCGATCTGGTTCACGTCCCAATTCACCGTCGACTCCCCGACAGCTGCAGCTCCTTTTATAGGTCTCAGGAGGAGGGGTTAGAAGCCTCTCAACCAATCAGGAACGTTCGAGGCGTATCTCCGTTCATACTGGACGGATCAGGAAAATTCTCGATGTTTCGGGTATAATCTATTTTGGCGCCAAAGTCGCCAAATTAGTTGCCAAGTCGCCAAATGGTCGCCAAGTTTGTCGCCAAGCTCTGGGATCTCCTATGGAACCCACTATGCTGGGAAGCCGCCTCACAGGTTCGTAACAGTATTATATCATAAAAACACATAATGGTTTGCTCCAATTTATGTGGAGCTAAACAGGAAGATAATGTCGTATGAAAATTTGAAAATTTTCAAACTAGGAGGGTAAATAATTGTTAACAGTAAACATTCAACATCAACAGTAGAATATCAATAGCCTGCTAAATATTAACGTCTTATAAGTCTTAAAATTTCCGTTGCTATTCAGGATAAAAATATTATGCTGATATGATAAGCATAGTAATCTATTATTACTTAATTTTTGTCTGGCATGGCATTAACAGGGGCATCAAGAACAACGGTCTTAGATGAATTGTTATAAATGCAAGATGACTTATACGCTCACTGATCTATTAATTTTACTCTAATTGCTGATGAAAATGTATCATGAATTGAATTATTCATTTCTGTCGTATGTTTAAGTTTTGGTACTTGTTGCATTTTGTAATTAAAAATTACAAGCACATTTTTTCAAGACTGAAGATCTGCGCCCATTTTCTCGCTTGCAGGACATGCCAAACACACATCGAAAGATTGATTTGTAGGATTGTTTTAAGAAATGGTAGCAAACGGCTTATATGGTTGCAATAAAAATTCGACAGGAGTCGAGAGAAATCGCCTCATAATGATTCTACTTTGGTCATCGAACTTTAACATTGTGTCTAGTTCAAATTTTTAATTCGATGTTACTGACTTGGGGATCAGGTTGTAAATATATTATAATTAACTTTTTTTATTCTTGATTAAATTGTTTCTACTGCCCAAATGCGTTTTTGCAGCTCGTTTGTCCACAATTTGATTGGTGCTAATCATAATCTTGTACAAGCTGATGTAATTGAACAAGATCGAAATTATAATAGTTCAACGAAGATAAGAATGTTATGTTGAAAATGATGGGAGAGAAAGAAAATAGCACAAATGGTATTTAGTGATTGTAAAGTAATGATTTTTTAAAGAAATAAGTTGTGAGATTTGGGCTATTTAACCACGATTTTGTGATTAGTAATTAATTATATATCCTGAGTCACCCATCCCTAGTCAACCGAATAATCGTGGGTCATGAATAAATTCAGTGCCGATTATTGACAAGTTTGATGATGTATTATCAAATTTAGCAATCAATTTTACGTTTCACGTGTGAAACGTTAACAAACAAGGAATTTAACGTGTGAAACGTATAGTAGCATTCTGTTATCCAGAAATACGTTGACGTTTTTAATTGGAAGTAATATTTCTGTTCTTGATATGGATGTTAAAGGATGACTGATTCAAAGTTTCAGCTGTCGACAGACAGATGGAAAAAAAAGCAATAGCGATATGATTTTCTTTTCATGAAGTATATCTTAACAATAAGTGTGAAAAGTTTGTACAAGTCTTTGTTAAACTGTAACTTAAACAAAATTCTGCAATCTGCATTGGTATCAGAATTTGGATTTTTTTTTAAATTTAATTTCATCGTAAACTTCCACTTGACAAAGGATGACATAATTGCACAGATAAATATGATGTATATATTTTAATTTTTTTTGCTTCTCATAGAAGTTTTAATTTGATATTTTTGTGCATCTTGCAGTTTATCCATTTTCTCTTTAATACAATTTAGAAATAAGACGTGGTTCAAAAATTGACCAATGCTTCTGACCCAGTAAATAACTTATGTTTTCCAGCAAACTTATGTTGATGTAACTGTAACTTCCATTCACCAAATATTTTTCAATTAAATATAGAATATTATGGAATCAGCGTTATATTTAATTTCATTAAAAGCGCATTTTTTTTTTCAATTCACAAAATATCAGTAATATCACACTGAAAAAATATAATCCTTTCATTTGGAAAAATAGTAAAAATAAAACAAAGCTACTTCATAAATCTTTGAAAAAAACAGACATTTTCTTTTCAAATGTCGCATATGCTTACAATTCTGTATCTGAATTTTTTGGCATTATGTTTCAGTTAATGGAAGTTTTCAATTTATTCTGGGCAGAACTTCGAAGGAAGTGATTCCTCAAGAAACACTCCCCAGATGTCATTTTTCCATTTTCTCTCTTCAAAACTTCTGACAGCCCCATTTCGAGAAATACTAGAAGTCAAATCCATTAAATAAAAGTATGCAAGTCAATTATAAAAAAAAATCTATTTCTTCCAGCAAATATAGTTTTGTGAACTTGCGAATGTTTAGATTTACTTAATAAATGATTCATACTTGGCTTACAAATTGCTGTGTAACGGTTTTTGAATCCCATTCAAAAATATAATGCAATGGCTTCAAAATAATATCCTTAACTTAAATATACTTTTTTTCCAAAAAAATTGAAAAATGTCATGTTTTTATTGTAATGTAAATATTGCCTTAAAATTTAATAAATATGTTAATCAATAACATTAACATTCAATTCGCGTTTTATGAAGCAACCGATATATATTAAATATAGACCAAAAATATACTGCAACTGGAAAATTATTAAAAAGATAGAAGGTTTTTTTGCCATAAAACCGTGGACATTGATAGATCTATAATGCCAGAAATACAATATAAAAAGCTTGAATCTGCAATAAATTGTTACTTTCACGTATACGAATTATATAAAAAGAAAAAAATAACTATAAAAATTTCTATCTTGATTAATCTTTACATTTTAGGTCTACATGAATCTGAAAAACACAATTTTGGAATTATATCTGATTGATGTTGTTTCTTATGGCACTTGCCATGGACAAGCCCGCTGTTACGAAGACAGCTATTTTAAGCCGGTGGGGGGAACGTCTCTTGTTTCTACAGTAGCGCCATCTAGTGCCAAGAGAACGACTTCGCTACATACACGTCACAACCCTTTTTACGGGACGGACTTCATTCACTCATCTACAGATCGTAATTTAGACCTGAATCAGAACAATCACCCCAGATCCAGTACATGGAGGGCTTTGACTCGACATGGCATGGACTCGACATGGAGGGCTTTGTGATCACGACAGATTTATACGCGCGTCAGCCACCAAGAACGCGGGGAATCTACGGCCGGCGGGGTTCGAACTCTCTACCTAAGGGACACGAATCCAACGCTCTACCAACCAGGCTATCCCGGCCGCCTCTATCTGTATCTCTATCTATATCTGACTGTAAATACGATAACTATAAAACTCGGAGTCAGATGGATGAAATTTAGTACATGGAGTGAACCTCAAATATGCAGACTTTTATCAAATTTTGAATGAAATTCAATCAGAGAAAATCTGTTGCCAGAGTTCTAGCAATCGCTATAATTACAAAGCGTTAAAGACTAGTTGAATAATATTTGGTACTCATGTTTACATCTGAAGTATAAATCTTCATCGAATGTTAAACGAGAGGTTAACCCTCTATTGGTATTTTCTTTGGCATGCAAGTACACGTGATCATTCAAAAGAGTAATTAATTTATATAAACGGAATTTGATGTTAGATTGTGCAAGTTTGAGGGCTATTCAAATGGGTACAGGCGCATTAGAATCAACAGCTAATACAACACCATTCACCAGCCATATCGCTCGTCTCATCTCCGACACACTGGAGGGAGAGTCTGTGGTGAAAGCTTATAAGCCAGTTAACAGCTACGCTACCCGAGCAATTGCTTTTGTATTGTGGTTATGTTACTGGACTGCGAACCCCGAGGTCCCAGGTTCTATCCTCGCGCATCTCAATTCGCTAAAAGATCTTGTGACTACAGTTGCTGCTTCATGTAAATTTTGGTTTAAATATATAGGAAAAAAAGATGTCCAATATACATATTTTCTTTTGGGATTCTTGAACATTAATCGTATGCCATAGATTAATCGCCAAAAAAATCTTCATATATTTTATGATAGATTCATTAATAATGTTAGATTCACTCCGATGTCAATATTTCGAGACTATGTTTCGCATATTCCAAGCAAGCATTCACGGCCTTGACCTATGTCTACAATTTTATGCTGAGCGGGGGGAGGATAACACTTGTTAAAAAAAAACTTTTCAAAAATGTATAGGAGAAAATTGTAGGGTTACAAGCTCTTTTTCAAAGGAAAATGAAGAGTTTGTAGATAACCTGCACTTAACATAGTTCATAATTTAATCATTCCAGCTGGAGTTGTCTCCCCGAAATTTTCTTGCATATTCTCTAATAAAAGTGTTATCCCAGAGAACGCCTTAATTGACATTGGCGCACAATGGTTACGAAATATTTAACGAATTCAGAATTTTTACTGAATCTATCGTATCATCATTGCCAAATTATTCCGCGATTATTCCTTGGAATGTAATTAATAGTATCCGAAAATCGAATTTGTATTTTAGACGCGTTTTTCCCAACCGCGTGAAACAGAAATCTGACACAGAGCTACACTTGTAGTCACAAAATCCCATATCAAATTTGATATATTTGAGACATTGCGTTTTTGGGTTATTTCATTTGCATGTTTCTGAAAGTACAGACCAACAGATGATCAATTCCTTGTTAAATTTGACTCAAAATTTGGAAACTATCTATAATTTAGATGCTAATTTTGTGCATCGAATTTTATCTATGAAGCTCTCTTTGTTTTGGAGTTATCGTGTTAAATTATATTCGAACCGACACTGAGGATCTGTGCGGATTGAAACTCTTAGCGCAGTTTGCTCAAAATGTAACAAATCTACAAATTGGTATAAAAAGTCTACCTACCAAATTTCATAACTCATAGCACTTTTGAGTTATCTTTGTCACAGACAGACAGACAGACATTTTCCAAAAATGTGTTTTTCGAACTCAGGGAGGTCTAAAACGTGGGGATTCGTTAGAATCTCGATTTCGAATTTTTTGACGATAACTACACTTTATCTATACTGCGTTTACGAGAAAGTAAAAAGTGCCTTATTTGATGCCTTAGATTTCTGATACAGTCAACTCTGATATAGTCAATTTCCTTCTGAAGATATAGTCTTTGTTACAAATAAAACACCTAAACTTTCGATTTCATCCGTATCAAAAACAAATCAGAATGACATTACAAATGGTATGTCAGAGTATGTCAAATAGTATAGTCATAGAGTTTATTTTAGTTATATTAACATCCAGTTTTAAAGCAACACTAGGGCTATTTTGAGACGGACCTCATAATTTTGAACAGTGGTCAGATGAAGAGAACGACACTTGAGCTGGTACCCCCCTCTCACCAACAAACCACACCAGCGGGAGGACGTTTGGCCCGGACGGTTTTAACGTATACCAAACCCGCTTACACGATTGTTCTTCGGCGGAATCGGGTCACGAACCTGATACCTTAGATCGAAAAAGAAGCATTCTCATTTCCAGATATATGGCAATTATCTATTAACTATGAATAGCAATGATCTATTAAGCCATGATTAGAGTAGATGTTCTGTACATATTATGATACGTAATGTTTTAAATGGGAAATTTCATATAAAATATAAATAATGGTATCACCGAAAAACAGCGTCTCTTCAAACCATTTTCGAATTTCTTAATAAAGGAATTATGCCACCTTCACATAAAATTGTAAAAATTGGACAAGTTCATAAATAATATAAATGCAGATATATTTTGAGCATACATGAGAGTGGTGTATTTCTTAGTATTGCAAAAAAGCCATTACTTCTATATTAATGCATAGTGATAGCAAACAATCTTTAACGAAAATATATGTTTGACTTGAGTCTGGCGTTTTTACTGATATCAGAGAGCGATCTTGGGCGATTATTGTTTAGCGATTAATCGTTAGTATGCGGTTAATACAAAATTAACAAAAAATAATTTGACAGAATATTACAAAACCCATATTATGTTATATATATATATATAAACCAACAAAATCATTTATTTAAATAACTTTTTTTAAAGTTATCGCATTTATACGCATGCGCAAGTACAGACCAATTACAGTACAATTCTTTGGTAAATGTGGTTCCAAATTTGATATAGATCTCCTTTTAAATGTTAAATTCGTATATTTTTTTTATCTATCTAGATTATTGCGTTTTGTAGTTATCTTGCTATCTTGTGCTCGAACATTTAGAGAGATTGCCTATAGTTCCAAATGTTACGAAATTGAAAACTACAACAATTAGAATTATTTTATTTAAAACACATTAAAAAACGACATTTAACTGTGCCATATAAGTATTTAAAATTAGTTACCATAAACTATTTTATCTTCTTAAACGTTTTTGGTATATTTAATATTTTTTGGACAAATGACACTTTTATATTTTTTCATTCATCTCTTATTACATTCTTATTAAATAAATACATAAAAATAATGAAACTTATACATCTATTTTTCAATTACGTTATGATAATGATCTTTTCCCATCAAAACATCATTTTTTCACAATCCAAAGGACAAAAACGATTCCGAAACAGAAACAAAAAATATTTAGTTTTTCTTCTATTAATTGAATAAATTACCATAATTTCTTTCTAATGTATTTCCGATTTCTGAAAATTGATTTTCCCACTTTCTTTTTCGTACTGAAGAATTGGAATTAATTTCAAATTTGAATCTCCCAATTGATTTGAATTCTGTAATGCAATGTTATACCCATTACTTTTATTAAAAGATTATTTCATTAAAAAATATTTTCATCACAAACGTAATTCTTGCTACAAAAGTATAAATCTTTTATTTTGATTTTGCACTAGAACTGACATTATTCAATACCCAAAAGAAATATATTGTTGCGAAATTTCCGGGGTTCGTTTGGATAGTGGGAGTTATATGGTGTGGAGAACACTCAATCAGCAGGCGGCAGTAGAAAATGAAACAACGACGTTTATTTACACGAAGACACACAGGACAGCACAAGGACGACAACTATATACAGCACACAATTATCTTCAGTCGAGACGTGCAGCATACAACAGTATACACAGCAGCTCTACTCCGTCGCTGCTCCGCTAGTCCCTGGAAGACGAGTTCTTCACCGTCGCTTCCGACTATTCTTCGACTCCACTGGTCCACGACTCAATTCACCCTCCGGTTCACAACTACGACGACTCCACTGGTCCACAGCTACTCACCCTGGAAGACTCGTTCTTCCCCGTCGATCCCGACGACTTTCGACTACTACTCAATTCACCGCCGGTTCACCACTCGACTCACCACTACTCTGCTCTGATCTGTAGCTTCCGACTTCTCCTCAATTCTCCACTACTCGGCAGCTGCGGGTGCCTCCTTTTATAGGTCTGAGGAGGCGGGGCTAGAAGCCTCTCAACCAATCAGGAACGTTCGAGGCGTATCTCCGTTCCTACTGAACGGATCTGGAAAATTCTCGATGTTTCGGGTATAATCTATTTTGGCGCCAAAGTCGCCAAATTCGTTGCCAAGTCGCCAAATGATCGTCAAGTTTGTCGCCAAGCTCTGGGACCTCCTATGGAACCAACTATGCTGGGAAGCCGCATTACAAATTCGTAACAATATTATAAGAAATATTATAATTGTCATTTTATTCCTAATTCTTCCCATATTTTTGAACAATCACTTATATTACAAAGTTTAATATTTTAAAATTATTTTTTAGCTCGGAATGCTTGCAAATTTTATGCTTGGAAGAATGGAATACTGCACAACATATTTCTTTTTCTCCTTTTCTCATGTGCTAGACTTTCAAAACTTTGTGCAATTATTGGTTCTCTGTGACAGCTGAATATTATCAATTAATATATTAAGAAAAAATTGATTTTATAGAAGTGGCACAGTTTAAAAATTAATTTAAAAAATATCGAATTTTAGATTCTATAATTTATTTAATAATGAATTATTTTAAATGCTAAAAATTAAAAATAGAAAATTTTAAAACTAAAAGGGTTATTCACCATCTTATTATTCTAATAAAAATATATATATATTTTTCGAAAATCAAGCCATATTTTATAATTATAATGCAATTTTTAAAAAAATTGTATATTCATTAAAAATTAAGATGCAGCATAAATTTGACTAAAATTCCAGTTTAACTAGAATATTTTTAATAACCCCATTCATCTAATTCTTTGCTTCGCCATATATATTTTTGTTAAAAAATTAAAGTAAAAAAAACAAAGTGATATAAAAAGGAAAAAAAATCTTATACCAATATTATTAATATAAACCAGAACAGTTACTATTCTAAATCAATATCAAATTCATGGACTGTGTAAAGAATATTGTTAGTTTATTTATTCTTAGAAATCTAGTTTAATTAAAAATAATCGTCTCCGCGAAGAAATGTTATAGGTCTATTTAGAAGTAAACTTAAAATATTCGCTAGATGCGGTTCAGTGGATTGTATAATGCGGTGCATCATCAACGCGATTGCGTTTGTTTCTCACATAGGTTTTTTGCATTCCACAAGCCTTAATGAATACGACAGGAAAAATAGGTTAAACTGAAAGCTAATAAATATTAAAATGTATTTAAAAATCACCTTTATAAATTAAGAAAGAAGAATTTTGGGGCAACCTTGGGAATGTTAAGAATTATAAAATATATTTGGAGCGAAAATCAATTGAAGGGGTAAAAAAATCCTAAATATTCTTAAGTGTATAAAAAATTTAAATATATTGAACAATTTTCTTTTTGAAATTACAATTTCTTTTACGATTTTTTCTTTAATGTTGCAATTTTTGATTATGTTTTTTCCCTTTTCAATACATTAATCAAAGCGTTTTCTTTTTCAAAAAGTATTTTCGTTTATTATGTTTTTACTATTTGTATATTCTTTAAAAATAATTAAAATTATTATACCAACAAATATGATCACTTTTGTTTCTGATATCGGTGATTTTTTTTGTTTCTTGGAATGCATTATATGGAAATTAATCACACACACACACACACACACACACACACACACACACACACACACACACACACACACACACACACACACACACACACACACACACACACACACACACACACACACACACACACACACACACACACACACACACACACACACACACACACACACACACACACACACACACACACACACACACACACACACACACACACACACACACACACACACACACACACACACACACACACACACACACACACACACACACACACACACACACACACACACACACACACACACACACACACACACACACACACACACACACACACACACACACACACACACACACACACACACACACACACACACACACACACACACACACACACACACACACACACACACACACACACACACACACACACACACACACACACACACACACACAATCTAAATGGAAAAAGTAGGTTCATTTTCTAATAGAGCCACCTGCTAAAGGAATTAGTAGTCTCTGGAATTTATAAATCAGTTTATTTTAATCAAATGCATATTTTTTTTAAATAAATATGAATTAAAACAATTGTAATAGCATTTAAAGGGAATTTGAATAATCACTATTGCGGTAAAAAGAAGCGCACCTGTGTGTTAGTGAACATAAATCAGAGAAATAAGTAGTTGACCTCGCCTTTTAGGCGTTTATCGACTCGCAAGGAAGTTTACTTTTTTCGAAGTGTTAAACTACAGAAGTATTAGTTCAAGAGTTTTAATGCGATTGATGTTGGGTGGTTTGGAAAAATGAGTCAAGATAATCAAATTAAAAATATTAGATTGTGAAAGTCGACGAATAAAGGAAATTGAAGTATCTTTTCAAAATTGCCCACACATTTATTTTATTATATTTAGGAAAAGTACATCTTCTTTAAGTCAGTCAAAAAAGTTATCAAATAGGCCTCTTTGGTATAGATACCAGGAATGGTTCATTTATTAGCAATACATAACTGAAGCACACCCTGGAATAATTTTAAAATTTATTTTCTTATTTAATATTATTTGATTGCTTTCCATATTGGAAATTCAATGATCAACGAAAATAATGAAGGAAGGAAGCAGAAAATGAATTAAGAGGAAATAGAATTGGGCTAAATTCTGACCAGTATTTCAAAGCTTAAAAAAATTGATTACTAAACAAAGCTATTGAAAATTATACAAGTAAAACTATTTAGAAAGACAGATAATGAATAAAGAGAAAATAGGATGGGGGCAGAATTCCCCACAGTATCCCAAAGTTTCAAAATTTGCTCTTTGCCAAAGTGACAAAAGCGAAAGGTAAAATTGCTTGTAATTAAATTCTTTTCAATTTCGTTTTCTCTGAAAATATACTCTAGTTTGAATAGCCTTAACTAATTACGACTACATGCTGAATTTCTTCCATGTTTTTTTTTATTATTTATTTTTGAATTATAATATCCACATGCATTTAAACAGTCGTACAAATTGAATTGGAAAAATCATTCTTTCTCAAGGAACTAAAAATAATTTTTTTTTCAGAAATTCCCAATTAAAGCATTGAAATTCAAGAAAAAAATGAAGATGTCTCGCAACACTTTTCTATGTGTAATATTCTTAGATATACAGCATAATCAGGATCACAAAGTAAATACTGAGTGCGATCAGTGCAGTTACATGGAGTAAATATTTATTTATTTCATTTTAATAACAGGATTATTTATCATATATAATAATTGTCCTTAAAATAAAAAAAAAATTAAATATATAATAATATAGTTATATGTAAATAATAATCTTATAAATTATTAATTTACAAACTCTTCATATTTAGGAATTACGATCAGAATGTCTTAGGCCTGAGGATGGATATAGTCTCTTAACGGCGTTCTCTCGGAATCAATCTGATGAATTCTAATCCAAACCAGTTCTAGGAATATCTGTAGAAATCTCGGAATCCCCTGTTACATACATTCGTGTTCTATCTACTGAATCTCATCTCTTGCTCTTCATTTCCCATTATGAAATATGGATTGCATCATGGAAACATCTAAAAATGCAAATAGCACAGTTCCCGAACGAATATATTGTAGGTGAAAGTATAAATAAATTGATATTTGTTTTGTATTTATTTTAAAGATACTTTTGATTTGATTTTATTATGTATCATCATTAGTAATATAAGAAGCTATATGAAGAATAGTTTTTTCTAAAACTTTTTCAAATAAATCTTTCGACCCAGTTTAGCTTTACAGAATTTGAAAAACATGTCGTTTTGCTTTAGTTTCCAATCAAAACATGTTTTTTCAATCATCTCACGATTCTAAAATGTAGTTGTAAAATGTAAATATTTTGGTGAAAAAAAATAAATCCAGAGGGATTATTGCATGCAGACCTTTCTCAAGGTCAAGTATTCTGAAGGAAATTTTATGTAAACTACTGAAACGGAAGTATTGACTACTCCAGACTGCAAAATATTTTTCGATGAGACTCAAAATGTTTATTTCCGCATAGCAATAGTTGGCTAAAGTTTCTGGTGGAAAATATAAGTTTATGTAGCGAGATACATTTTTGTTATCATAAAAAAGAATGTTTTTATGAAATTTTCATAAAAATTGAAATTTTAAATCAAATACGTAGAAATAATTTATAAGCTTTGATTTTATATTTTCATTCTGCAATTTTTTCTATCTCAAACATATGTATAGACGTAAATAATAAGGATAATCATAAGGTATGATAAAGAAATATTCGCACAAGCTTTTCGATACTTTAATCAAAAGAAAGTGTTGCCTTTTCCACGGCACATTTTTTTATATTACTCATCTAAAGATTTTCAATAATTTTACAATGTAAAGAAAATGTGATTGTTACAAATTTTTGCTTATTGAAAATAATTTGGTTTTAATTTTTGAAAAATGTCTTATTAATAAAAAATAGCCGCAATTAATAACCTATATAATTATATCTGATTTCTTAAATTTAGATTAGTTATATCAACGTCTTGTTTTAAAGCAACACTAGAGATATTTTGGGACGAACCTCGTAATTTTGAACCATGGTCAGATGACGAGGACAACACCTGAGCTGGAACCCCCCTCTCCACACCACACAACACAACACAACACCAGCTGGAGGACCTTTGTCCCTGATGAATTTTCACGTGCAACAGACCCCCTTACGGTGGAATCGGGTCTCGAACATGAAACCCTACGGCTCACAAACCGATACCTTACCACCAGACCACTGTGGCCCCTAATTCCCAATTTCATCTAAAATTATTTCAGATTTGTCTACATCGACAATATTTTATAAAAGAATGGTAGATGAATTCCCCGATAAGAACTTAAAATGGTAAGTACTATTTCTTCCATATACAGAGTCATCTCCCTCCCTCTCTCTCTCCCCCTCCCTCTCCCTCCCTCTCTCTCTCTCTCCCCCTCTCTCCCCCTCCCCCTCTCTCTCCCTCCCCCTCTCTCCCCCTCCCCCTCTCTCTCCCTCCCCCTCTCTCTCCCCCTCCCCCTTATTTTATAATTTAGATTATAATTAATTATTATAAATATTAAGGTATCTTGTATTCAATTATTTTCTCATACTCAACTAGAGCCACAAGTTCGGAATAAACGCTCATTTTTAAATTTTAAAGGTTAAAATCCCCAAGAACTAAGTAACAAATCGATTACGAAATTTCTTTTTTGCAAACAAGAAATAATTCAGGTTAAACAAAAATATAAACTCAAAAAATATTTAAATTCATAAAAAAATTACATTAGATTTCTAACACTGTTTAATAAATATCAAATATTGATTCAAACTCGCAATCTTTGTAAATTCCATACTTGTAATTTTAATTTGAAAATGCTTGAATTAACGAATACACTAAATTTCAGTAAAAGTGCAGTTACAGCAACATTATCCTAAAGGATTATAAAATCAAAAATAATTTAAATAATTAAAAAAATAAATAATAAAGAGTTTTGCAGAAGTTTTAGTTTGCCAAAATTTATATTTTATTGTAAAATATGAATAAAATACTAATAATTACTAAAATCCTTTGCACGCAAATGTTCAGAATAGTTTGTGAAATCTTAACTATTTAAAATATACCAAACATAATACAACAAAACTTTCGACACAATATAAATCTAAATATGAAATCTTATACATGAATTCATACAATAAAATTATTTGAAATAGAAGATCAAAAGATTATAGTTCTTCATTTTATAAAAATTTAAGCTATGAAATTTTGCCCCAACCATTGAAACGCTCTTTCAGCTAAATTGCATTTTCTACAAATCATAAACAGATATCCATTTAGCATCAGCATCATGATTTCGAAATATTTGTGTCGTAACAGTGATTGCATAAACTTTAGTAAAGAAAGTAGTAAATATATCGGTTTAAAAAAATCTTTTATAGAGTTACCTTTGATATATTAAGAAGAATATGTTTGGCAAAAGAAAGTTGTGGATGACGAAATAACTGAAATTACTGATAAAAATGAAACAAAAAAGGCAAATTTATAGGCTTTATTTGCTTTTGGCAGTCGATTTCATGTATTGGCTAACATACCATGAAATAACTTTGCCACACTCAGATGGAAACAAATGTTTTGGGAGCTGTTTTTATATTTTATATTTGTATATTTTTAAAAATGCATCATATTTCCAAAAATTATTTCGCAATATATGACTGAAAATTTTAAATTTTCATCTTATTTTAGCTTTGTTTTACAGTGAATTTGCAACATTTAACATAGTTTTTTATAGGATATATTATTTAAAGTTTCTTTTAATTTGTTTTAGAAATATGAATGTTTAAATAATGAGTAACTAGGTGGAATTATTTCTTCATGTTTAAAAAAAATATAAAAGTTTAAAAAATTATAATCGAGGGAAGAAATTCGAAGATTAAAAATAAATAAGATTGAAGAGGAACCAAAAAATATTTTACGGCGAGAATATGATCTATATTTAGTAAAAACAGTTTTTAACCCTTTCGGCCCTAATGAGCATTTATGTCCTGGAGATCACACTTCTTTCTAAATAAATCTTACGTTTGTGTGGGTTATTGCAAAAAGACATTTTTAAAGAACGAAATATTTTTTTACAAGAAAAAAAAACATTTTTACAAGAAATTTAAAAATTATGCAAAAGTTAGATCAAAACAACTAAAATCAAACCTTCAAGATTTAAACATATTTTTTAAATTTATATTTTATTATAATGTAAACTATGGAATATAATATGCATGATGCACACAGCGTCTTAAATGCTCTATAACGAAGACTGTTAGATACAGAGTTGCCAAAATTTTCAAGTTTAAATTGTTACATTTTAAATTATTTTTCGTTTCTTTAATAATTGCGTGCATAAAAGCACGAGATCAAACGATATTAAATTATTTTTTTTGAGTACATGTTATCACTGCTGCATAATTAAGAGAAAATTTCAGACGATGCAATAAAGATTAGAGTAATGCAATTTTTAGTTTAGACGAGTTGACCTTTGAATATCAGTTTATACCCGTTTATCAGACTGCAATATTCTGGGCTATAATTTTGGAATTCTTATTTATTTTAATTATATTCCAAGTTTATTTAACCCTTATCGTGGCAAGATTGCTTTTTTAAAGAAAAGCAAAAAAAAAATGTATATAGGTAGCTTATTTTATATTTTATATATATATATATATTATATATTTTTATTTTATAGTGGTAGTATATTTTTATAAAGTTGTATGTATAGTATACTATACAAAATGAACATAAGGGTTAATTTTATAATCCGCTATCTCTACTAATACTAAAGATGAATGTGCGTATGTGTTAACGCTCTACAGGCCAGACTGTTTGACCTACAGTTAAGAAATTTGAAACATACATACTTTGGAGAGTAGGAATGTGTACTGCGCAGGAATTTCTTTGAAATTTTAATTAATCAAAAATTAAGCTGACTCTGATGTTTTTCTAAATATATTTTCTTTGCAAATTTCCAACAATACATTCATTATGACTCAGAAATTCGAAACGTTTTTATTACTTCATTAAATAATTAATTGTATGATTTTCTTCCATTGTTGAAAATCTGTGCAGTTTACATGACAAATAAAAATAAAAATTATAATATCGCGAAATTTAAAATATAGACGAATCCCACAATTCCAGTTTTAATATCGCTTTGATGTTACTGGGCTATCCCCTTTGGAAAAATATTTGATATTCCTTTAGAAATAAACAGAACTTAATTAAGACAATTAAAATAATACTGCTTTAAAGAATGGCAATTTGTCCGAATCATGAATATGGAATTAGATCAAAAAGATATGTCTGAAAACAAATATGAGTTGGTGAACAGGATAGTCGTCTAAAGTGAATAGTTTTTAATATAATTAACTTTTATATAAATTTTTATCTCAAATTCACAACCAGATGGCATCTTAAAAAATTAAAATTTTATCAAATTTATCGATTAGCTGTTCTAGAAATATTGAAATAGTATATTATCATCGAGAAACTCTTCTAAAATTTTAAAAAAATCGAACAGTGAGTAAAGCATCAATTTTAAAAACTCCACCTTTACAAATACGATATAAGTAATAAATATATAAAATTTACTAGGATACTATAATATACATAAAGTAATATTAATAAAACTAACTTAAAAAATATTTTCCAATATGCTATATTTTATTGATAACCATGATCTTATCTATATATTATTAAATGAGAGTTTTCCTGTTATTTGTATTTTACTATGAAAAGATGCGATTTAAAATTCGATTTTAAGGGAATTCGAAAATATTTCAACATTTTATAAAAGAAAAATGTGTAACTTTCCCATTCTTGTTAAAAATTATATTCATTAAAAAAATTTTGAAACAGGAATAGATCAATAAAATTTCGATAAACAATTTAATGCATAAACAAAGGATGACACCTAAAAATTGAGAAAAGAAGATTAACGTAAAGAATATTCCCTTTTAAGAATTACGTTTTCAGAAATTTAATTTCCTGTGTTAAATGAGATATTCTAGGGGAAAATATTTTGTCTTGTTTGATTATACATTAATGGAGCCTATGTTATCTGCTTCATCGAAAAGCTTATGCATTATCTAAAAAAGTAACGATTTAACAACGCTAGTGAATTATTTTTTATCTGAAATTATTAATAATTAAGCATACAATATAGCATAAGCATTGTATGCATAAGTATTATTAATAAGTATGCATATAAATAAGTCAAATTTATTAATAAGTAAACTAGAGTATATCTTTTGTGAGATGCACTCTAAAACATTAAACATTTTTAATTACTGTATTTTAAAGCATTCATAACTGTTCGCTATGGTTCGCTAATTTTTTAAAAATAACACTATTTATCTTAGCATGAATATGAGCATAAATAGATCATAAATGTATAAGCATGCGTTGATAAGATGAAATATATGAATATAATACATTTAAAAATCTTTTTTCTCCGTAATATATAGCAGAACAAATATTTAATAAATTTAATTAATCTCAATCTTTATTGCTCAATTTGTTAAAACTTTATTAGTTATATTCAATTTAAGTATTGCTTAGAAACGTTTAAATTTAATTCGCTGCGTTGTTGTCTGAATGCTGACATCTCTTAGTAATATTTCTCTACTAAATGTTCCCTTGGATAAGGATGTTGAAAGAAAAAAAAATGGAAATTAAAGTATTTAGCAATTTTACAGTTATGTTTCCAAAAGGTAAAAGATTCGATCTAGGTATAAACAAAAAGATAGTACTTGATACAATTTGTACCTTTTAGGTCTACGAGGCGGAGCCGATAACGTCGACGGTAATCAGTCTATGGCAAATTTTAAGTTCTGGTATCCATGCAAATGTATGTATGTATTTGCAAATATTGTAAGGCTTGTAAGGAAAAACCAAGACACATTTATAATGAAACTGTACCCACCCCTACAATGATGTCTGAACAGAAAGGTCATTGTGGGATATTCGCAATATTATCTCAAACAGAGTATTTAAATACCTTAAGTCTTTATTATATTAACCCCTTGACGTGCAATGAATAACTGAATTTTTAGTTTTCACTCTGGAATTAAGCGACAGAAATAAGCATTTAAAAATGAAAAATCATCACTTAGAATCATTTCAATATCTAAATGCCCCTTATATTAGTATAAGAATAAAAATAACTATAAATATCTGAAATAGGATGCGTTATCTAATTCGGAAGTTAAATAAAATCGTATGTCAAGCAATACAAACATTAGCTAAATATTAATTTTGCAGCATTTATTTATACTTGTCTTGCATCTAATAAATGCTTTTTTTTTGTTAAAGGCTCAAAACTTTTATTATTCAGGAAGATATCTATTATTATCTCTTAGTATTCAAAAACATGTTGTTTGGTCGACAACTGCCCTTGGAAGAGGCGATAAATCGAAATTACCACTACCATTCCAAAAGAGCTGTCAGGCAAGTTTAACTCCTTGCACTCGGAGGAGTAATTCGATGCATAATTATTCACCTAATAGAAAGATTTGTTTAATGCTCCAGAAAATAAATATAGATAATTGATTTAAATCAAAGTTCTTTGAAAATTTAATCTGCAGCATTTTACCATTCTGTAGGCGTTTTTAACAATCAAAATTGAAAATATAATAAAACCTCAAACTGATGCATAATCTTGAGGGGCGAGTAAACTTCATGCTTGGGATCTTATGCAAAATTTTTACCCGATTCATGCTGAACTTATGAAATAATAACTGTTATCATAAGGTTAGCTACTTAATAATCTGGAATACATTCATCTCCGTAATCTCAATAACATAAACAACACCTGCATCTTGTAAACAGAAACAAAACCTGCAGAGATGAATCCTTTATATTGTTATAAATTGGTTAATTTTTAAATTGAATGAAACACGATTGATGTTAACTTGGATTAGCAGCGGGAACGTTTCTATTGATATTAAATATCCATTATAAGACATATAAGATTACTTAGCAAAACTTCAATATTTGACTCAGAATTAAAAAAATGCAATACAAAATGTCCATGTATATAGGAAACAATACATTAATGCATAATTATGAATTACAATATAACTGTTCAAGATTCTCGATTTGAATCAATATATTGAGTCCAAAACTAGGAAACATGGAAATTTTTAAATTACGAATTTCATATATCAGCCATTTGTTCACATGCATTAGTTTGATACTCATGAAGATCGAACGATTACTTCTTCCAATAGGAGCTAAAACATTTGTCCATGTGACAATTTATAAAAGCATGTCATAAAAGTGTAACTATCCCAGAGGCATTTAAAATTCTATGTCTGAGACCCTCAGAAGTTACATGGCATAAAATTTCAAGAAAAACACAAAGCAATTAGCGCACCAAGTTTCTTAAATGGTTGCAAGAAATCCAGTTACCATTAGTCTAATTTATAATCCATTTTTGTCATTTTAATATCAGCTGATATTTTATAAAATATTCAGAAAACATTACAGAAGGAAAATATAAAAGTATAATTATAAAAATAATTATATCAGCAATCTGATTCAAAAGTGAGAAAAAATGATTCACTTTAAATGAAATGCGAAAAAAAAATTAGAGATTATATTATTTACATTTTTAAACATTTCGGAAATCTTGGGAAATGGAGTTCTAAAAAATGGTTCAAGAAAAAGAAAATATTTTATTTTAAGAGATTGCTGAAAGAAAATATCAAAGATTTTTTAAGATAACTCATCCGCCAGATTTCAAAAGAGTTACTTATTAATATAATTAAAAAGGACGTACCTTTATTTTTTCTAGCTGTTGATTTACTTTTGATGTCCATTGCATATTTCTTCTTGAAAACAAAGTAAAAGATTCCAAACGAATCGGAATTCTTTTTTAAAATACAAAAGTCGCATTTACTTTTCACAACACCATTATTCAGTAACAAAAAAATGGCACAAAAAAGGATTAAATAATGCCTGGTTTACACTCGGCCAGTAGACAGCGCATGCGTAGAAGGGAACTGATTTATGTTTGCCACAATTTCATAAGATAGATTCAGGCATTCCATGCCTGGATATAAATTGCCGTTTTGGCGTCCCTGAATTTTTCTTCTTCACTGCTTATCGTATTAAAATGATGGATATTTACACAAATAAACATGGTAAAATAAAAAAAAAAGGATCAACATACCTAAATTCGGAAAACTATAGAGAAGAAGTGGCAAATAAAATGAAAAAAGAACACAACCTCGCATCAAAACGAGCAAAAAATATAAGAATTAATCTATGGTAAGTTATCAATTTTTTCACGCCAAAAAATCTGCCAAATTCTACAAACGCATGCGCAGTAAGAAAAAGTTAAATACAGCGGCTTGTAGTTGTCCCATCGGGACAATTACTTGCCATCGACAGAACAGTATTTTTCAGCCTACGACACATATCACGACATCTAAGAATTATATTTGTTATATTAATTCAATAATTATTATATTTGTTCAATAAGTAATAAAGCATCATTTGAAACTAAATACAGAAATAAATCGAAATTATAGTGGTGTAACAAATATTTGCCATTTTTCTAAACTATTTTACTTTCAAATATATATTTGAATGACGTTTAATGTGAAAAAGTAATAAAATATAATTGTTGATCCAAATTACTCAGATAATAAGTATTTCGACATTTAAGCCTTTGCACTCGGAAGAGTAATTCGATGCATCTTTACTCACCTAATACAAGGGCTTCTTTATTACTCCGAAAAATAAATACGGAGATTGGAACTTTAATAGTGGTAACACTGCTGTAAAAACACCACGCAACAAAACCAAAGAATGTCACGTATACCACACGTTAGCTACATACCTACCTTACCTCTCAGCAAAAAGACTCGTCCTTCCTACGATACGCGCATGCGGAGTGACGCGAAGAACTGATCCGTGTATTAGTTTGCGGTCTAAAGTAAGTGTTGTCAGGATGTTTTCAAAACAAGAACAACGAAGTTGGATAAAAATGGAATGTGTCAGACGTCGTACATCATGGAAATGTCATGTGAGGCATCAGGAGGCTTGCGAGGAATTTGCTTTGCCTCACAGAACTGTTGCAAGATGGGTAAAACCCTTCAATGAAGGACGCCAAAATGTGGCAGACAGGCATCGGCCAGGTCGTCCTAATGTCAGTGAAGCAGAAGTGCATGCTGTTGCCGCACTAATGGACAGTGATGATGCCAAAACATTCGTGAGTTGAGCCGACAGACAGAATTTGCGCATACGACTGTGCTGCACATTCTGAAGGAACGCCTGGGCATGAGAAAAATTGCTTCACGATGCATTCCACATCATTTGACGGAAATGCAGAAATGACTACGATCCCAACCCAAT
This sequence comes from Argiope bruennichi, assembly GCF_947563725.1. Classification (NCBI taxonomy): domain Eukaryota; kingdom Metazoa; phylum Arthropoda; class Arachnida; order Araneae; family Araneidae; genus Argiope; species Argiope bruennichi. The sequence goes on from NC_079156.1 coordinate 52,795,013, forward strand.
TGGAGCGCTATGAGCGTGAAGGAAAGGATTTTTTACGCCGTATGATGACGCTGGATGAGACTTGGGCCAAATCGTACCAGCCAAAACTTAAAAGCAAATCAAACGAATGGCTTCATTACAGGTCATCACGAAGTTCGAAATTTCTTCAGAACCCCTGCAATGTGAAAGTTATGCGATTCCCGTGTACGACTGTGATGGTGTCATTCTAACGCATACCGTTCCCGAACAGCAGACCGTAAATGCGTAGTATTCCTGTTCATTTTTGGAGCACCATCTCGAACCAGCTTTGAGGAAAAAACGGCGACACTTTCTGCAGAACGTCCCTATTATTTTGCACGACAATGCTCGGCCGCATGCAGAGCAAGCTGTGGTCGGTAGGGCTAGGAAGTACTTTACCATCCACCATACTCCCCAGATCTAAGCCCTTGTGACTTTATCTTTATTCCTAAGAAAAAGGAACCACTTCGTGGCATTCGCTTCAAAACTATTCCAGAGATTCTTTCGGCAATTGACGGTCCATTCGAACTATCCACAGAACAGGCGCTGTTACAGGTGTTCTGCGACGTCCACGTCATTGGAAACGGGTTGTACACAATGCTGACGACTATATTGAAGGACTGTGAAACATGGTGACATGAATCATTTTTGTATTCCATGTAAATAAATAGTTGCCACTATCATAGTTCCAATCCTCATACATATAATTGTTTTAAGTTGAATCTCCCTGAAAAATTAATCTACATCGTTTTACCATTTTGTAGGAGTTTTTAATAAACAAAATTGAAAAATAAATAAATAAAACTTCAAATGATGCACTGTCTTGAATGGTGAGTGAGAGGCACCATCTGAGTGCAAAGGGTTAATATCGGCTCATTAATATTTATTATCTCGCAACTTATTTCCAGATATGACCTATTCCCATCATAATTTAGGTTCAATTTATGTATATATATATCTTAGAAAATAATATTAGTTTATGATTTTTCATTTCTGACCAAAAAAGAGGTTAATATTCAGAAATTTTTTCTATTGAGTTTTTATTTCAAACATTTTTCAGGGCCATGGTGGTCTGTTGGTAAGGTAAGCTTAAGAACCAGAGGGTTTCAGATTCGAGACCCGATTCCATTGAAGAACCATTGTGTTAGCGGGTCTGATGCACGTTAAATCCGTCGGGGTCAAACGTCCTCCCTCTGGTGTGGTGTGGAAGTTTTGAGAGTGGGTGCCAGTACCGTCCTCGTCATCTGACCGTGGTTCAAAAACACGAGGTCCGTCCTTTAATACTCCTAGTGTTGCTTTCAAACTTCACGTTAATATATCTAAACTAAACTCAAACATTTTTTCAATGATTCGTAGTTGTCTGTAACCTTTTCATTTTTGGTCTTCGATGCGTAGCAATGAAATATTACATATATTTTGTAAAAAGAATAATTTAAAGAAATTCAATTTTCGTTTCTAAGGAATTGAATTTTCAAATTCTTTCCATTGTCATATTTTGCAACTATTTAATGGTAAAAGAAAGGAAAAAAAAATTCCGAAAAGGATTTCAATATTAATTTGGCACAATGCAGTGCTATATATGCTCTCACAGTTTATTTGTACAATTTGCAATTTCTATAAGGTTTGATTTATATCATTCAAATGCAATTATGATTAGCATAATTTCCAACTGAAAGGTTTGTCGAAATTTAATATTATGTTTCAATTTACTTTACATTTTATAAATTTATCTATAAATAAAATTGAATTTCGTTTTTCATGTTGAAACTAGAAATCTTGATTGTATTCAGATAAATGTTACTCAGAAAATACATGAGTGTGTCAGAAGTTGTAAAATTCAACATTTTCACATTGATTTTCTGCTGCATTGTGTAAAACGCTCAATTCGTAATCCATACTTCCATTGTCATTGTCTCTGTAAAAATTCAAATATCAATATGGTTTCTTTTTTCTCAACAAAAGAAAAGAACAGCTGCTTTGAAATCGGCTTTTACCGCTGACATCGCATTTATAAATAGATCGGGGAATGAAACTCGAAAGTATTCAAAAAGCAGCTGCCGTGGAGGCTATTTACATATTACTGTATTGCTTTTATTTATAGAAACGAAAGAAGGCAACAAAGATTATATTATTTTGACATCAAGTTTATTTTAGAAGACATTATTTCAAGCAGAAAATGAAAAAATAAAAATTATATTTGGCTTTTATTTTGTATTCTAAAACGAGATCCATTTTGAAAAATGAAACATTGTTATTCTAAAGACACTGAACTATCTTTTGTCATTTAATTTAAATTTTCATATGACAATTACCATCAAGGGAAATGGTTTTAAGTTAATAAGAAAAGCGTTAGTTGTCTTTCTTTTTTAAAAAATTGAAACAGAACTCTATTTTTTTGTCTCTACAAAATAAATTTATTTTTTCCTATTTTATATATATAAAATAATTCCTAATGTTGAATTTCAGATAGGAAATCAGATTTAGCAGACAGCCACAAAAAGCACTGGCTTGAAAAATTAAATTAATTTATTTTTTCCGTGTGTATTTCAGTCAGACTTAAATAAGAATTTTTCATGTCGTTCGCAGAAATTTGTGGGGTCTGTACAGTTGTTTAATACATTTTTCATTAAATTCATTACTCCATTCATACATATTGCCTCATGACAATTAAATTTTAATATATGAATCAAACAATTTAAAAATTTTAAATCCACAAAATGCGATGATAAATCATTTATACTCTTAATATATTTAATGACTGTCTTCAAAATGTTTACCCAACATAAATATCAAATTTATTTTCTTTATTGTGACCAGCAGTTTAGCTGAAAAATAATTAACATTCACTTTAGGTTTTGACAAAAGAAAGAAAAAAGGATCGGTAAGTATTTATAAAATATTTCCAGAGTAATCTTTAGATAAAATACCGAATATTACCCATCGGTTTTAAATGCATTTTTATTTAAAAATGGAGAAATGAAAAAAATTAGACCACCCCGGGGATTCTCTGAAATTTAATTTAAAAATTAAATTTCAGAAGATTTAAAAAATATTTTTAAAAGATTTGCTAAAATATAATTTTAAATATATTTAAATTGGTTTGATATATTTATATTCTAACTCACACAAAAGTTGATTTACATTAGAATTTTGAAATCCATTGCCCTCCTTAAGGCTGTATTTTCGCTTCTTTTGACAAATTCTTGAAAATAATGGAAGCTTTTCTTAATTTTAATGAGTCTTGTACAATTTGAATTTTTATTAGTTGCAGAATAATCAACAGAATTAAGAAAATGATTTCACGAATTCTCAAGAAAACGATTCAATCAATAAATGGCGGAAAAATTATTAAATTTTTTAACTTCTAACTTACTCAAGTAAGTATAAAATATTTCCGGAGTAATCTTCAAATAAAGTATGGATTATTAAGAGTTAATAAAGAATTCAGAAAGTTAGAAATTATTTAATTGTCATTTGTAAAATTCTTTATGAACATGCAGATTATATGAAAATTCAAACTATAACTTTCAAATGCCATAGTTACATAGTTATGAATTTAATAAGACAAGAATTTCTGCTGAATATGTAATAACAAAAATATTTTTAAACGCGATATTTTTTTTAGAAAAAATTGAAATTAAAGTAATTATGTGGCAATGCATGAAAGGGATTTTAACCTTTCATGTTCTCAAGAGGACATTTTGATGCTAATCAAAAATAAAAGTTCAATGTATAAAACTTAATACTTTAATTAAAGATTTTATAAAATAAATGCAATATATCTCGATTTAGTCCCTTTATCTTAGCTACCACATTTCTATTCCACAAGTATACCAAATAAGAATCTCAGGGATTTTCTGTATGTTGTCATAGCAACAGATTTTGCATAATTTAAACTTTTTTCGTCAAAACCATGAAATGTAGTCCACATGAAGCTTGTTCAGACAAATAAGGTATATTTTTTTAAAAAGTTTTCAGCTTGTTAGAAATTTTCTTTCGATACCTTTTGAAAAATGTCATACAAAAAAAAAAAAAAAATCGCAAGTTTTTTTTTTTTTTTTTTTTCAATAAACTTAAAGAAAGTATTTGATACATTTATGAACAAGGGATGACTTTATTGAATTTTTTTTCCAAATATTAATAAGAGAAAGAATATGTTCATAGTTTACTCTTTTTCGGATCAAAGAGCCAAACAACTAATTACTTCAATTCAGCAGTGTAGAAAATGCCTTTAGAAATCACAAAGCTAGTGATGACTGTTGCCATCGCCCCTAATGAAATTTCTTTGATGAAAATAGCAAAGAGTTTCAGGTCAAACAAACCCAGGGGAATTGTTACCGCTTTTTGATCAAAAGAATTCAGATTCGTTCTTGTTTTCGTAGGAAGTGATTTACTTTCATTAATCATGTTCAGTGTTGCGTTTTATTACAAATAAATATGATTATTTTTATTAGTTTTTGAGATATGCTAGCAAAGGTATTGAATATCTTATGACGACAGGAGCTAATATATTTTTCATCAGTAAACTCCGAACTACGAAGTTTCCAATTTCATTTCCTTGTTACTTGTCTTATATCTTGCATAATAGACTAATAATGTTACAAACTTTTTAAGATTTAAAAGTTTTTGCAAGTGTAGAGATAATTAGAATATTATTATATATAATTTATTTGTATAATATTGTATTTCTATAATCATTTGCATAATATTGTATTTCTATAATCATTTGCATAATATTGTATTTCTATAATCATTTGTATAATATTGTATTCATATAATAATTTGTACAAAATTGTATTTATTTAATAATTTGTATAATATTATATATAATAAATTCAAGTATTGTTACTCGTAGTGTTAATTTCTTGCATAAGCATAAGAATGATTTTTTTAAGCACAGGGGGTCTTACAAGGTATTCAACGTCTAATATTTACAGATTCGGATAGAATGCGTTCAAGATGAAGATTTTGATGCATAACATGTGGGGTCCATGAATATAGCGTCATAGTCTAATTAAAGTGTGAATCCTGTGTCATAAAAACCTCAAGAAATGAGTGAGAAAAAAAAGTGAAAATCAATGTTTAGTGAGAACTTTCAATACAACAGATTTTCAAAATGTCTGCCTTTCGAACAAATGACATGGTGTAGTCTGGAATAGTTTGGAACTGCTTTCTGCAAAACATCTGTTCCAATTTCCTTGACCTTGGTTTCAACTGTTGCTCTCAAGTCGTCCAAATATAAGGGCTATGTAAGATACACTGTGTCTTTCAGGCATTCCAATAAAAAAAGTAGCAAGGGTTAAGATCTGGCGAGTAAGGTGGCCACTCTATACCATTTCCTATTCTCATAAAGGAATACAACCCGATCAGTCTATCGTGAAAATGTTCCGCGAAAAGATCGACGTTTCGTTGAGGGTGGTCAGGTCTAGCATCATCTTACATAAACCAATAATCGATTATCTTGTTTATATCATGCAAGAATAGGATGACACCATCATTCAACACGTTAAAAATAAGCTTCACCGGGGACATTTTCGATATAAAAAGACTGGTATAATGTCGCCTTCGGCAGATAGCGCACATCAAACTATGAGCCTAAGTGGGTGTAGAGGCTGAACAATTGCATAATGAAGATTGTCAGTGATCCAGATGTATATATTAACATATCCTTGGAGATGGAAACGCGTCTCAATCAATTTCAAATCAATTTCTAGACATTCAATCTTATTAATCATGATGACCCTCGGGGGGGGCACCTCGAAATGAGGATGAGATGCTTCCGGCATGGTGGTTGGATCTCGCCACCCTGGAGGGTACACTAATAGGTGGGGGATCTGGCTCCTCCCATCGATGACGGGATGTACTTCCTTCGGGGAGGGTTGTACCGTGGCCGGTGACGGCCCTTAGGACTCAACCACAGTTCCCGCCAATTGCTGTTGCGGCGGTCCGGTCATTCAGTTTTATGGTTTAAATCCGTGTGCCTTAGGGCGGGTCGGAGAGTTAGATGGTTGACCTATTAATCATGATGCCTGCAAAATCAAACCTCCTTCCATCCAAATCGGTAAATGGAGATTGATTTGAATTTTGAAAGGAGACAGAGTCGCATAAGAATTTGAATATTCATTTACACACTCACTTTTCCTCTAGTTGGTTGCCACAAATTTACATAGTCACGTAGGGAAACTTCCATGTTATGCAATCGTCGTATACATCGTAATTTGGAATATAAACTGTCGGATTCTTGACTAACGTTCTTCATGCAATTAGACTATGACACTGTGGCGGATTGAATTGATAGAGGATAGAATCTGGAACCTTTTGGTTCGCAGCTCAGTAACATGACCACAATACAAAATCAATTGCCCGTGCAGTGTAGCTGTTAACTGGCTTATAAGCTTTCACCACAACGCCATATTCGGGGACCCCACGTGTTATATATAAAAATACTCCTCTCGATGTGTTCTATCCGAATATATGCAAATATTATATGTTGCATACAGTGCGGGACACCCTGTATTTATAATTAATAGAAGAGTTTTTTTATTCATAATTTTTTCGAAATAGTTTAACTTATTAAATTTTGCAATTAAAGAAAAATTTATCAAGTTTTGTCAAAGTGCAAAAAAACACTTTTAGAATGGCAGTTAACTGCTATTTTTCACGGTACAAAAAATTGTTTTCTACAAAATTTAGAAACCCTACTACGTAAGAAAACACCTGTGAAATATCTCTAAACACACAAAAAATGTTAAATAAGATTTTTTTTTAATAATTTAAAATTTTAGCTTCGAATGCATGAAGATATTATTACGATTACATATGTGCCAAATTATGTCAATGCCAGTGCAATAAATTTATTTGGAAATCATAGATATATACATACTAAATAAAAACGTTTTTTTTTAAATAAATGTTTATAAATATAATATTCTGAAGGATTATCGCGAGAAAAATGTTAAAACAAGTCATATGATATTTAAGTTTCCCGCCAAGAGCTCAAATCATTTAATATTTTGCGAAAGTAAGCATTTCTAATTGACTCAACTCGTTCCATTAAATTTTAAAAACTGGGAAGGGTATACTGTATAATTTGGTTAGTGTAAGCCGATGCTTTTAAAACGAAGCTTATTTAATCATGACAAAATTTCCACAACATACGTGAGATAAGATTTGCTCAATATATTCAGAATATCTTTTCAGAATAAATAAGGAAGCGCTTTTAGAGATCTTGAATTCCTTATAATCCTTTAAAAGGGTTCTGTATAAAGAAAATTCTTTCAAAACACTTCAGATCGAATAATAAATATGTTGGATCAAAGAATAAATAATCGATTGCACATATTTTCACAGGAAAGCTACCCATCTGTTTTCATAGTTTCCTATCTCCACATTATTCGAAAATTCGAAAGCTTATTATTCTAAGATATTTCAAATATTTTAATGAGAAAGAATTCTATTAAATTTTAAGACTTCATTTCCTCTTTTTAGAGTTTAAAACAATAAAAATTACTAGGTAATTATAAATTATCGTTACAAATTTAGACTTTAATAACTTTAAAATATTTCTAGATAATAAAAAACAGTTTTCAATATATGACAAGGCAATTTATAATGTTTTGTTTCTCAGACATATAGTACAAGGTAGATACTCCTATTAACATGTACACTTCCAATCGGTGTTCAATTTCTTTCTATACACATTCCTATAAGTTTATGGCATTTTGTTCAAATGTGTTGAGAATGCCTTTCTTTAAGTTCTGTAGGTGACTATGAATTGATAGTTCCCTTCAAAAGAGTGACGGAACATTGCATGTAATTTGAGACCTTATTTGTCTCTAAGACTCAGGCCACACACTGAACTTTCTTCTATGGCCTTTGTTTTACTTTAAAAATATTATCCAACTACAAAAAGAAGTAAAGAAAGATAACTATTGCTATGAAGATAATATTTATTTAAATTTTCATAACAAAATTAGGTAGGAAAATAAAACTTTTTTCAAATCCTCACACGATACCAATGAGAAAAAAGATGATATTTATCTTTCACCTATTATGACAAATTCAGTATTCAGTATTCAGTTTTTTTATATCCATTTCAAGCTAACTGTATTTTAAACAATAAAGCTAATTCGTCATTTCGATTTAAATTATTTGTAGTTACATTACATTTAGAAGTAACACAAGGATTGTTTTGGGACGGACACCATAATTTTAAATTACAATAAAATGTTAAAAATAACAGTTAATTAACCCCTTACCCTGCCTCACCACACTTCATTTGACTAGAATAAATTTGATTCACTCCTTTTGCGATCATTTCTCTCAGCTTTTGAGACAATGTTTCGCATAGATTCGATATCTGATAACAGAATACAGCAAAAATTAAAGCTGAGAACTTCCTATCCTGCTATCATGATCTCAATTTCACTTCAGAATTTATAAACATTATTTATCATTTACTATTCGCAAGATAAAGAAAAAAGTAATTCTTCTTAAGGATTAAACAATATTTAAATTATCAAATGTATGAATCAATGTCTTTTTTTTCTTAAGATTAAAAGAAAATAATAATCAGGAGGACAATATTAATCAGAATGTATAACAATAGCTGAATACCAAACATATCTTAAAGAATATCTGTTTCCAGACCGATAATAAAAATAAATATAAAAACAGGATTGTATGATCTCGATGTTTGTAACTTAGTAATAAAAAAGTCTATGTTCAAATGATGAATTAATAATGATTGAAATGATTTATTGAAAATGAAAATGATTTATTTTTATGTAACACAAACAAAGTCAAACAAATATCCGTATGCTTCGGTTAAAATCTTCAAAACTAAACCTTTATTAATGGAAAGCTACTACTTTCAATAAACCAAGAAAAATCTATGCATTCGTTTAATCAAAAATTTGTAAATATTTTACAGAGTTTCTTCAGTCTAGAGATCTTCCTCTTTTTTGACGAAGGAATTTCATAACGGCCGCAAGCGACGATAATCCACAATTTTCTGGTTTTTGAAAATTTTTCTACGCTACGGAATACAAGCAAATAGTTGTTTGATTCTTTTATTTGAAGGATAGCAAATAATGAACATATTTCTTCTACTATTAGTTTTCGGAAAAAAAGGAAATTTTGGAATGAAAGGGTCTTTTGTTAATAAATACATCAAACATTTTCCATAAGCTTGTAAGAAATCCTACCAAAAACACAATAAAAGGTTTCAGTTTTACTGATTTTAAAAATAAATGTAAATTTGAAAAGAATTGATTTGGGATATATCTTATGGATCTGCTAAACGATTAAAATCTTAAGCACTTACTTATCTTATAGTAGTTCATTAGAAATATACCTAAATAGCTTTTCAGATATAACTCACATCTACAATATTCAGTAATATAAATTAGAAAGAGAATATAGATGTGTATTAAAATTTTCTTGGATTCTTTCTTGGCAACGACTTTGATGTTTTAAATTATGATTTTCAATTTCCTGCAAATCTTATCATTATTATTTTTTTATTTTCTGCTCATTGAAAATCTAGGTCTGTATCATTTTGCAGTTTCAATTACAAGCTGCTTAAGATGCATCAAATTTTAAAATTTAAAAAAGAAAAAAAGAAAATTAAACACAATGTTGGATAATAATTAAATTAACATCAGAACGTGATTTGATTGTATAATCAAATCAATATTGTATAATCAAATCAAATATTGTATAATCAAAACAATAATATTGTTTTGATTTTAATAAGATAAAATGAGCAATTTTTGAAATTCTGCTTAGAATTAATTTTGATAAAATGTATTAAAATTTAGAAAATAATTTATTTTATTTAATTTGACGTCATTAAAAAATGATCGCTTTTGCATTAAAATTATATATAAATCATTTTAAATAATTATTTCAAAGGTTATTCATAAAAAGCAGAGAAGGAAATTTCAAAGCTTCGCATAATTTTTGTTATTTAATATAAATAATTTATTTTCAAAGTTGAATTTAACACATTTTTAATAATGAAATAGACATCTTATTGTTTATGTGCAAATGTTATGTCCCTGCTTTTCAATGTTTTGAAGAATGTTTTATGATAGGCAAACAAAATGATAAACAGTACATTTTTTCTCCTTTAAATCCTTTTGATTACCGAATTATGAAGCAATTAATAATTCAGAATGGGATATTTTTAAAAATATGTTAAATTTAAAAGTTGGATATAAATGCTTTTTGAGTTCATTAAAAAGGGAAAACGTTTAATTGATCACTAAAACACTTGTTTTTTTTTAATATCCTCATAAAAGTCACAGACATTCGAGAAATGCAGTGGGGGATTTTTTTAAATAATTATTTTATCACAACTATCCTTAATATGCCAATGAAATCATTGGAATTCAAATGAATTTTCATGCATTTTTAATACAACAGATGCAATTTCTTAATGGAGAAAAAAACCGCCCAAAAGGATAAATAAGAAAAATATATTCCTGATTTAAAATTTATCCTAGCCCTGTACATATATTTATTTCAAAAGCGAAAGGAAAATGTATGTAAATATGAAACTTGCATCTATTGTTGTTTTGTCTGAATTTTTTTTTATACCTCATGACCCAAACATGAGCTCTTTTGAAAAGTTGATTGAAGTCAAGTATAAAGCGGAGAGTTTATTTCGACATCAAGATATTCGTGTTTATACTTGAACAACTGCAGAAATAGGCTATTTTCCATTTTCGGTGTTGAGGATATACCTTATTCTACTAACATACATTTGGACTTGCCGTCTTTCTTTCTAGTCATATAATATTTTTTTTTCCTGTGAGTGCATTTCGGTATTTTAGTTGAAAGAAATCATTTTGACAAAATATTATATAAAGTAAATTTTATCTCAAATTATATATCTTTTCGTTATAATTATATTTTAAATAATACATTATTTTGAGATAATATTTTTTTTTTCTTCCAGTGAGTGCATTTCGGTATTTTAGTTGAAAGAAATCATTTTGACAAAATATTATAAAAAGTAAATTTTATCGCAAATTATATACTTTTTCGTTATAATTATATATTAAATAATATTTTATTTTGTGATGGCATTATTTTATTCTGCTCATCATGTTGTTTATCACACAAACTGTGCTATGCTTTATTTTATTTATTTATTTATTTATTTTGTATTTGCGTGCAATCTGAATTTCTGTGTTTACGCTTTTTTGTTGATGGTTTGGTTTGGTTTGGTTATATTAACGTCCCGTTTGAATCAAACTAGGGCTATTTTAGGACGGACCTCGTAATTTTCAACCGCAGTCAGATGACGAGGACGACACCTGAGCTGGCACCCCCTATCCACACCACACCACACCAGCGGGAGGACGTTTGGTCATGACGGATTTATCGGGCAACTGACCCGCTTACACGACGGTTCTTCGGTGGAATCGGGTCACAAACCTGAAACCCTCAGGTTCCGAATCCGAGACTTTACCACCAGGCCACAGCGGCCCGCTTTTTTTGTTGAATATTTAAACCAGTATAAAATTTGCAATGCTAATTTTTTCTAAACATTTTGAATTTTTACAAACCTTATAATTATTTCCTGAAATAATTTCGTATACGATCCCCATATATTTTTATAATTGGTAATCAACTTTAGTTAGGAAGCAATGGAATATACTTAATTATAAACGTTATGATATTAAATTTTTAATAATGCGACTGTATAAAAATTTATATTTTATAATTTTTTCAGCACTACATGTATTGATTGTACCAACAAAATTTGTAATTCTGTGTTTGATTTTAAGTATTTTTTATCTGGTTATTTATGCATATCTCAATGGTTTTAAAATTAGCTACATCACAGATGTATGAATAACAACATCATAGTTACACGAATCACAACATTACGGATACATGACAGTATCAAAGTTCATGCATGATTCATAACATAGTTACATGAATCGTACCATCACACATAACAACATAGTTACATGAATCGTACCATCACACATAACAACATAGTTACATGAATCGTACCATCACACATAACAACATAGTTACATGAATCGTTCCATCACACATAACAACATAGTTACATGAATCGTACCATCACACATAACAACATAGTTACATGAATCGTACCATCACACATAACAACATAGTTACATGAATCGTACCATCACACATAACAACATAATTACATGAGTCACGACATCACAGTTACATGAATCACAACACCACAATTACATTAGTCTAAATATCCGTTACATGAATCACAGCAACATAGACAGATATTTAACATCTCAGTTACATGAATGTTTAGACAAAATGTTCAGTTGCAAAATGTTTAGACGAAATTTTAAGTAGCATTGCAAATTTTATATTGGTTTAAATATTCAACAAAAAAGCGTAAACACAGAAATTCAGATTGTACGCAAATACAAAATAAATAAATGGATAAAATAAAGCACAGCGCAGTTTATGTGATAGACAACATGATGAGCAGAATTAAATAATGTCATCACAAAATGACAACAACACAGACAGATATTTAACATCTCAGTTACATGAATAGGGCAACAAAAGTCGTTCCAAGCATTAAAAGTCGCTCAGTTATTTTTGAACAGTGTTGTCGTGACAGGGCTTCTTTTTAAACCTCTTTGTTGGTCTCCTTGATTGTGACTACGGCCCGATTAAGCTCAGTAGGGGATATTAGACACTGTATATATCGAAGCCCCTCTTACTCTCTTTAACTTTCAAAACTAGACTTATTTCTTTGATTTTAGTTTAATCTCCATATAAACAGCTTTAAATAGTGCATTTTGAAAAAGTGAAATAGTAAAAGATTATATTCTGCATCATTTTCAACAGAGTTGGTTTCATTATATTGCGGGAAAAAAATACAGAATAAGCATTAAATAATTTTATGAATCATAGTAAACAAAAAAAGACTTTTTAAAACATTCTAAATTTAATCTCAGCGAATCCTAGTGCATTTTTTTTTTTTTTTTTTTGTAAATCCATTGGATGTATAAACTTAAATTACTTTTAAAAATACTGTAATTAAATACTGTACTGTAATCAAATTACTCTTAAAAATAACTGGAGGCCCTACGAAGTTGTGGGGCACCTAAGAAGCTGCCTAATTCACTACACTGACCTTTCTAAAGGATACTTCAGGTGCAAAACTCATCTTTTAAATCCTTCATGAAAGATCTTTGAAAGAATTTTAGTTTGAGATTGTCATCTGAATGCTAATTGGATTTTCTATGAATGAAGAAAATGTCTGGGCAAATATTACATTTTAGTGACTGAAAAAATGATATTTCCCTTTTCATGAACCTGAGATGATTGCTTTTCGGCGATTTTACACCGTAGATAGGTGGCACGTAATCAGATAAGCGAATTTCCAGAGATGACTGCATTTTTGTCCCATTAAGTGCAACTTTTTCAGCTCTTACATTCGTTTTGTTTTCTTTGAGCAATCAGCACTGTTTTATTTTAATTCATAATTGTGTACTTGTTATTTTCTAGAGACATTTAGATACCATATAGATCGCCGGGATTAATGATTGCAAAAGATTTTAATCAAATATTGGTTTCTTCAATAAAATATTTTTAAATATCAAATTTTCAGAGATAAATAGCCCAGATTATTTTCTAGATTATTTCTAGAGTTATAGATTATTTTCTAGCCGCATTTAGCTACAATATAGATCGCCGGGATTAATGATTGCAAGAGATTTTAATCAAATATTGGTTTCTTCAATAAAATATTTTTAAATATCAAATTTTCAGAGATAAATAGCCCAGATTATTTTCTAGATTATATCTAGATTATTTTCTAGATTATTTCTAGAGTTATAGATTATTTTCTAGCCGCATTTAGCTACCATATAGATCGCCGGGATTAATGATTGCAAAAGATTTTAATCAAATATTGGTTTCTTCAATAAAATATTTTTAAATATCAAATTTTCAGAGATAAATAGCCCAGATTATTTTCTAGATTATATCTAGATTATTTTCTAGATTATTTCTAGAGTTATAGATTATTTTCTAGCCGCATTTAGCTACCATATAGATCGCCGGGATTAATGATTGCAAAAGATTTTAATCAAATATTGGTTTCTTCAACAAAATATTTTTAAATATCAAATTTTCAGAGATAAATAGCCCAGATTATTTTCTAGATTATATCTAGATTATTTTCTAGATTATTTCTAGAGTTATAGATTATTTTCTAGCCGCATTTAGCTACCATATAGATCGCCGGGATTAATGATTGCAAGAGATTTTAATCAAATATTAGTTTCTTGAACAAAATATTTTTAAATATCACATTTACAGAGATAAATAGCCCAGATTATTTTCTAGATTATATCTAGATTATTTTCTAGATTATTTCTAGAGTTATAGATTATTTTCTAGCCGCATTTAGCTACCATATAGATCGCCGGGATTAATGATTGCAAAAGATTTTAATCAAATATTGGTTTCTTCAACAGAATATTTTTAAATATCAAATTCTCAGAAATAAATAGCTTACACTTTATTTGAAATCTTACTCCATTCTGTTCATCGTGTTTTGCAGTGTTATGCATTTTCCTAAATTTTATATAAATCTTTATACATCCAATTATAAAATTGTAAAGATTAGTAACATTTAAAAATGGATGCACTTAAGAAAGAAAATTTCCAACATTGTTTGGATCTGAGGCTGAACTTTAAATGTAAAAAAAAGAAAGAAAAATAATGAAACTTTGTATTAAGAGTATACCTTATTCTGAAAACTCAATATTGAAAAATACGCCGAATCTCCGGATCTGATTATCAACAGTGGGTAAAAAAATAAAATGAAGTAATAAAAATGAAAATTGGTACGAATTTATCATAAGTTTAAGCTGGTTCATTTCAATTTTTTAATAAGTGGACTGTAATCTTATTTAAAATCAAACGACAATTCGAAAGCCAACTTTTTATTTCATCGAGGTTCAACCGACCCCGCGACGATTCAGTACGAGACTGTTTTAAGAGCTGATCCCATGTCAGCAGGGTTACAATAAATTTAATAGCTGAAGCCAAGTCAGCGCATGGTTGCTACATTCTTTAACAAAGAGCGCCAACGAGGCGGTAACAAAAATAAATTCAATTTCACTTCAGCAATGAAAAATATCGCTGCAAAATAAGCTTAAAATATTGTAAATATTATTTAAAAACATTATACAGCAAATATCTTATATATACACAAATATGGTACTTCTAAATCAAATAGTCTGTCCTTTAAAGCGCTTATACATACACACATATAGAAAGAATTTCGAAATTTTAACTTGAAAGAATTTTACGTACTCTGGCGCAGCATGCCCACATCTATGACCCTTGTGCCAAAAACCAAACCAAACACACACATACAGATATGAAAAGGCATGAACACATACTTTCGCATTTATTAGTAATAGAGAATGGCTATTCAATCTTGCAGATTTTGCGTGAATTTATGTTTTTTTTTATTTATGTTGATAACTGTTTAAATTCCTGTATTGTAAATATAAGTATACACTCTTCCATCTTTAATCTCACATATATTGGTGAAATTAAAGCCATTTAGCTCATGTGAAAAAGCTCGGAGAGTTTTCGCATTTTTTTCTTTATCCATATATGTATATCTTCCTAAAAAGACTTTTAAGTTAAATAAGTATCCATTATCATTTATTATGCAAGCTTTGAAGGTTAAATTTAAATGCTTAAACTTTAAAGATACAGTTTCTAATGTGGAAAATTACAAATATAAATATCTACTACACAAAAACTGAATCTTCTGAATTGATTGAAAAATGCCGTTGTTTTCAAATTTCTTTAAATTTAAATGTCCTAGAAATTAGAGGGAGATGAATATAATCTTTCGAAGTCTCTGAAACATGAATATATTATTCATAAAATTTCAGAACCGGAAGGCTTTGTTAAGAATTTTATTAAGAACGTGCTGTTGAGAATCCTTTAATGAAGTTCAGAAGTCATTTCAGCGATAATGTATCTCAGTATAACATAAGAAATCATTTCTTCATAAATTATCAGAAATTTTATTATCAATGATTTTGAAATTATTATCTTTTAAAATATATTCTAATCAGAGATTAAATATTTTTTTTTTCGAATAAAGTAACTCATTGCATATTTTTCGAAAAAAGAAAGTAGAAAAACTCAATACCCTTAAAAATATGCAAATGATTTTTCCCGTCTTGTTTTTTCAGAAAGTCAAACACAAAACTTAAAACATTCTCTTTTGTTTACAAGTAAAAATGAAATGTTGGTGTAAGTTTTCCGCATCGAAACTAAAGGATCTGCACTTTCTGATCTCTCCTCTGCATAGCGTCGGAGCTCGAAGATCCCAGGAATGAAATCCGAGTATCTCGAGGAAACAGATGTTTCTCAGATATTTGCATATCTTTTTTTTTTCGTTTTGTCTTTTTCATGGAAAGAAACATTCGACATTCTTAGATTTCCATGAAGATATTTATGGTTTTAAGTTGGAAATAAACCTTAAAGTTGAAATAAAATCTGAAATATGTCTTTTTTTGTGTTTTGTTGAAATTGTGTTTACTCCAAGTAAGCAGAAAAATGGAATAAAAACGTCTCTGTCCAAGTATTTAAATATGATGGCGCAGATAATATGTTTCATTCTTAAATGCATTTCCATTTTATTATGTAATATTTTTAAAAATTAAAAAGTACACATTTTCTTTTCAGAATATTAGATAAGTTGAACTAATACAAAATGAGTTAATCAGTTATGAGTTGAAACTCGAAGAAATTATGCATTCTGAAACTAATTAATTGTTACAAGAATTTTGGATTCATCACTGAAGATTATAGAAAACTGTGCCAAAATTTTTAACCTGCGCAGAATTTATTGCTAACTTACTGCAATAAAAAAGTGAATCGACTTCAATCCAGTGTGTATCAGATTACTTATTATGGAGCAAGACTTTTAGTAAAACCCGAGCATAAGTATCATCATATTTTCTTTCTGAGATAACTCATATTTTTCTTTCGAGTAGATATTCAAAATTTATTTATATTTGAATCCACCGATGAAAAATTTGTTGTCTTCAACATACCATTTGTTATAGGAAATTTAGCTTTCGGATAACAATTTCAACCAAGTGAAAAAAGCATATTACCGAAGAGTGTGCCAATTTCTTCTTTTACATTTTTATGTTTCATTTCAAAAATATAAATTGCTATCCTATTGACACATTTTCATTTGAAAAATAATTTTTCTGCCTCTTCAGTTGCAACTAAACTGCCTTTTTTTTAAAAAAAAATTATTTAAAATGTTATTAATGAAAGGAAGATGTAGCATATGATTATGACTTTTGATATTTTTGAGGAGCTGATATATTTTTACTTTTATTAAATGTCAATCAGCATCTCGTTTTTTTCAAATAAAATAACATAAACACTAACAAAACGTTAGCGTTTATGTTTATATTCTGCAATATAAATGTTTATATTCAATATGTTTATATATGTTTATGTTTATATTCTGCAATATGTTTATGTTTATATTCTGCAATATAAACATAACTGTATATTGCATTCAAAAATGGATTGTTAAATCCATATTATATACATAATTTTCTTCTAAATTCGTGGCTTAATAGGACATTTTCCATATTTCTGACTTTAAATATTGCTACAAAAAACTCCAGTTAGGTGTGCGACGAAAGAAGTTTGACAGTCTGCATAATGTGAAACAACGCTATATTCTACAAAAACTGTGACACACAGAATTTATAAAGCATAGACAGTTGCTTGTAAAGATTCGCTGCACGAACTAACAAAAAACAGCAATAAGTGCTCAGAGGGCAACTAGAAAGCTCACTCTGCGATCAACACTTCACAGAGAGATCTCCCAATCATGTACGAACCTACACTCATAAAGACTTCATTGCAAGAAAATTACTGAATTCCGAATAACAGCTTCTAATACAGATATCATCTTATTCCTTGTATATTATGCAACTTCCATTTTTACCTCTAAAGGTGCCGGATTCGTCGCCAAGGATTTACAGTCCTTCTATCCACTCAGAATCTATTAAGGTATTTGTAAATCACTTTTCTAGCTGGGAAATCAGTTGCCCAAGGTAGCAATATTACTGATTCGTAACAATGTAAATCTCTTAGAAACTTGTTTCTATGAATTCTGCCAGTTTCTCACTGAATTTTGAACTTATTCTCTATCTTGCACCGCATAATGCGACAGTAAACTTTACAATATGCGGAACAGATTGATAGGGTCAAGTCATTGCAAGTAATATAAAAACAATTCTACAAATTCTAATAAGCGATATGCACTTGAATAAATTTAGAAGAGATGAATGACGTAAATCCATTCTGATAGAATACTGATAGAGAGAGTAATCTCCCTGAAACATTCTCGCATATTTTAATAAATATGTAACCTCCCATTCTTTGTAGAACTTTGACAAGACTATAAGCACTTAGATTTCGATTTTGAGATTACAAAACGTGAATGTTTTACTCTTCGTAAAATAAAAAAGGAAACTGAATAGATATTAAGCACATCTTTCTTTTTCAATCGATTGAAACCAAAATGTGATACAGAATAAATTTTGACAACAAGATTACATATTAAACTCATTTTATTTAAATAGATGAGTTATTGAGTCACCTTACATTAAAGCATGTGAAAGTGCACAGTGAAAATGTCCGATTCTTTAACAGATTTGGTAAAAGATATTGATCTGTTCTTTCGAACAAAACTTTGTAAGAAATTTCATTTACATTTTTGCGGTTCTTAGTTACCATATTTACATACATGCGAAAATCCAGAAGCTTGGACGGTCATACTTTTCAATGATATATTTCAAATTTTTTTTATACCTTTACTTTACCCCCGAGGGGCACCTCGAAATGAGGATGAGTTGCTTCCGGCATGGTGGTTGGATCTCGCCACCCTGGAGAGTACATTCATAGGTGGGGGATCTGACTCCTCCCATCGATGACGGGACGTACTTCCTTCGGGGAGGGTTGTACCGTGGCCGGTGACGGCCCTTAGGACTCAACCACAGTTCCCGCCAATGTTGCTGTTGCGGCGGTCCGGTCATTCAGTTTTTATGGTTTAAATCTGTGTGCCTTCGTGGGGGGTCGGAGAGTTAGATGGTTGACTGATACCTTTACATGTGTATTATATGTGTAGTAAATTTTATCCACGTTTGTCTTTTCATTTTGTAGTTATAGTGTTCACTTTTATTCGGCCAATCAGACATGTAGATTTCCTATGAATGAATTCCATTCAAAATTTAATGAAAAATCAACTTATCAAGTTTTCTGCACAGATCACATACTACATTTCATCCATTTAATTCAAAGTATATTTGAGTTATCGAGTTAGAAGACATACATACGGATATATATAATTTCAAAAATGTGTTTTTTGGTCTCGGAGGAAATTGCTTCAGAATGTCGATTCCGAATATTTTTGACGGTTACAAAATTTTTCTCTTTATATATTTCAAAAATAAAAAAAATAAAATAAAAAAGTAAAATTCAACAATTATCATCATAATTTACAAAACAAATCTTAAGAGTAATAAAGAAAATGTTTAAAAAAATCCTTTATACTGCAGAAATAAAGCTTGAGCATTTATATCTTTCCATATGATATCTATGGTTTTATTTTGTTCCTGCTATGTCAAACGAGATTCTTTTATTTATTTGTTAACTAATATGTGAAATCAATTAAATCAAAAGGGATGGATATAAAAATGTTCTTCAATTCTCATTCTGTATATTTGAACTGCTTCTTCATTCAACTTTCTGCAATCAAAATCTTTCCATCTGAAAATATTTTTGCATCACAAAGTTATGAAAGACGTCAGATTGATAAATAATGCATATCATCATGCTTACATGTACCAGGTTTACATGTCTGAAAATGCTTTTAGTATGTTACATTTATGCAATCATTATAATATCCCACTAGAGATATTGCGACATCCTAATGCATATGCGTGTTGAATGCCAAATCGAGATTTATGAATAATATACGGTTCAACTGAAAGGAGTGGTTGATTGATGGAAATAAAATTTAATAAACAGTCATATATTTAAAATAAGATTTCAGTTTGGCCATTCATATAATTTTATTGCAAGATTTCATACAAATATAAAAATCATTTGGAACGTCGTGTTTTATTCGAATCGACAAATAATGATATATGCAAACTTTTTTTACTTGAACATTAGAAGTAAAATGCAGAAACGGGGTTACATACTTCTAGAATGAGAAGTAAATTATCTGGGCTCGAGATCGCGTAGTAATGTTGTGTCGGAAACGCTTCCTAGATACAATAGAAGGCGTTGCACATACTCGGGATTTTAAGAGCATCTTCAATTCAGCATTCCATAGTAAAATTAAATGTTCGCAATCAATGGTGTCAGGTTAGGTTAGGTTTAGGTTTAGTTATATTAACGTCCCGTTCAAAGCAACACTGGGGCTATTTTGGGACGGACCTCGTAATTTTGAACCGTGGTCAGATAACGAGGACGACACCTGAGCTGGCACCCCCTCCCCACACCACACCACACCAGCGGGAGGACGTTTGGTCAGGACGAATTTAACGTGCAACTGACCCCCTTACACGACGGTTCTTCGGTGGAATCGGGTCTCGAACCTGAAATCCTCCGGTTCCGAAGCCGAGACCTTACCACAAGGCCACCGCGGCCCTTATTAATGGTGTCAGAGATGTGCACATTGAATAAAGCATAAAAAATATTTATTGACTTTAAAAAGATACCTGCTGATCCAACATTTAGATGCAAATTACCTTGCTCATGGCAAAAAAAAAAAAAAAAAAAAAAAAAAAACTATACAGCCGATTCAAATGATCAATTCATTTACAGTTTCAATAAAAGCTATAAAATTCTTTAAAAATAAGTAATAGATAAACTTTGTCCCATTTTATTAATATCATCGAATATTCCTCTTGCATCTAAATTGAAGACACGATTCTATAAATTAGTAGTTGCGACTTAATCTTCTGTGCAAATAAAAATCGAAAAATCAAAAAAAATAAATTATCATGGTTAGTAAACATCTTAATGCAAATATATGCAAAATGTAATATATTTATGATGATATACCTATTTTACACTAATTGCAGTAGTTATATATTATACATTTTTTTAACTTAAAAATGAAAATAAAGCAATAATTATAAACAACGAAACGCCTACCATTTTCCTCTCGATTTTTTTAAAGTTACATATATGTTAGTAAATATTAATTCTTATTTGACGTTAGATTTTTTCGTGGTTAAACAGAATCTAACATACAAAGATTATAGTTTTTAAATTACATCTATGGAATAAAATTTTCAATTGCTTAATATGGTTAGATTTCACTTAGTTGTACATATTTGTTACATTCGATTGCTTTAATATTACGTGTTTAAATATATTTAAAAACTGATTTTTTATAAACTTCGCTCTATGGTTTCTCCAACCGCTGAACTTCTCGCTGTCTTCTTTTCGCTTTGGGTGACTACTCACTACTTCTGCAACTCCGACTACTCACTCACACGGCTTCCACAGCTTGAGAGTGCCTGTCTTTTATAGTTCCGGGAGGCAGGGCTAGAATCTTCCAGACCAATCAGGGCGTATCTGGGTATATCTCGGTTCCTAGTGGATGGATCCTGAAAATTCTCGAACTTTCCAGCATTATTATTTTTGTCGCCAAATTCGTCGCCAAGTCGCCAAATGGTCGCCATGATCGTCGCCAAGCTCAGAGGTTATTGACGCGGCACCCGCTCAGCAGGCACAGGACAGATCGTACAACGGTTTTTCTTACGATGACACTATTCGTACTGGGAAGGCAAAACTACAGGTTTGTAACCATATATATATAATTTTATAATATTATATAAAATAATATATATTGAGACAAACTATAGAATTAAAAAGAAAACCTATAAAGCACGAGCCTACAGTTATTAAAATTAGTATAAGAAAGTGTATGATAAAATGATGACAAAATATAATTAATGACAAAATAATGAATAGAATAGAATTAATGATAAAATATAGTAAAAGATAAAATATTGTATAATGTATTTTGTTATAAAGCGTATAGTATTTTTAATGCATTGACAATAACACAGTTATAGTTATTAATGTCCATTTGAATATTATGTAAATACCTACAATTTCACTTTTATAAAATACCTAAAATATTATTTAGCATTTACATCTTTTTTTCATAACTGTTTGATTTATTTTGAGATAATCGAAAAGTCTTCTTTTGGTGCAAATTTCAGTATCATACACCTGAAAAACTGCGTTCACAGCTAGCACTTCAGAAAAATATTTTTTTTATATTTAATTCGACGAGAAGAACTGTGAAATCTATCTCGAAACCTTAATCTCGTCCACCATAAGCTACAATCAAGAAACATCGAGAAGTAAACAAATTTATTCACGACCAAAAATAAATTGCATGTACTCACTGTAAAGAATTCAAATTTGATTTCATTCAAAACACTGCAAGCTAGGATGTGAATAGATTCATAAATGATATTCACGTTTGATATTTTTTTACAAAATATCTACTAGATAGAAGTTTATGACTTTTATGGTACTGATAATACCTTTACTCAAAAGACTGTCATTTCTAAGAAATAATACTGACCATTTTTTGTTGTAATTTCGTACGAAATAGCAAAATTTCAAAATTAAGCAATTTAAATCATTTCAAAAAGAAATTTTCCAAGAATCTTGGCAAAACCACTTTTGTGATTGTACCGATGAAAAATAATGATATTTCAAGAAAAATTTCGTAGAATCATATTTCAGTTATCATTTTCCAAGAAAGAAGTTTTCCAAGAATCTTCAATAAACTATTTTTCTGATAGTAATGATGAGAAATAATGATAATTTAATGTATTAGATAATCAGCATACAGTCAAACCACAGTAGGCACACAATATTCGTATGAATTTGAATGCAAAAATTGAAAAAAGGAAAGGTTTCAATAAGTCAGCCATATGACTCTCCGACCCGCCGCGAAAGCACACGGATTTAAACCATAAAACTGAACAGTTCCGCAACAGCAACATTGGCGGGAACTGTGGTTGAGTCCTAAGGGCCATCACTGGTCACAGTACAACCCTCCCCGTAGGAAGTATGTCCCGTCATCAATGGGAGGAGTCAGATCCCTCACCTTTTTGTGTACCCTCCAGGGTGGCGAGATCCAAACATCATGCCGGAAGCATCTCATCCTCATTTCGAGGTGCCCC
The DNA here is from genome assembly GCF_947563725.1 of Argiope bruennichi. Taxonomy (NCBI): domain Eukaryota; kingdom Metazoa; phylum Arthropoda; class Arachnida; order Araneae; family Araneidae; genus Argiope; species Argiope bruennichi. The sequence goes on from NC_079156.1 coordinate 52,818,325, forward strand.
TCGGGAGTAAAAGGTTTTAATAAATAAAATTTGACATGAGGTCAAAATTGTAGATCCGTTTGAGGTTTCATATCCAGTCGGAGGATAGAAAGGTGACCAAAAGCATATTCAGTTGTCATTATTTTAAGAAGAACAAAATGTGCCATTCTACAAGCTTGCAGATTATTGTGATGTTATAGAAAGCACCGCCTTGCTATAAACCCCAGTCTAAGATCAAGGAGGGATGAGAAAAACAGAAAGAAAACGAAAATGAGAGTATTAATTATTTAAATATGCATGGGAATCTAAAATAAACACTCTCACCCTGATTTTAAGATGTGAAAGGATAAAATAACAAGACTTTATTTAATACATTCAGTACATTAATCCACTGTGATTTGATACAATGACACTAAAGCAGAATTCCTCTTTTCATATAGACGCACTTTAAATATTAAAATGGAGTGCAAGAAATTCAAAATTATTCTGGACTTTTCTTCATTTAAAATTTTTCCACATTGAATGTAGCGTAAAGTCAATTCTATTTAGAACAACAAAATAAAATTCATGCTAACACTTTTCTAGACCCAAGAGAAATATGTAAAATTACCTTTTAAATAATTGCAATCTACTGATTAATTATAATCTCTCAACAAACGAGTTCCAAGAAAAGCAAGATTCCGTTGTATTCTATCTTACAGATTCAGATTTAATTAGAATTCTCTTTCTTGAGAATGAACAGAAATTGAAAAAAAAATCTCATTAGAACTCGAAAATGCGTAGGAGAGTAAAATAAATGCAAATCAATTAAAATGGTGTGAAAACAAGCAAGACAATTCCGAAGGGTTTTTTTTAAATTTTTTTTTTATGAATCAGTTCGATAATTTAGATCTGAACATTGAATGTAAGAGTAGAACTGTGCAAGTGTTTTTTCCCCCATTAATTCCAAACAGGATTCAAATTTGAAAATATCGAGAAAATAATTACCTGATTAAGCTTCAAATGTGATTATCTTGAAAGGAAATCTTTAACTAGAACTCTTCTTTTTTTACAATGTTACAATTAATTTCCATGACTATTTCTTAGGCATTGTTTTCTAAATTTGAATAATCAAGATGAAATTATGATGAAAGAGCCTCATTATCATATCATAATAGGAAATTCTTTTAATAAATTGTCCTTCGATCTATGCAGGCTTCGTAGATAAGTAATTAAAGCCAAAAGGAACAGCATAAGCGTCACAGTTATCTTGGAACAGCCCTTGAAAATGGGAAATCTAGTGAGTTTTACAGACGCGTAGACTTAAACTGATTTGTTGTGAAAAAAGAAAGTTTTCAAACACAGCTAAACGTAAAGACGAGTACAAATTTTTCCTATTTTTGTGGTTTCCTGCCTTACAACTTTTATTTGTTTTATATTTTAGCACCTCAATATTATCTACTTATTGTTCACCGCAAATATAAAGCACTCAGATTATAGAAATTAAGTACACCAAAACATTTAATTCGTATAATAAAATAATTTCCTTATGTACAGGTTTAAAAAATTGCATTAAATAAAGGCAAAACATTAAAAGAAACAGACACGTACGCACACACATAAATATAGAGATAGAAGCATAGTAGAGGCCCACAAATCGAAATGCAATTTTATTTGTTTAACCCTTTAAAGGGCCATTTTTTTTCTAGTCATATTATGTTTAAATATTTTTAGGCTTGAAATTAGAATAAAAAAAGGGATTGATTTAGTTTATTAGATAAATTTAATCTGATTAATTAATTAATTTGGTTCATTAATAATTAAGTAACAAATCAAGACACATCATTTTGTGTAAAATAAAGAACTAAAGCTTATAAGTTTCTGTCTTTCTAAATAAATTTGTCAGAACTGATGCCAACCTACATAAATTCATACAAAGATTGATAAAGTTGGTGAGAAGCATACTTCCCACGGCCCTAGAAAGGGTTAATAAGAAGTAAAATTTAAATAAAAATGAATGAATCATGCGCTTCCTCAGTTATAATCGTTCCTATTCTTTCCAAATTAATTATATATTTTAAAATTGTGAACATTTTTAGCAAACAAGTACAAAAATAAAGTTATCACAATTTTCCAAGATTATGATGTGCACGAAAATTATGGTCTGAATTTATACCATCCATTGGTCCAAAAGAATTATATTCTGTGAAATATAAATGGCATTTCAACTTTTAATTAATAATAATAGTAAAATGTTTTTCTATCTTCTGCGATTGAATCTGACCGAAAAATGAAGTTTTAAATATTTTAATTTTAGGAAATTCAACATTTTCATCATCGTAAGTCTTTCAACCGTGGGGAAATTCTGGACGTTATTTGGGTATCTTTTTGGGTGTAATCAATGGAATGTTCTAAAATTGAACGTTTCTATACGATACAACAACCAAATTTTCATATATTACACAGTTTTAATCGCAATCCAGTAGATTTTTCTTTTTAATTAAAGTTACTCGCTTTCGGTTACGAGATGGTATGGTCACCGGATGGAGATTCGCTGGGAATATTGGTTGTATTTAATTTTTTAATAATAGTTTTGTAAATATAATTTTATATCAATAATTTCACCAAATTATCAGACATTAAAGTCATGTTATTTTAAAAGTTTCATACATGTGTTCCATTTTTTTGGACATGGTACTTTGTTATGGAAATCGATCTCATGTCATCATGCTGCTGTTTAAAATCGAAATATTCGGCTCATATGTCTTCTGATATGTTATAACATAATTTTCTGACACATCTAAAAAAATAACTCAGGTATTAAATAGAAACCTTTTTCTTTAGTTCTTAGCAATATAAAGAAAACTCCTGAGATAAGAAAGTTGATAAAACAAAGAAAATGGCTTCAACTTAAGGACAAGAATGTAATCTGCAGTTGGAAATCAGACAAAATATTAATTTTATAAAATTGCCAAATTCAACAAAAATTTCCACTACAACTAAATTGGTAAAATGAAAAAGATAATTTTTTTTAAAAATTTTCAAACAATGTTAAATTTACTTTTTTGCGGTAATATTTTCAGAAATGATTGCATAGAAACGCCTAAATTTAGCTTAATTCTTAATTAAAATTCTAATTAATTAAAAAAATCGCTTCAAATTGAACATTCTCCCCCTCCACGGTATACATGTGCCAAATTTTGTAACTATTGATCAAAAGGCTTGTATAGCGCCTTCAAACACACACCTTTATCTTTGTTATTAGTATAAATAGAAATAAATTGCCCATTTAAATAAATATATACTCTCCAATAAGTTATATCATAATTCAATATAATCAAATTCAAAGTTGCAGTTAACAAACAGCATAACTGTAAATTACACTCGCATGAGCTCTTAGACACTTACAAACAAGTCTTTCATACATCCAGCTGTTTTTCTATCAAATATTATCTCTTATTTTAGAAAATAGAAGCATTTCCAGATTTGTAACTTCCGCATGGCCAGATTTGTAACTTCCGAATCCACCTTCTTTGCCTTATGCATTGATTGATGACGAAAGGAAATATCAGGACAGGTGGAGAACATGCTTTTCAGTTCAGTTCAAAATCACCTGAACCGGAGTGGAAAATCCGAAGACACGAATTATTCTCGAATGGAAGTAAACCCGAAGATTTATACGTTATCTTTTAGTTCAAAATCCACCGAAGAAAATGTAGCGGGGAAAAATTTGTTATTGGTTGTGTTCGGATATTTCGACTAGAGGAATGAAAAATTCTTATGTGTGTTTTGAGTTTTGAGAAAATGGTAACTCAATACGTTTTTTAGATGTTTTATTTATAAAAAGTGATTCCGAAAGGTTAAAGGAATGCTATTTAATACTCCATAGTGTCACAAGTTTTGACATAAGAATTTCGAGAAAAACATCTAATAAAATCTTGAAATCAAATTTCAATCCGAGATATATAAACTAAGAAAAATAATGAAAATCTGAAAATAATGTTACATTCAAAATAAACCAGTTTGCAATGGGGAATTATGAAAAAAATATACGACGTGTCATTAAATGTTGATATCAACTATAGAAATTTAACTCTAGTTAGAAGCTGTTATGAAGTTGATATAAAGCTAAAATTTGTAATGTTCTTGAAATTTAATATTATATAAATTATTTTCTTCTTTTAATGCTTTTAGTAAATATTAATCATAAAACCATGGAAAACGCTTCTTAAAAATTTGAAACCAGTGGAGAATTTAAATTCGAAATAAATTGTTTGAAAGTTAATTAGAGATTTAGAATAATGTGAAATAAGATTTCACAAGCGTATAAGCGTATATAATTTGAAAATCTATGCATAAAATGTAAAAAAATGGAATGCTTTCTTCATTAGGAAATTAAATACATACATTTTTTGAAAGTTGGTAGTGGGTCAGTTTTTGAAAAATGTCATTATTTGAATAAACATAAAATTTGAACATATGGAATAAAAATATATCATCACATTCTTGTTGAGAGTCTTAGATCTCATCTAGAAATAGAATCTCTATGAGATATCAAGTTTTTATTTGAAACTCTTTTAACGTTTACATGCATATTAGAGAAGGATTTATTTTGTTGGTTACATTATGAATTATTTCTACTGCTCCATGTCTTTACCCTTATTTAAGTTTGCCCAGTTAAAATAAGCAAGTCAGCATAACAATATGACATTCTTTTTTTAAAAGCTTTAAATAGCTTAAATTTTTTTATGCCGTTGTAGTTTTCCATCGCTTTTTCTATACTTATATCTCTGAAATAGTTTAAAGGTCTCCTGGCAAAATATACTGTGTGGTTATAATTAAACTTCCCCTATAAACAGCATCCTGCAACGCAAATAGGTTGAACGCATTGCAACGAAATATGGTATAAAGTCTAAACACGAAATCTCACGGAATTTCGAAAAAATATTTTTAGTTCTAAAATGTCCACCAGAAGGCGCCTTTTCCGGTATAACATTAAATTTAACACAATAAAGACCAAAACGGAGTACAGAAACGATATTAACATTCCGGAACAAGAATGTAAAACCGAGAAAAGCTGTTAGTTCTAGGGGAAAAAAATGCCGAGATTTGCATGCTTGCAAAGAGGAAGCTTTATGCAAAACGGATTAGGGTAAGAAACGTTTGCAGTAGTTGTCATGTTTTTTGTCGATGTTTCCGGCTATAATGATGACGGTATTTTTAGCTGAACATGCGTTATTGGTGAAGTTGTTTTACGAAAACATGGGGAATGCTTCTGCTGCAGTTAGTGAATTTCGTCGTGTAAAGAATCTACGGGGTGGACCAATACCTACTAAAGGTATCCAGGCCATTATTAAGAAATTTGAAGCGACAGGGACAGTAGGAGTTCAACTTGGAAGAGGCTGTAAACCTGCCACACATGTACTTATTGATTCCGTCAAGACAGCAATTGCCGCACAAATTTTGCAGGCAAATGAGGGTGGCCACAAGCATGTTTCCTTTCATCGACGCGATTATCAACTTCTCCTCTTGTGCAATTTCGTCCTACTTTGGTCTTGTTTTTCCAAACTGAATTTTTTTCCCCACTCAAACAGCGTACTGTTATTTTTTCCTTATATTTACTTAATGTGGTTCGATGACAAGGTAATCAGAGACTAGTCAATAAATGTCAATACTGTTTCTGTATTCCGTTTCGGTCGTTTATTGTGTTAAATTTAATATTTTTTCCGGAAAAAATCATCCTCTGATGAACATTTTAGCACTAAAAAATTTTTTTCGAATTTCCGTGAGCGTATCTCATGTATAGTTTGCATACCAAATTTCGTTGCAATCAGTTGACCCGTTTGTATTGTAGGATGCTGTTTATAGGGAAAGTGTAATTATAACACCCTGCATTTTTGTAAAAACTTCCCTTTGCGTATCTGCGATTTTTATTGAGCATAACATCTGCTTAAGGAACACCATGTAGCTGGTTTTTATACGGTTTTTTTCCCCTAGGTTTCTTGATTTTTTTTCTTACATTTGGCTGTTCTTCCCATTTATGATAAAAAGACAAATCATTTGGCTTAACCTTAAACTTGATTTATTAGATATAGGTTGAGCAATAAAACAGAAATAATTTCAACAAAAATATAACTCGACATCATATTTAAAATATATATTTCATATTAAAGGAATATCTGAAAGCAGCTATTTTCTAAAGAAAAATCAGGATGCAGATATTTATAACTATATTAGTTATGTATTTATTTAGAATTTAATCTAAATCTTGTCAAAACTTCTTGAAAAAGAAAACGGAAATAACTTGTGTTACCTGTATTATTTTCGGGTACAGGATCGATTTTTGTTCGATGGAATTTTAAGTGCCTGTCAACAGCAATCTGCATTCTAAATATAAACATATTTCAAAAATAAAATTAAACATCACTGTCTCGGAAAAACCTATTTACTAACAAAAGCAAAGGGTTTTTTTTTTGCTTTATTTTTTTATATGTTTTATGTAACAGATTTGGTTTCTAGAATTTTACAAAATAGAGCTGTCAGAATTTGAGGAGAGATAATGGAAAAACGGTATCTAGAGAGTGTTTCCTGAGGAATCACTGTTTTTGAAGTTCTACACAGAATAAATAGATTGAAAACTTTCATTAACTGATAAGTATGTTAAAAAAAATCAGATAGAGAATTTGGAGGCTAGGAAAAAAGATATTTGGAAATGAATGACTCTATTTACCTAAGATTATGAATCGAAGATTTAGAGTTGATTATTTGAAAAAGAAAGATATGAGATTTTTTCTGTTTGATACAGATAATCTTTAAAATATAAAACCAAATCAAATTGAAAATATGTGTCATACTTATAATCCACTATTTTCTATAATAATAAAATATTTGTTGCTTCTATATTCTACTGATTTCTACAATAATAAAATAATTGTTACCTCTATAATCTACAATTTTCTATAATAATAAAATATTTGTTGCCTCTGTAATCCCCTATTTTCTATAATAATAGAATAATTGTTGTCTCTATATTCTACTATTTTCTATAATAATAAAATATTTTTTGCCTTTATAATCTACTATTTTCTATAATAACAAATTATTTGTTGTCTCTATAATCAACTATTTTCTATAATAATAAAATATTTGTTGCCTCTATAGTCTACTATTTTCTATAATGATACAATATTTGTTGCCTCTATAATTTACTATTTTTTATAATAATAAAATATTTGTTACCTGAAAATGCAATTAAATCTACTTAAGGGCTTTAAAAGAACTCTGTGTTTACTTTTGTACTCTGTCAAAGAGAGTTTAGATAAACTACAAGAATTTACAGCTAATGGTAAAATAAACAAATAGAATGAAATATAATATAATAAATAAACTTTCCTTCTATATATCATAAGTAACTTTATGAAAAAGTGTTTATTCTTGAAAATGGTATTTTGTAAAATAATCTATTGGGTGAAGTTTTAAAATGCAACTGGATTAAAAAATTAAGAATTTGTTATATAAAAATATTTTAGATAAACTAAATTAGACTTAAATAAAAATTTACCCAAACATTTGATATTTGTTAAAAACGCGCAAATCCTAATAAAAAAATACAAAGAGAATGCAATAGCTACTTTAAAAATACAATATATATGAAGCCAAATTGCCATTTAACATCAGCACAGAGATCTGAAATGTTAACGATATTTAGAAATCACATTCTGGTTAGAGATAACTGTATTTTTAGATATTTTACATTTTTAATAGAATACAAAGGTTAAAGATATGATTAGGTGAAGATAAGAAATAAGGATTGCAAATCTCTCTTTCCTTTATCTTTCTGTTACATCAAAATCTACTTATCCCAGCTTTGCTTACTTATCTTTACATAACCATATGGTCCAGTCCCAGTGGTCCAACTATAAATTTGGAAGTAACTATTTCTTATCTTACTTCTACATATATGCACATATAGCTATAGTTAACTTACATTCACATATAACTATATCTTACTTTCACAAAATTTAAAGTATCTTCCAGTTTTTCGTTTGATGTATTCAAATTCCAACTACTGAAATTTTATTTTTATTATGTGCTTATTATTCTATAATCGTGCAAACTTTAACTTCCATTATCTTATCAGTAGTTTACTTTATGAATCGAAAAAAATGTCTGGAGTTAAATAAAATCAAATGACACATGACACGGAATATGCAGGGTGTAGCAAAAGACACGGACAAAGTTATTGTATCATAGAATAGAAGTTAAAATTTCTTTTTAATTTGTGTTAATTTCTATTTATTTACCATTTCAGTTATAAGAAATGTATCTAATCAATTATAAGATATGTTTTATAATGTATCTGTTAGTTTAGCATTGTTTCTTGACTTTTTTACAATGTCAAATAAAACATCTGCTACTTAGAACTGTTTAAGCAATTAAAACGACAGTGTGAAATCGTTCGTTTATGTCATGTCCCTCGGCAAACAGTGTCTGATGTAATCTATCTTTTCAAAAAGCTTGGAAATGATGGTCGACGTCCTGGAAATGAACGAAAGCGTATGGTGAATGTTTTAAATAACTGTAAGACCATCAAAAAGCGAGTTCAACGAAGTCTGAGAAATTCCATGAGAAAGATAACTCGTGAATGAGAATAAGTGACCGATCAGTGCAGCGAATGGCAAAAACAGAGCTTGGACTAAAGCCTTACAAGTTCCAAAAAGTTCAGCGTCTCACTGAAGAAAAGAAACTCTGCTGTTCCAAAGATGTCAAAAACGTTTGAGACAGGCCGCAAGTCAGCACTGGGAGAGATTCCTGTTCTCTAACGAGAAGCTCTTGACCGTCCAACAAGCTCATAACTCACAGAACAATAGAAACAATAGAATCTGGTCTGTAGACGCTCCAAGTACCTCGTCAATTGTCGAACACCGAAACATCCAAAGTCGCTCATGGTTTGGGACATGGGAATTTGGGCAAGTGGCAAACCTCCTCTGGTTTTTGTGAGTGAGGGGGTGTAAAATAAATAAAAAATGTATTAGCTGTACGTTCTAGAAGCTATTGTACTTCTGTGGGCCCAAAAGCACTTTGATAATGTAAACTAGAAGTTTCAATAAGACTCCCCACCAGCTCACAAGGCCAAAAAGACACAAGATTGGTGCAAGGTGCATTTTCCTGACATGATATCTTCTGGAGGGTGAGCACAATTCTCGCCGAATCTCAATCCCATGGATTACAGTGCATGTTCCATTTTGGAGTCTAGGACTTGCGTTAAACCACACAAAAGTTTGGACTCTCTAAAGCAATAGCTTCGGTGGGAATGGGATAGATTAAAGGCAGAAGACCTGCGGCCCATTGCTGAAAATTTCAATAAGCGTTTGCGCCTCTGCATCGCTGCAAAAGACGGGCACTTTGAAACCAATTCAATTTATTGATTGTTAAAAGTCTACTCTTATTATTTTGTTTATTAATTTATTTTTAATAAAGTTATATTAAAAATTGTTTGTCCGCTATTTTCTGCCCCACCTTGTACAAAGTGGTGAATAAAACAATATCATTATCATATAGTTTCAAAATAAATCAGTGTTTAGGTTTTTTTTTAGTGACATGTTATTTAAATTATTTAAAGTAAGATATATAAGACGAATAATATTCAGGACTTATTAATATGAATCAATAATGATAACTATTTCTCATATTCCTAATTTACTTATCCTCTGTTAAAGATTATTTTTTAGGCAAATTTTATATAATAAAGCAACTGTTATACCTATTTTTATCTTTCCTAAATTATATCTTTATACTTATCTGTATCTATCAAGTTTTTAAAAATAAAGAAAATTGTATATATATACTAAATCAGTTTATCAAAAAAAATTCAGAAGAAAAATCTTGCTTTACTTGAACTTTATTCCCATATTCTTAACTAAGAAACCTTTGAGTGTTTCTTCGAGAAATGGACATAAAAGCATAACCTTGCTGATATTCTAAGAGTTCTATAACAAATGATAATGATGTTCAATGGGAACTTCACTTCAAATGGGACCTTCTTGCATTTCAGTACGCATATCTTCCCTGAATAAACATATCATTTCAATTCACATTTTATACTCATAATATACTAGGTTTGAACTCCAAAAAGAAATCGATGCTGTCAAATTGTCAATGTCTCTTATGTTTTATGAATATTTCAAAAGTGTCGAGGAGAAAATGGCTTCTCAAATACAGGACAAATGTCATTTCTAGGAACAATTACTAAATTGAAACTAGTAGTGAAGAAAGCTAGTTTTATTTTAAATTGCAATACCATCCTCCTTTCCCATTTTCCTAGTGACCATAGGAATAGTAACGAAAACCAAGTTATAAGTTCAAATAATGGGAAACCACGTCTCTTCTCACTTGGAGAACCAATAGGGTGATTGGTTCTCGCTTCCTGAGTGCGCATATTAAAGTTGTGAAGTCGAGTACCCTACATTTAAATGATGGGGCGTACCTCTTACGTGAAAAGTTGCATCATGAGCAGTGATGAACAACCTTGATTTCCACACTCCCTGCTGCCGTGGCGATAGTCATTGTTGCATTGTGAAAACTATAGCATTTCGGTGGTACCTCTCTTTCGATTACATTAATTACTACTTAAGAGTTCTGTGAAATAAGCAAAAATGGACAAAAAATGCAATTTTATTTTTATCATTTCATTACCAAAATATATATTTATATTCAACTAAAATAATGCTATAAAATGTATTGTCCAACAAAATAAATATTTGAAGATTTAAGAGGGAAAAAAGTACACCTTGATGACTTTTATCAAAATGATATTGTAATTAGATTTAAATATCGGAAATGTCCCAGGTGTCTTAATTTTTGAAGAAATTAAATGAAATCGATAGCAAAGATTTCAGTCAAACATTAAAAGAAAATAGGGTATGCATTTTATGTTTCCTGTTTTTTTCAGCTAGTTAAAAGTCGGTTTTAGTTCAGAAAAACATAAAATTCCTATGAAAATTCAGTAACTACATAAAATTATTTCTAAAAAAATTAGCATTTAATTGGAATTATAAAATTATGTGTAGTTTTGTTCCAAATAAAAATACATTGGGTAATAAGAAAAAAATACATGAGGAAAATTAAAAATTAAGTCGCCTAGAATATTTTAAAATTTTAAAAAAAATTATAGCTTAAAATTTTTTTTTAAATAATATATTTCGTTTTAAAATGTTTTTTTAAAGAAATTTGACGTGTTTATATTTTAATATATCTACATAAAAATTTCATAACGCTAACTGAATAAATCCCAAAAGTGTCTAATAGAGAGTCCACTGACCCCTTAAGTTTAGTTAAAAAAGTAAAGAAAAGTTTTATAAGCGATCGAAACAATTTAAAAAAACGAAAGAAAAAAAATAGCACAGTTTTTTTTTATCATTATGTACTGTTGTAGGAAATAAAGACCGATACACACACAAAAAAATGTAATAGAAAATTTAATTTAATCCTTGCTACTTAATATTTATATTCATGTTCATTTCACTTTAAAATATGAAAATTCGAAAATTAGTTAATTTATTATTTAAAACAAAATATTCGAAAGCTTTCGTCTACTTCTTTATATAAGACGATATTCGAAAGATTGTCTTGATAAATTTAACCTCTTATATTTAAACTAGTTTAAGAAGATACGATAAACTACATATACATTTCTAAGAGTATATATTATTTCAAATATATCAAAAGATAAAATAAGTCACAGAGGTAATTAATATATTTACGAAGCCAAGAGTTTCTGTATATGGAACACCCGCATCCGCTCAATTGTTTGCTATTTGCTAAGAATGTTTAACTTTTTAAGGAAGAAAAAATCCATGTAATCTTTCCAATAAAATGCATTGAAAATAAAAATTTCAATACATTTCTTTCTAAGATAAGATTTTTTAATCACTCTTATTTCAGATAACATTTATCAGCATACAAATACTTTATTTATTTATTTTAACAGCTTTGTCGCTGTTTTAGGGCCTTTAATGACATAAAGCAGATTAAAATTTGTCAGCTGATATATTAAACTTTTTTTTGTTAGCTATAATTAATGCACATAACAGAACACAGGAAATTAAATAGTATTCTCTGTTGACTGATTAACTGAATAAACCTGTAAATATTTATTTAATCACTAGGATTGAGATTTTTTTTGATAAAAGCAAATAGTTTCTTAAAACTTATTACGTGCTGATAAATTGTTAATGGATTTATTTTCCTTAAAAATAGTTAATCTTTCTGAAAGTAATTCAGATCGATTCTTGTTTATTTGATGCAAGAACTTAGTTTTATTTACTGCCCTGAGAAAATGGCGTTTTCATTATTTCTAGGGAAATTTTATGATTCTTGATTATAAAATCGCAGCATTGGTAAAAAATTAAATGAAAATGCAAAAGATAAAATTGTTGTAATGTATGGAAAGTTACATTTTAAACAATTAAATCTTAAACAAAGCATTCATAAACATTAAATCATAACATTCAGACTCTAATTAGCTGTAATGGAATATGCGTTTATTATAGCAAATGAACTGGTTAGTATGTAATTAAACAAATGGAATTGGGAATTGTGATTTCACGGCTATTTCTATTTGAAAATATAAATAGAATTTTTGCAATAGAATACAGTAGAATTTCTGAAATTGTTGCAATAATTTTTAATGCTTATAGGGGAAAAACATCCACAGTTATCTAATCTTCATGTGAACTGCTCATTTGTCTTACATTTTTTATGGCATAAGGGCAAAGACCACCGCAAGCTGTTGGCTTTTAAATGATCCGCATCCTGGCTTAAGGGTAGCGTATTTTCCACTTGTTTTGGACGCCCTGGGTTCCTGTATTCTATATCCTGTATTATATCTGTGAGATGTATGAAAGAGCCCCCCCCCGTAAAAAGGGGTTGTGCAATCGAGTATGCGAGTGCCATCTTCATATGAGCTACAAGTCAGAATTCTGCCCTCGTGAGCTCAGGGGCCTTTACCCTCAGAAGCTACTGCACAACTCGGCTTAAAATCGCTGACTAAGACTCGTACGTTGTCTTGTGGTCCGAGTGCAAAGCTGCCAACCAGTGAGCGAGGTTTGATCTCCACTTTTCGAATGCCTTTTTCTTGCACTTATTTTGGAGACCAGGATAACTTGCTTGGTAGGGCGTTGTACTTGCATTCCTTGGAGAGTGAGTTCCAATCCCACCGGCAGAAGACTCACCGTATATAAGTAGGCTGGTGCACGTACAAATCGGCACAAAGTTCTACTAGTCGAGACAATATCACTGATGCTACTGGTTCAGAGGTGATCGTTCTCTGATTCAGGCCTAAATTACGATCTGTGGATGAGTGAATGAAATACGCTCCTTAAAATGGGTTGTGACGCATGAGTAGCTAAGTCGTACTCTTGCCCCTAAATGACCCTACTGAAACAAGGGAAGATAAAAATCTCGGTTTAAAGTCGTTGGCTTTGTCAGCGGGCTTGTCTATGGCAAGTGCCATAAGAAACTAAAAGATCAAATGCGCCTTTAAAGATACACTTAGAATAGTCAAATATTCTTTGCTATATAAGTGATAGAGATGGAAATTTTTTTAATTCTAATACATCTTCTTAAATATGCTTTGCAGAAGTTACAACTTGATGATGTTCTTGGTGAACATGAATCATGATCCTTATGCACACACATGTCAAACGGAATTCTGCATGCGTAGCTTAATGGCTAGTCAAAACAATTAGCGTAATCAATTTCATGATGATCGCATTTCAAAATCATAAGGCGCTTAAGATTCTTTTTAACATTATAAAATTTATAGGCTGGATAGTATCTCTAAATTCTGTAATAAAAAAAATAGTGCAAAACACTCTGCAAAGCACATTACTGTGGTTGAATGCTCAGTGAGCAATGATTTTTCGAAGTTTTATATTTTGAATTTAATCCAAATGTTATATTTTTTCCTTAATTTTGGGGCATATCTTTTGTCAAAAATCATTTTTGCTTCACTTTTAACTTCTAGTTAATAAAAATTAACTATATATATATATATATATATATATATATATATATATATATATATATAAGTATATATATAAGTCTTATAAGTATATAAGTAAGTATATATATATATATATAAGTCTTCTCATAAGGAAAATAGTTTTACAATAGCTCTAATGGATACTGAATGGAAGCAAGATCAGTTTTTACCTACCTTATGTAGTGACAGACTCGATGACCATTTGGCGACTTTGGTGACATAATAAAAGAGCCAAGAATATTCGAAAATATCAACGATAGCTCCATTAGGATTTCAGTTGAGGAGTTTGCTCTAAATGATTCTTTCCTCTATAATGGCAGCTGTTAAAATAGCCAAGAGGCAGAGCTGAAAGCAGTTAATTAGTTAGTTGAATTCCAACAAATAATTTGACGAGTTCTCTCTAAAGCTTTATTTCTTTACGTTTGTTTATTACGAATATGCTGCATGTCTACATTGCTGCTAATATTTAATTGTACTAATATTTAATGCTGTACTAATATTTAATGTTTTGTTTAAGCCCTGTTTGTATTTGCTTCTATGAATTCGTGCAATATAAAACATGTTCATCCGTCATTGAGCCAGATGAAATTTTTTCACTGTATATTCGCTCACCAAAAATTGGATTTTCCTTAACAATGTAAAATATTTTGTAAGCTTGTTATCACTGTTGCGTAATTAAGATTAATTTATTAAAAAAATTAAGATGGAAGTGTCAACACAAAAACATCATCATGCTTTCATGTTCTTTACTATAGATTCAAGTTTCCTTTAAATTATTTTTGATTATTTAATAACAGTGAATAAAATTATTTTTAGCTAAAGATTAATTCATGAATGATTGTTCTGTAAACAATTGATTGCATCTGAGAACATGAATTTCTTCCATACTATAGGAATAGGAATGATGTTAATAAAACGCTATAGGAATGATGTTAATAAAAGCTGGTAGCTATAGGAATGATGTTAATAAAAGCTTGTAGCTATAGGAATGATGTTAATAAAAAATATGAAATATATAAACTTTAAAAACGAGCTTTTCGTAGATATAGTGAAATACATTCGTTTAGGAAAATTTATACAAATTAATTAGATTTATGCACAGACTGTAACATCTGAAAAGAATAACAATATTTTTATAAATGTTTCATAGTAAAAATTGAAAGTTAACCATACAAATTAACAATTAACCTAACATTTTCGTAACTTATTTTCATAACTTATTCATTTTTATATGTTTGGATTGATTTATAAAGTACATGGAACTAAACGAAATTTAAATACTACTTCAGAAGAATTTTTCAGTCAAGCTATAAAAATTGAAAATTAACCAAACAGGTGAACAATTACCTTAATATTTTCGTAACTTATTTTTATAATTTATCCATTTTTATATGCTTGAATCAATTACTAATGCATGAGTAACTAAAAAAAATAAATATTTCTATAGGAAAATTTTCGGTCAAACTATAGAATGGTTAAGTCATCCTTAATTTATTTTTCAATACCAAGATATTTCGTAAATAGTGATTAAAGTAATCTGCTTGAATATTGCTTGTTTTGTTTTAAGAAATGAAATGCATTTCGTAACACAGTAGAAAGGTCTAACAATTACTTAAAAAAAAGTAGAAAAAGTCCATTAAAGGATTACTCCATTTGTTACAATCCGTTTTCTTCAAATAGGTTTATCCCAGTAATAAAGATTAGCTTTGAGATTTAATTTATTTTCTGTTAAGAAATTTCTTTCTAAATGGTTGTAAACAGATAACGGAAATAAGCTTGGGATGAAATATTGAACAACCTGATTTCCCTTGTATTTCTGAAATTCTGGAAACTTATAGCTTGGTTGAATTTAAATTTTCAACTGTTGTTTTAAATTTAACATAACAATAAGGTTATATTTTACTTTCTTTTCTTTTTATAACCCTGCAAAGTTGAGATATTCATGTATGAAAAACTGCATAATATAGAAAACCGTGTATTCATTTTGGATATCCTTTTTTATCGATTGAAGCCAAAATTAAAAACGCAACTATATTTTTACATAATCACATAACAAATTTCATTTACTTTAGTAATTATAAATACTCAATTTTTGAGTTTTTGTATGCATTTCTATGCCCAGACCGTTAGACTGTAAATCTACTGATTGATCTGATTTAAATTTTTAAAAGGAATTATATTCTGAAGGATTAAACTGTGTAAAGTACTATCTATCCAGAATTTTACTTTTTATTTTATTTCATTTTTGTTATCATATAAGTCTTTCTTCAGATCAATTGAAACTAACTTTGTGTTTCAACAGGCCGCAACTATTGACTCTGTGTTAAATATTGTGATAAAACTTAACACAGAACTACAATTAACATAGGATCAAGTGACTAATTCATTTACTATATTGTGGTTTTCAGTTATTGCGTCTGCATGCATGCTAAAATATTGACCAAGATAATAGCAATCATTTGAGAGATTAATTTCACAATTTTTTACGAATCTATATTTTAGATGGTAAACCGGTAAACCCACGTATCAATATTTAGTTAATTTTTACATTTTGTAGTTATCCTGTTCCAGTTAGACAGAAAGACTTTCTCTGATTGGATTTCGTTTCAAATTGAAAATAATTGATAGAAATTTATAACTGGTATTAAATCTATATAACAAATTTATTCCGTTTAACTCAAAACATTTTAGATATCTTCTTCATAGACACACAGACAGACGAAACAATCCAAGTATGTGTTTTTGTACTCTCAGGGGTTTGAAATGAGCAAAATTCGTATTTTTTGACAATTACAGTACATGTCTTTGTATGCTTCCTATATGAGAAAGAAAAGACGAACGGCAAATATTTATTTTACAGGATGTAAGTAAGCATCCCATAAGCAGGTGAAGATGACTTCTTTATTAATTTAATTACAGGTTTGAATGTTATGTCATTTAGCATACGAGAATTATCTCTCTATATTTCGTAAATGTAGAGAAATTTCTGTTTTAGTTTTTCTCTAGTCCTTTATACCGTGAAGAAATTTTATTACATATTTGATACTTATTCCAGAAATATTGATGCCAAAATTGATATCTGAGTAAATAGCAAGTTTGCTGATATTTACTCAGATTGACTCTCTAACAGGTTTGATTTATTTATTACTCTCTGACAGGTTTACTGGACGTTTCTTCATATGCGTCACATGTTTCACAGACAAACATTTTCAAACTTCTTAATCAAACAGAATTTCAGACGAGAAATTTCTTAGAAGAAATAAAAATCAATTGAAGCTGTAATAAAGCTAACATGTAGCATTATAACAGTAATTAATTGCATTTTGCATTTATTAATTTTAAAATTTATTTGGTATATTATTTGTACAATTTCTTTACATCCGTGTTTATATTACTCAAAATGGTATGAATATGCAAATAAGGGATTAATGAAGTATATAAAAAGGCGTATTATCGCCAACATGTACAACAACAAGGGAAAAAATTTCAATTTTTCAAGTGAGTCAGATTATAAAAATTTAATTAATTTAATTAATAAATCTTTTTTTCAATCAATAAGAATTTTTTTATTTAATTATATGCATTATTGTTATTATATAAATTTAATTTTTCTTATCTTTACTAATAATAAAGATAAATGTGTAGGGGCTTAGCGCTCTACGAACAGATCATTTGAACCAGAACTCTGCAATTGATATATTTAAGAAAGTAAAGAAATTAAATGCGCAATTTGAATTTTAAAAAAAATTATAATTTAATTGATTAAAAAATAAATGAAATTTTTCTATTGTGACTGTTTTTTATTCCATTTTAAAATTGAAAATGCGTTTTTGAAATGATATAAAATTAATTGCCATGCAATTTTTTTCTCTAAGTTTTGGCATGTTAAAAAAAAAAAAAAAATTCGAAAATTTTACAATAAATTCCATTGCTGAATTCTAATTAAAACCTTTTTCATTCATCCGTCAACTATATAAACTATGATTTCCTTCTGTTGTTGTAAACTATAGAAGAAGGATTCTATTTAATATTCATATAATTTACAAGAAGAGAAAGTTACAATAATATGAAAATACCCAGTAATCAGTTACGATTTTAATAATTCAATGAAATTAAGGTACTGGATTCTATTTGATATTTCATATGCACAACAAACTGGTGTAAGACTATTAAAATAGCATGATTTTGATGAGTATTACAATTTAAGGCTTTAAAATATTTTCTTAGAGCAATCATGAGAATTATATTATCCATAACAGATACAATTGGATGTAAATACATCAAATATTTCAAGCAAGCTAACTAGTCATCAAAGACTTTTTGTTTATAATAAAACCCGATAGCACTCGAATATATTTCAAAATATTGCAGGATGGTTTGTATTTCCATTTCAAAACCTTTCAAATTCTTTCCCTGCATTATTTCCGTTCTCTTTTCTTCAAATTGTTGTCTCAATTAATTATACGGTTTAGAGTAATTTACGTAAGTTTGTGTCGAATATATATATTTTTTAATTTCTAATATTTCTTGAAAATAGAACCTTTTGTATTTCCATTACAAAACCTTTCCAAAAGTTTGTATTTCCATTTTCTCTTTTCTTCAAATTGTTGTCTCAATTAATTATACGGTTTAGAGTAATTTACGTAAGTTTGTGTCGAATATATATATTTTTTAATTTCTAATATTTCTTGAAAATAGAACCTTTTGTATTTCCATTACAAAACCTTTCCAAAAGTTTGTATTTCCATTTTCTCTTTTCTTCAAATTGTTGTCTCAATTAATTATACGGTTTAGAGTAATTTACGTAAGTTTGTGTCGAATATATATATTTTTTAATTTCTAATATTTCTTAAAAATAGAACCTTTTGTATTTCCATTTCAAAACCTTTCCAAAAGTTTGTATTTCCATTTTCTCTTTTCTTCAAATTGTTGTCTCAATTAATTATACGGTTTAGAGTAATTTACGTAAGTTTGTGTCGAATATATATATTTTTTAATTTCTAATATTTCTTGAAAATAGAACCTTTTGTATTTCCATTACAAAACCTTTCCAAAAGTTTGTATTTCCATTTTCTCTTTTCTTCAAATTGTTGTCTCAATTAATTATACGGTTTAGAGTA
Source organism: Argiope bruennichi (assembly GCF_947563725.1). NCBI lineage: Eukaryota > Metazoa > Arthropoda > Arachnida > Araneae > Araneidae > Argiope > Argiope bruennichi. The sequence continues at coordinate 52,837,447 of NC_079156.1, forward strand.
ATTTACGTAAGTTTGTGTCGAATATATATATTTTTTAATTTCTAATATTTCTTGAAAATAGAACCTTTTGTATTTCCATTACAAAACCTTTCCAAAAGTTTGTATTTCCATTTTCTCTTTTCTTCAAATTGTTGTCTCAATTAATTATACGGTTTAGAGTAATTTACGTAAGTTTGTGTCGAATATATATATTTTTTAATTTCTAATATTTCTTAAAAATAGAACCTTTTGTATTTCCATTTCAAAACCTTTCCAAAAGTTTGTATTTCCATTTTATCTTTTCTTCAAATTGTTGTCTCAATTAATTATACGGTTTAGAGTAATTTACGTAAGTTTGTGTCGAATATATATATTTTTTAATTTCTAATATTTCTTAAAAATAGAACCTTTTGTATTTCCATTTCAATACCTTTCCAAAAGTTTGTATTTCCATTTTCTCTTTTCTTCAAATTGTTGTCTCAATTAATTATACGGTTTAGAGTAATTTACGTAAGTTTGTGTCGAATATATATATTTTTTAATTTCTAATATTTCTTAAAAATAGAACCTTTTGTATTTCCATTTCAAAACCTTCCAAAAAGTTTGTATTTCCATTTTCTCTTTTCTTCAAATTGTTGTCTCAATTAATTATACGGTTTAGAGTAATTTACGTAAGTTTGTGTCGAATATATATATTTTTTAATTTCTAATATTTCTTAAAAATAGAATCGTAGACCTCTAAATATAATCCCATATCATTTATCTCTATCAACATCAATAACAAGAACTTGTTTTAGAAAGATATTTATAATTGGATTAATATAGCATCGCTATAATTATAATATCACACATTTATACAAGTATTTTAATGTTTATTATTTCATTACATTTGCGAACTCAATATGAATTCTTGACATGATGCATTACAGATTTCAACTTTTGAGTAAAAAAACTACTTTCCTATGGAATGGTAATTTCTCAACTAATTTATTTCTTAACATAATAGTAATTATATTTATAAGTAAATAATGAAAAACACGCCAAAAGGCACAATTATTCAGCTCATGATTGTAAAGTAATTGAAAATGAGAGAAGGATTGATGATTGCAACACGGTAATAAACCGAAGATTTTGTCAGCGCTTAGGAAATCAGCTTTGATAAGAATCAAAATTTTTGTAATACTTTTTTCATGAAAATTCCCTATTTACTTATTTCTATAATATGAAGTAAAACGAGATTTTACAACATCGAATTTAAATATCATATGTACAAGATATATATAGGGTGTCCACTATATATATCTTGTACAGACGAGTTATTTATTTAACCTTTTATCACACTTAACTTATTTACCCGACTTGAAAACGGCGATATCTACTGGCACAAACTTAGTATCCAGATATATTATAGTCATTCTTAATTTGTCACTTAAAGTGCCACCTGGTGCTAAAGAACGGAGTTAGCATTCCTATCTAGAAGTTTAGTTTAGTTATATTAACATCCCGTCGTAAAGCAACATAGGGCTATTTTGGGATGGACCTCGTAATTTTGAACCATGGTCAGATGACGAGGGCAACACCCGTATTGGCACCCCCTCTCCACTCCACACCACACCATCTGCGGCAGGACGTTTGGCCCTGATGGATTTAATGTGCAACAGATCTCCTTACACGACGGTTCTTCGGTGGAACCTGAAACACTACGACTCACGAGCCCAGACCTTACCACCAAACCACCGAGGCCCAACCTTATCACAGGTCTCTGTGGTCCCACCTATCCAGAAAACAATATGACACATACAAAAAAGGTAAATTACAAAATTGCAAAGTGTCTTCGATTTACTTCTAAAAGATATCGTAAGAGTAGTAATGACAAGAACAAAACGCATAGAACGCACATTTATTTTTTGCAATTTTCCAAACCTTTGACGAAATAATTCAAAACAACAGGACAAGAGATCCTTTTTTGAAAAAAAAAATGCTGGTTCAATGATGTAGAGCTTTAGAACATCGAAATAAAAGTATCTACTCATCATTAATTCTTCTCTTTTGTTATTGACACTTTACTGTTATAAGAATGTTGGAAATGTTCCAACATTTTGTGCTGCTAGGTAATACTGTAACCGATCTCATGATGTTATGCATCTCACATGATCCCTTTACTATCCCTCGAACATCGAGTTTATGGCAAGAGTTATCGTGAGTTAATATGATATGACAAGAACTTTATTGGACACCTTTATATGCAGACGAAAAATTATAAAAAAGAAAGTGTTAAATGTTCATAATGATAAACGTGCAAAATAATTCAATTCATGTTTCATAATTAAGGTGAAACTTTGAACACTTTGTTGTTGCACTAATGTGAAGATGCAATTAGAAGTGGAGAAAGGAATCCTAATTTCTACATTTATATCTTTTCAGGAATGTCTAAAATACCTAATTTCATAAACTATTTACAACATAGAAATTCTAAATAGGCAGGATTAACTCTAAATAAATGGTCCTGTCAACATTATTTCCATAATAAAAAAAGTTCCAGAGACTTTTGAATGTAGTAGTTCAATTGAAACTCAACTTTAATAACACATATGAAAAGCGTATCATAAAATAAACAAGCATTCCAATACATCCTCATAAAAATAAAAATGAAATATAATGTAGAAGTTTGAACTTCCAGATATTCAATAAGTTTTTCATCTAACGTTTTTGTGATTTCCTCAAAAGAGTAAAAAAAACCATTTTGTTGGAATTTCTACAAATGCAATCTAAATCGAAAGAATATGTCAACAAAATTTAATTTAATAGCATGAAGGTACATTATTCTTTATAAATTATGTTTCAAATAATTAAACTGAATAAGAAGTCAGAACTTGCCACATATAATAAAAATGAAATAGTTTCTATTTACTATAATTCTTAGTGCACATATGTTCTATTCCTGTAGGAAATCCGAGTATGTATCTGCAGACATAACAAATTAGTAGAACCATTTTATTAAATTAGTTTTTAAATCCTTGGAGAATACCTTTTAGATTAGACTTATTTAGTTTTAGAAAGACATGGGACATGTTGCTGAATTGAACTAAAAACAAATTAGGGACTATTCCTTCTTGTACAAAACATAAATTACGAGATTATTCCTTCTTATATAAATTTTTAACTCTATCCAAATTACTTTTTCTTACCATTAAAATTATAAATATTGTATTTCTCATATAGTAAAATATAAGGCGAGATTTATACTGACACAGTTATGTTCGAGCAAATTAAATTAAATACATTCTAAAAGAGAAAAGTCACCCATAATAAAACAAAAGTCAATGAAGATATAATTTTTTTATTATAAGACCATACGTAAACAAAGAGAGCAAAACTCGTTTTTTGTTACGAAAAACTTCATTTTGTAGATATTTTAAATAAATTATCAGGGTCTTAGATGTTTACAGTATATTTGCCTTTCAAGCGTATACTTTTTCAAAGTGTTTCTTCATTAGTATTCAGTTATAGATAGTAAGTTTTATATCAGTTGTTCTTTTGATTCTCTTCTCCCGCCTGAATCTCAGAGTAATTTATATTGTTTTACTTGCTACCTTCTAGTATACGAAATATCCAAGGGTAATTATAGTAATCGTAGAAAAATAATTCTAGATTTCGGCGAATCTTCGCATTTTAGACTTCAATGAGTCCGAAAAAAGAAACATTTTTTCATGTCTCTCTATCTGTCTGTTTGGAAACACGATAGCTCAAATATACATTGAGTTAGATAGTTGAAATTTGATATATGGATTTTAAAATAAATTTGTAGATTACTATCTAATTTTGAACGAAATTTATTCAAGGAAAGTCTGTATGTCCGAACGTCTGAGTACAACTAATCATGATAAATATAAATTTCAAAATATTAAATGAATAAAATTTGGTATACAAATTTATCATCTAAATTGTAGATTCGCACAAAATTCAGAACAAAATTTGTCAAGGGTTTGACCGCCTGTCAATTTGCGCTTTCACATAAATGTAGACGCGGCAATTCAAAGACGTGATGATGACAAAGCAAATAATATTTGATAAGTGCTTCTTGTAACTACAATGACAATTCCAGATCAAATTTTGCCTTTACTTGGTGAGGAAAAAAATAGTTGAAAATACATTTTCGATTTTTGGAATCTTTATCAAAGATTTAAAAAATAGCACATTAGGTTCAGTAAAAATGCTGAATTCAGCCAAAGAAGAGTCCTTCTTAATTATTGTACACCAATGACATGTAATTAATTCACAAGTACTGATTTTCCTTACTGTATTACGAATCACAAAATTTTCGGAATTGGAAATGAAGATCTATGCCCATGCGATGTTCATGGACATGCCCAAGTTTCGCAGTTTTATGCCTCGACAAGGAAAATTTCTTAATCAGAGAGTGTGAGAGAAAGTTTCAGGAGCAAACAAAATATACTTGCTTCTTTGATACCAATCTGATTTTAGACAAAAAATGTGGTTAAGATTATTTCCAATTAAATCTTTAAGGGATAATTTTGTCCATGATTTTTTTCAAAAAAAGTATTTTTAAGCATTTGACTACGGTAAGCATTAATGTTTAGATAATTATTTTAATAATTTTCTTTTGTTCCCACCGGGGGGGGGCACCTAAGAAATGAGGATGAGGAGCTTCCGGTACGATGGTAGGTACAGAAATGGTCTGGGTCGGCTACCTCCTAATGATGATGAGACGTACTTCCTCAAGGAAGGGTCGTACTGTAGCCAGTGACTGTCCTTAGGACTGAAACCGCAGTTCCCACAATTGTTGTTGTCGCGGTGGTGCAGTCATTCAGATTTAGGGTGGGACGGAGAAGCCGATCATGGTTATGGTTACATATTCATTTGATTGTATCTATGAATAGTTCTTATGAATACTAGACCAATGATAGCATAATGCCTTTAAAAATGTAATTATCTGAATTATCAATTTTTTAATTGCACGTTGTCCTTACCTGTACTGTAACATTATTTTCTTATTTTTCGTGTAACCTGTAGAAATTATAAACGATTTTTTTTTTAAATTTTACTACAAAAGAAGAAAATTAAGCAGTTCAATATATCATGAAACAGAGAGAACGGTTTAAATCTCAATATAACAATGCAATATATTATTTATTATTAAGCAAAAAGTAAATTTAGCAATTAAAGAAACACTACACACCAAATATAAAGATGTATTTTATAAAACTTTTAGAACGGCGTAGAAATGTATTTCATAATATTTTCGTAAGTTACCCCAGCAAAATGCCAAACTCTCGATTAATATTATTATTAATTAAAAATAAAACTGAAATTTCAAGAGATGTGACATTTTTACCTTCCATATTATATTTGTATTAAATTTGGTATCTCAAGGTCAAACTTTCTTGTAAAGAATTAAAAAATACTCTGTCCCTTATTATTAGTAGATATTAAACAGATTTTAAAAGATTTTTTTTATATAAAGAAATAGGAAATTGCATGCTTTCAAGAAATGATGAACAAGTCTTTCGAAATATGAGAAAAACATTTCATAAACTATTCTGTAAATTATTTCAGAATTCTTATTATGAAATACAATTTATATGTTATTTTAACAGACGCAATAGTATAATTCGAATAGTGTTTATAACAATATGTTACCAACCATAATTTGTTCTATTATTCAAGATTCAATTATACAAAGAATATAAATAAAGTATTTCTGGAAACTTTGGTGAAAACAATAACTTTGTGGAAAAGGAATCTTGAATCTAATTTCTATATAACATCCCTGATTTCCTGAGAGTATTGTATAAAACTTGAGGGGGAATAGTTTCCACTTGGTTTATTATCTTAACCTTCACAGTTTTCTGTTGTAGCGCATGAAAGTCACATTTGCATCATAATAGGAAAGAGGGCATTCAAAAAACATGAGTTCTCTACTTCACTTGTTCGACAGAAAATCTAAGAAAGAAGTATGTATGATTCATAAAGAAAAGATTCATAAGACGTATACGACGAAAATGATAAAATAAGACTCATAGATTCCCATTATGTTTAGTGTATGGAATGCCATTATGAATCTGGATAGTTTAAAATATACTCATCAAATATTCAGTTTCTCAATTTCTTTTGCACTAATACCTTAATTAGTTATATCTTGTTGCAAACTAAACCTAGGAAAGTGTAATGTTCAACACATATCTGAATGGAATGAAATAAATGCAAAATATATTATTATCTTTAAAAAATGTACCCGGGAAAATTTTTCTGTGAAGTTTTAAAGTAGCTATATTATAAACTTAATAATTCAGTTTTAGTTAAGACATATATAGTTAAATTCTGTTTGAAGTCCAAAAGTCAATTTCTAAAACTTCATTATTCGACATATATATCTAATAAAAAGTAACCTAAATGAAAGAAATAATTGCATTTTATGCAACTTCATTCAATAAGTAGTCTGAGAATTACAAATTTTGAATTTTTAGTAATTTTAAATATGACTTACAGATTCCCTGATGCGAGTCCTATTTAATAAAGTATTCTTGAGACACTAAAATTTTAAATAAAAAAAATATTCCGCTCCTTTGAAATTAAAACTGATTTTTATGTAAATTTTAATGTCTCTGTTCTATAAAAATGCTCGATTTTAGACCTCTTTATCGACTGTCTTCAAGAAAATATGTCAATCAACCCAAGGACTTTCCCTGAGATTTTATCTAAAATAATTTATTGATTTTCCAAAAACAATGAAATTCAGAGCACTATAACATAAATTTCATTGGAAAATATTGAAACGTTATATTGCCAAGATAACTTTACTGAATAAACCATTGTTTGAATGACCATAATTTGTTATAACACAATATAACATATTATAACACAGTATAACATTATAATATGTTATAACACAGTATAACATATTATAACACAGTATAACATTATAATATGTTATAACACAGTATAACATTATAATATGTTATAAAACAGTATAACATTATAATATGTTATAACACAGTATAACATATTATAACACAGTATAACATTATAATATGTTATAACACAGTATAACATATTATAACACAGTATAACATTATAATATGTTATACACAGTATAACAAATTATAACACAGTATAACAAATTATAACACAGTTATATGTTATAACACAGTATAACATTATAATATGTTTTAACACAGTATAACATATTAACCCTAAAGGAAAATGGGTACATTGAAAATCGCCTGTGAAACATTTGTTTGCTATTTCTGCTGTCTTTCGTTTGTTACTATCTGAAAGTTCTGTAGTAACGAAAATTTGTGTTGTGCAGTAAAGTTTATTACATTTTTACCTCGTATTCTGTCCTTTATTGTTGGTGCCATGTTTCATATTTATTATTTTAAACCGATCGCAGCGTCACATTTCAACTAGGAGCCCTTTTTTAACTAATTTATTTTATTGAATTTCCCACTGCCTGAAATGTATATCCTCCAAATATGAAGGTGTTTCGTCGCCTATTTTAAAAATACTGATTACATATAGTAATAATAAAGATGCAAGTGTTAGTTAATAATGTAGCTTGTTAAGACATGACAGAAGACTATGAATTATTGGAAGTACAGTATGAATAATGACAGCTATTTGTTAGTTGTCGTTGCTCATAAACTACTAGAATGAGAGCTTCAGCAATGAAATGCTAACTGTGGCTCTACTGGCTGCTAGAATGTGCCTTCACAAGTAAATATAAATGTGTACCAGTTTCTTTTGAAATTCTTTCATAAAAATGACTGTCGAATAAAGAGGACATTTCCTTACGAAGTATATCTGCACAGTTCGTGAGCACACACCTTATGCTCTTGTTTGCAAAGCATATAAGATTTTAAGCAACAAAAATTAGGAAACGGTTTTATTGACACATCGATCCACTCCTTATTTTTATGCAATTTTCGATAAGCAATTCCATGTCGCGGTTACGAATATTTCTTTAAGACTATATTTTTTTTTTCATAAACCACTAATTTCACAAGAAACTAGCTGGTTATCCGTCTGATAGTTGAAATAAATTTCCTCTACTTTTCCTCGCAAGCTACTCATCGCTCACACTCCACGTGGACGTCAACTTTTTTTTGACTGCCAAGCAAATAAGAAATATTTTCTGCATGACTTTCAAAGCAACGGGAATGCACTGTCGTATGGGGTTAGGAAGGGAAACTACTCCCCACAATGACCTTTCCTCATATATTTCAGACTTTTGCTTCATTTTAACTTGTGACCTTCATATAATTTAACTTTAATGCCAGATTTTATGAGTATGTGTCTTACAATATTAAACTTAATCAAGCAATTAGTATCACTATTGGAATGAGAAAAATATCTTTCAATAAGAAATATCTAAAACAATGTTATTACTTTTTAAAACTATTCAATTAAGTTCATTTTTCTCGCGAATAACTCTGCTGTCATTACATATAATTAATATTGCAGCTTTCATTAACCAAAAGTTATTTTCAATTAAATATGCATATTAGAAACATATTTCAGTACATACTTTTGTGCATTGTGGTAAAAAAAAATATTTAATTAATGCTCTGAAATACAACAGAATTAATCGAGTTCCTGTACATACATTCAAAGCAACAAAGCAGTAAATAATAATTAGTTTCTGAGCATAGTTAAGAAAGAGTGAAATCTGGATATGACATTTTCCAACAATGTTAATAATCTCCTTTATTTAAAACCCTCTTTTTCACCAGTCGATGTGCCGAAACTACAATATTTAATCAGATTATACTTTAAGGAAGTAGTGTAATGTGTTTTCCTAAGATTTTAGAGATTATAAAGCTTAATTTTTTATGAAAAATTCTTATTGATTTTGCTTAAAGAACACATGTAGGTAATACGTAATTAAGCTAAAATGTTTATCTCGGCTTCAGACTTCAAATAGTGAAAATCTATTAAGAAAATTCTCGGAAAGAAATAACTTATCTAAGCATGTTATTTAGTCCACAGAAATTATTAGTCGGATTATTTAATTAAGAGTATGGTGTGTTTTTTTATCGACAAAATTGAGTTTTTAACTTTAAGGGTAAGTTAAAGACTTAATTTGTTCCTCAAACATAATAGTCTCAATTTAATTTTTAATGTATACCAAAAGTATAATCTGAAATTTATATTGAAAAAGAATAAAGCATTTTTATATGTTTTGAATGACGCGAAATAAATAACATGAAAATGTAAGAAGATATGCATTTTTAAATTAAATCATGCTGTTATAAAATGAAATCTAATATTCAATGTTATTCACTGTTATTAAATCGAATTTTCATTTGTATTTAAGTGTATTTTAAGTTGAAAATATGATTAAAAATAACTATAAGGTATGAAAATTTTACTTTAGTGTTTATGAATACTGAAAGGTCTCAAATGCCAGCTAAAAGAAACTATGGTTGACGCCCGAAACTTCCGATTGTCCCTGAGAAATTTCTTAACCCTTTTGTTAGGTATTTTTGATTGAACAATTGAGGTACGTACTTTGTTGATTAAAATCGCTCATGCAGGTGAATTTATTAGACAGGGAGTTTTTTGAAGAACACGCTCAATATTCGCTCGTATGTTCATACATACATTTGCTATAGCCATCAGTTAAGTGGTGTTCTTTCAAATTGCGGTATGGAACCTAGGACCTTGGGGTTTGCAGCCTAGTAACATGACCACGATACAAAAGCAACTGATCGGGTAGCGTAGCTGTTAACTGGCTTAACACTTTCACCACAGACTCTCCCTCCAGTGAGTCGGAGGTGAGACGAACGATATGGCTGTTGAGTGGTGATGTATTGTTTATTAGCTGTTGAGTCTAATGCACCTGTACCTATTTGAGTAGCGCCAAGCGTTATGGCGAGCGTGTGTGGGTGAGTGGTTGCTATTGTTGCGTCAAGTGAGTCTGCCGACTTTGGATTGCTGCATCAAACGAGGCTGACGACTTTGGTTGCGGATAGATTGCGCCACAACAGCTGTATGAAGGTTGAAGGTTCATCTTCCGAGGTCACCAATGTGGCGTATAGGGAAGAGTGAAAATAGAACCTGGGACCTTTTGGTTTGCAGCTTAGTAACATGACCAAGATACAAAAGCAATTACTCGGATAGCGTCGCTGTTAATTGGCTTATAAGCTTTCACCATAATTTTCCATTTGTAAATAAAATGGTTTTCTCAAACATTAATGTTTTGCTGAATTTTTTTGGAAATTTTATTATTCTGTTGTAAAATGGGAATTTTTAAAACATTAGAATTACAATGAAAGTCTGAAAATTAAATCTTGGTACTTCATTTAAATAAGTATTTTCAGCCTTTTCGTTAAAATAAATTATTTTAAGCCATTTTAGATTAAGATTTAAGCTTTAGTTTCTTTTTCCAACCAATATTTTATTTTTATATATTAAAAGAATTTTACGTGAATTAATTTTTTCATGATTCTTTAGTTTGTGTCTGAGTTTTAAGGTAAAGATAATGAAACACAACTATGAGTTTCATTTCTTTCCTTTTTTTAATCATGCAAAAAATATATTAAAATATTTTTAAAAATTACACATCTTGTTCAAAGGAACTGAAGATGAGTTAAATTTCCAAGTTATACTAATCCATCAATTAGTAATAAAAAGTCATTTGTATCAAATTCGAATTCAACGAAAAGTGGTGCATTGAATATGTTATGAATCCATCGGTTAAAGCAGAATCAAAGACTGCCATTCTTTGTTGCTACCGAGCCATATTTCAAAAGTTCTGTTCGAGAAACGTGGAAAATAAAAGCTAGTGCTAAACAAAAGTTGAAATCAAGCATGAATTCGAGTTATTAGAAAATAATTAATTTCAAAGAATGAACAAACTAAAATTATTAACCGCACACGAAGCACGCACGCAAGCACACACAAACATGCATATTCATATTGTTATATGAATGTCTTGTATTAAATTATAAAAGTTATTTCTTATTTGCAATGTGGGAAATTGATTTCTTTAAGATTTACTGGCGATTTCATATCAATTTTCGAATGATTTTACATGATCGAATTAACAATATTATAAAATAAATAGTAGTACATTTTAAAAACGTGTTTCGATACGATTAGTCAAAAAGTTTAATAATATTTTTCTCCAGTTTGGAAGCCAATACCTTAATAATTAGATTTCATTAAATTTTCATACTGTCGTCTTATGTCTTCCTCCACAAACTGATATTTTTCTCATATTTATTCATGATTTTTCATTTCTTAAAAATGAAACTCGACAAGTTATACCGTAATTTTTCCTTTACATTTTCATATTCCACTTGTTCTATGTATAAACCAACAGGAAAGGTCTCCTCCAAGCTTTATCGCTTAGTCTATAATATAGGTGTTATCCCAGAGATTGCCTTACATGGTATTGGCGAACAATAGTTACAAAATATTAACTTTTGGCATGAATTTAGCATTTCTATTGAATCTATCCTGTGATCCTTGACGATAATAATTGATGACAGATATTGATGATTAATAATTGCCAGCAGTTAACAGTATTTGAAAATGGTATAACAGCGCTATAGATGAATTTTTCTCATTCCTACTGAAATCAAAATTTGACACAGAATTATAATTGTTGTCACAAAAATCCCATACCACATTTGATATATTTAAGTTTTTGAGTTTTTAAATTATAGCGTATACATGCTTCTGAAAGTAAAGACCGACAGACGATCAACACCTCGTTGGATTTAGCCCAAATTATGCTAGGCTTCTGCACTATGGATTCTAAACATATGTATTGAATTTTGTCCATCTAGCTCTCTTCGTTTTGTAGTAATTGTGTTAACTTTTATTCCAACAGGCTTGCAGACAAACTTCCTCTGAATGGATTTTGCTCAAAATTTAATAGAAATCTACAAATGTGGAGTAAAGCAACGTACCAAATTTCATTCATCCAGCTCGAAGCGTTTTTAGGTTATCTTTGTCACAGACAGATAGAGAGTTCGATATTTTCAAAAAAATATTTTGTTTTACAAACTCAGGGAAGTCTATAATGTGAGGAATCGTCAAAATTTCGAGTTCGAATTTTTTGTTGATTCCAATATTATCTCTATATTACGTATATAAAAAAGTAGAAACATGATATTTTAAGATTAAAACGATTAGAACTCACCAGAATTCAATTAAATTGTTATTTCTTTAAACTTTGTAAACTGGGTACAATATGAGAGGATAAGCGACTTAGTTATATGTGGCATGAATTTTATTAAATATTATTATTAATTTATAATTTAGTCGATTACATCGTCTAAAATGTTTCTAAGACTACGAATTTAAAATGGGTTAGTTACATTTTTAAATCAGGTTTTGATTTTTGAATATTATTATTTCAGTAATATTTGAAGTCAATTGATTTAAATAGTTTTCATAATAATTCATCGTACCATTCCATTACTCTTTTAATGAAAAATTATATATTTTTAAATTATGAGATATTTTAGTATTTGTTTATATCTTTACTTTTTTTTAAATAAATATTCAAACTTCTTAATGGAACTTGTACGAATATCTAAAGCAACTATATATCACTTTGTCATCATTTCTATTTTTTTTTACTATCTTTAGTTTCCTATCTCAAAAGACAAGAAAAACACCTCATGTTTCTAAATGTTCTCTTTTCTATTAAGATGCAAATGCAGCCTTCATGCGTTGCAATAAAAAACTGTGAGGTTTAGTATAATAAACCATGCAGGAATTTCTTGTTACAGATTTTATACATCACTTTGAAGGTCTCTGGAGCAACATGTTGATATTAGCTTCAACAAAATCTCAATGTTTTCTCATTATAAGTGGTTATTTTCTTCATCTTCATTCCCAGAAGAATCTTCTTATTTAATTTTGAATCACGAAATAATTTCACTTAAATTACAACGAAATATTAGAAACATCAAAGATGTAGTAATATTTCAAAATTTTAGAAATAAAACTCAGATTATTACTACCGTATAGAAATTTTCTTTAAAAATGAAGAAAGTTGACACTGTACAGTTCTCAGAGCATCCATCGTAGATTTGGTTAATCTTATAAAATATGTAATAAAAATAACAATCTTTGGCTGGATAAAATTTCTTTTCATATTAGCTTATATATTTCACCAAACGACAAAATTTCTTTTCATATTAGCTTATATATTTCACCAAACGATTTCTTATTTGTAAAATTTTCATCAAAGTTTTCGACTAAGTAATGGCTTTTGAATTAAGCTCTTTTGTCTTCAAAAAACAATACTTATTCAAATTGCAAAATGTTGTTTTCATTTTCAAAAGTGAAACAGATTTTCTTTTTAAACAATAAATTATTTAGAAGTGAAATAATTAATAGTAAGATTAAAATTCCTGTAAAATATTATTTATATTATATGATAATTTTATTATTTCATCGAAAAAATAAAATTAGCGGATTATAAGAACTCAATGCTTCTTTTACAAAGAATAAGAATGCAAATTAATTTTCATATAAATAATTATAATTAAAAAGTTCTCGATAAATTGCTATGCAATAAAATAAATTCTAATATAAAAGATAGTTTCATTTGAAGATATTGAAGGCTGTTTCAAATATTGTATCTATAGAGAAACAAATTATTATTTCCAAGTGGTACCGTGGCATAAAACTTTTTAAGATTTTAAATTCATTAAAAATATAGTTAATTTTTTACATATGGTGTAATTTAAAGGTCCTAAAAATGAATATTCATACATTTCAATTTCGTATATTTGTAACTAAGAGAGTAAGGAAATAAAAAATTGAATTATTTTGAATTACTATTAAACTAAGCTAAAATTAGAAAAAGAATGAAACTATTGTGAATTTGATGCGGCAGCCTGCTTATTTTGGATGAATGAAATTTATAAAGAACAATTTATTATATATATAATAAGTATATTTATAATATTATTAAATTATATAATTATATATATATATATATATATATATATATATATATATATATATATATATATATATATATATATATATATATATATATATATATATATATATATATATATATATATATATATATATATATATATATATATATATATATATATATATATATTAAGAAGCCGTATTGATCGCTCGATAAAAATTCTATAATAATCATATTAATTTTGACAAATTTAAGATATTAAATAAAACAAAGATTATAGATAGTCTAAATGCTCAATTTCGTTTTTAGAAGAAAGCAGTAGACACCAAGTGAAATATTTAATTTTGCAGTTAAACATTTTTTTAAACAAAATGTTTAATACAATAAAAGCTTTGTTTAAAGCTGCTTAGTGCACTAATAAAAGAATATTTCCAAAAACTCTCTTTTTTAGTGTACAAAGCAGCCGATATTTTATTTTAATTATATTCAGCTTTTTATTCTTTCGACCTCTGTTATTGTTAGTTATGTCCTATTGTTTTTTAAGCTTACTAGAGCTAAAACTATTACTATGGAATCAAATTTTTATTAAAAATTAAAAGATAATAAAATTTTAAAATATTAAAGCAGTATTCATGTACTAAGAAAACATAAATTCATGGATTTTTTTTCTATGCACTAGGAAGTGAGAGATTACAAAATACAATCTATACAAAGATGCAAAAAGTCAAGTTAAATCAAAGCTTTTTAAAAATCCGAATTTTTATTTTAAAAATGCAGCAGATAGGAAGAATAAGTAGCATACACAGTCGGAGGAGAACCCTAAATACGCTTTCTAGAACACTAGCCTTTGCTTACTGAGCTAATCTTATTTTATATCCAGAGAGTACAGGAAATTCATATCTTTATTTTTCTCTAACGAAAGCTGAATTTTTGTTAATAATTAATTCCAAATTTTTCTGATGATTCTTTTTATATTATCAAAGGAATGATTAAAATATTTAACTCCAAATTTTGGATAATTAATACATGGAAAGGGTTCTTTAAAATTCCATGATAAAGACTGTGGAAATCGCTTATGCTAAAGGGACAGTCAGAATTGGAAATTTAATTATTTTATTTGAAAATTATAGGCATAATTTTCTAAATATATTAACTCCAGCAAACTAAATTATATTAAAGAAAAACCAACACCTAGAACCAATTAATGTCTACCAAAAACATCATAGGGTTCTGAAGATGTATTCAAAATCACGCAAAATATTATTACATTTAATTATTTCATGTATAAAAAGAAATTATTGCGTCGTCATATCGCCCTACCTAATTACTGTAGCCCTCTCAAATGACCTAATATAAGAGACGGCAAGTTTTCAAGCGCAAATTCAAGTACACAGCAATATCTGTTATTGATTCAGTCTCCAGTCTTTCCCTACAGCAGCGAAAAGGTAAACCATGTAATCATCCTCACACTTTTTAGTTGCAAACCAAAAAAATGAAAATTGAATCTTTTATTAATTAGGATTCTGTTTTAATTCAGTCTATTCTATGAATGAATTATATTGCAAAAAGTACCCATCAGAACAATTCCTCCTGAAAGAGCACTGACATTGAGGATACAAATAGTGTCGTTGGTTGATATAACACCTACAAATTATCAATTTGAAATTGAAATGGAATAAGCAATATGAAACGAAAAAAGAATACGTTCACATTAACGCGGATAAACATCTAAAAATTGCACAATATAATTTTCAAATTACTTATTTATCCTTTACAAATAAAAATGTAAAAATTATATATAGTTGATTCACATTGAAAAATATCAATTTTCTGATTATGCGTAGTATTTTCATACAAAATTCATATCTTCAGTGATTCCAACTATGATATAAAAGGTGCAGTACTCAAGAATATTAGTTTATTTAATTTAAATTTCATTCCAGTTATACGAATGAAACTTGCTTTCATACATTTTATATTAGAATCCCAGCTTTAATCTCAGCCTTACTGCTTAAATTAAATAAAATTAAAGATTTATAAACCTGCAAACAATTTTTTTCTAGAAATTTTTGAAAGGATGATCTTTCTTTGCTTGATTTTTACTTCAATCAAGCAAACAACCTCTTTCTTGTCTCACAAAGCTAGAGGAAAATAAAGTCTGGAAGGACTTTTATAACTATTTCGTTTAAATAATGCAGTCAATTTATAATGTCTAGTGAAATTTACTCGTATTTTCTTCAGGAATAGAATTACTTGTAATAATAGGATAGTTTGCAAGACACATGTTACTAATACAAAAGATTCTATACTTTGCTGGGCCTTAATTTTTGTGTTAGCTTTGTATAATAAGTAATAAACATATAAAATTAAATAAAGATAGTAAGTACATTTTATATTAATATATTAATCTGAATTAATGAAATACAGTTATCATTTTAAATTTTCTCGACACATGCGTTTGTTCCAGATGAAATTATGTGTGTGTGTGTGTGTGTGTGTGCGTGTGCGTGTGCGTGTGTGTTTATGTGATTTTATTATTTATAATATTTTGTTTTTATTTAATTACTTTATTTGTATTTTTTATTCTTTGTATATTTATTTATACAGTAAAGATTAATACTGAACATAGATGGCGCAGTATGCGCTAACCCATATGTATGTTTGGAATGTGGGGGAGGCGCACTTAAGCTGTTTTTGTAAACACTTCTCCCTGAGAGTTGGTGTGAAACTGGTGCAAGTAGGCACCGCTCGCTCTTTTGTTAGCGGCAAAAAGTATTCGTTCGCTCTTTGTTAGCGGCAATTTCTACTTTAATTGTATATAGTATTATGTGTTACCTTATATATGTGAAGTCATCGTCCATGTGTTGTTATATGTGTGTGTGTGCAAAATAAATAAGAAAAGAGACAAGAAGGCATCTTTCCTTGGCTTAAATACACACAACCAGCTCTACAGTGTGCGTGTCCGTATGTGTGTGTGTGTGTGATATTAACTTAATTCTAAAATGTTCTCTTAATCCTGATGCAATTCCCGTTTCATTTATTCAAATATTTCTTACACGCCATCAGCAAAAATGCTGACTCCGTCGTTCCCTCGCTAGGAAAAAAGCGATAAAAGTCCTTAATATCTGTCCATCTTTATAAAAAGATATCTAAGATTCTTTTGCCTCACACTAAGATCGACACGTGGGAAAGTAATACTTATATCAGAATTTTATAGTAAAATCAGTGAATAGATAAATATCGGACACTTTGCTCTTGTGTTGCGATGTAAACACATTTTATTTTATTATCGCCACTTTCTTGTACAAATTATGTAGTATCTTATGCAGAAATAAGTCGTAGTTAAAAAAATTTTTCGGTTACGCATTTGCAACATTATGTTTACACACACACACACACACAAATATCTGTAAAACATATTTTAAGAGTAGTGTGGTGGAGAAGAAGAAAGTTTTGAAATTTTAGAACTCTGATTTATTTCACCATGGGAGGCATAATTTACAGACTAAGAATAAGTGGTAAGAAATACGCCAGTCTACATCGCGTTACAAGAGCAGAAGAGTTTTCTCTTCTTTCCATTTGATCCATTTTTATGGATCAAAATATTTCTCTTCAATTGTTTTACCATGAGATTTTGATAGAGATTTCATTGACACGTATAGTCATAGGAAAGGGAAAATGATTTTCATCTCTTCTCTCTTGAGGTGAGAACCTGCTGAGACTTGCAGCTTTATAGAACGTATGTAGCATTGATTAAATAAAAGAAACGGAATTAGATCTAGATCAGGAAATAAGGGACTATTTTAGAATGAAGTTAGCATTGGTTAATTTTTTAAAAAAAGGAAATTAATTAGGATTTAATTAGATTTTGAAGTATTATTACATATATATGTCAAAAAATGAATTATTTTATTGATTATGATGATTATTTTCCAACTTTTCAAATACAACATTCCCTTACTATTTGTGGACAAGTAGTATCACTAATGCTATTTATTAAATGGATATTTAGGTTAGGAATGAAAAATATAAGTATTCGATTAGGACAAACCTCTTTCAAATTTTAGCAGATAGCAAAAAGGTACGGATTTCATGAATATAAGTATTCATAAACAAGACGAACAACAATCGTACTCTCTGATTAATACTTTGGTCTCCATAATTACTTCTTCTCTCAACATTAGTTTGCACTTAACCAATGTGTTTGCTAACGGAAGGATCATGACCTGATCTCCGGAAATCATAATTGAGCACATTTTCCCCTCTTGACATTAGTTTGCACTTAAGAATCAAAACAAGAGGATAATGACTTGATCTCCGGATTTCATAATTGAGCACGTTCGTCAGCTACAGAAAAATAAAGGAAACAGGTCTCGGATGTGATTATTAAAGGAATATTTCAAACGCTTTAACATTCATTTCCCAAATAATTCATAGGATGATGAAGTGATGACATAAATAATTCATTAATAATAAATAAAAATCTGCAACGTTTTTTAAATTTCATGCTATTTGTAACTGAATCCTAAAATGGATGTCACACATTCTTCTTATCCATTTGTGCATTTTTAATTTATTTGTGTTTTCGCTTTGAAAAAAAAATGGAAATGGAGCGCCGATGGATCATTGAAATATTTTCCGATATGTCCGTAAGATTTTATTTTTCATTCATAACAGTACTCATGTAAAAAATAGTGTTTTTAATATCTTAACTGCCTGAGAAAGCAGGCCATTTAAATACAATGAGCTCGTGTAAAATTTGTTGAATTTATGAAAACAGAATTTACTCTTCTTTTAATTTAAACGAGAGCCAAAACCTGAAGAAAAAGTAGTAAAAAGGCTTAAAAAAAAGAGATTTATTTTATCTCTTACTTCATTATCTAGTCACGCATTTGAAAGATTTTCAGGGCATTTAGTTACTAAGATTATTATTAAGTTATTCATTATTCATTATTATTAAGATGTTTACATTATTCATTATTATTAAGATGTTTACATTTTTCATTATTATTAAGATGTTTACATTTTTCATTATTATTAAGATGTTTTCGAAGTTGTTTTTCCCAATGGAATTTATGAGGATTTCTTTAAATAGTATGTCATTTAGAATTAATATGAGAAGTTCTAACTATATGGGTTTATATTTCATTTTAAGAAATATACTTATTTATATTATATTTGTATATATGATCTCAAAACATTTATAAATTAAAACGCCCTTTTCATTATTTCTGGATAATTTTCCACCAATTCATAATTCATATTCATGACCGATGAAAATTCAAATATACGTAGAAATTTTATGAATAATTTTTAATTTGAGACAACGATTGTCAGATTACTTTGTTCATCATCTGCCATGTTCTTAAATTTATATTGATTTTCTTTGGTCACATGGCAAGATGGTTTTGAGAGAAAAGAGCTCCATGCTTCAAAATCCAACGTAATGATGTAATCCAATTAAAGTTATGTTAAAGTAATGTAACTATGTTAATCCAAATAATCCAAAAGTGCAAGGCAATGCAATGGAAAGATGATGCATGTATGCGTACATGATACACATTAAGGCTGACCTTGAACAGACGCTTCCGCTCTGGTACATGTATTTTTAGTTTAGAAAAAGTCTAACAACTCAGATATTAACCTTACCATCTAATCGGGATTCAAACGTGCGAACAAAACTAATGAAATGTAACTATTTTTGTTTATTTGTATGTGCCCTACATATGGGCTTTAAATTTGTTTGTTTATATCCCACATTAAGGCCCATATGTGGGGCCTTAATATGACTTAATCAAGCCATATTTTTATTTTTTAAATACTTCCTTAATGATTACTAAATCAAATCATTTTAAAAATGATAAATCGCGAAGAATTTATCTCACTCTTTGCTCGATTTCTTGATATCTATACCATTCAATTTCAATGCTCGCAGAAGATAAGTTATATGACTTACTCTCTGATCCATTAAGGCCCATATTTGGGGCCTTAATATGACTTAATCAAGCCATTATTTTTTAAATACTTCCTTACATGATTACTAAATCAAATCATTTTAAAAATAATAAATCGAGGAGAATTTATCTCACTTCGCTGCTCGATTTCTTGATATCTATACCATTCAATTTCAATGCTCGCAGAAAATAAGGTCATATGACTTACTCTCTGATCTGCCCGAAAGCACACGGATAAATAATATTGAATGGCTGGACCGCCGCAACAGCAACATTAGCGGGAACCTGTGGTTGAGTCCTAAAGGACATCACCAGCCACGGTATAACCCTTCCCTAAGGAATCGATGAGAGGAGCATACACCCACCTTTCCGTGTACCCTCCAGGGTGGCGTGAACCAACCACCATGCCGGAAGCTTCTCATCCTCATTTCGAGGTGATACCCGGTGGATTCTCGAACAAATAAAGAATAACTTTTCTCCCATTGAGCTAAATATCGTTGGATCCCTATTTATGACCATCACTAAGAGAAATTTCTACGAAAGATGCTTGCAAGAGATCGAAATTGAAAAAAAAATCGTATAACGGAAGTTACTTTTAATTTAATTTTATGTGGATAAAACGGAAGTCACATGTATGAAATGTTTGTGTTTATGATGTATGAAACGCATTATACTGGACTTATTTTAACTCTACATACATACCTTTTGTATGTTTTCCTGCCGGAAGTTTTCAAAATTATTAGCTTGTAATTAAATTTTTAACGCATTTAAAATTAGTACCTCAAATTTGCAAATTAAAATTAAAATACTTTGAGTTATACATATTGAGTTATGATATATGTATAAAAATAGAAAATAGATGATAATTCATTGCTTAATTTTTACTGGCATGAAATGAATTATATTCATCCTATAATTGATTTGTTCTCAAACTGATTTTCTTAATGTGTTTCACTTTCAATACTCATGACTTTTTATTTAATGCCAGCTTTGATTTTAAATAAATCTGTTAATACAATCGAAATCATAATTATTTATACCATTTCTTTCTTTCTTTTTTTTTTTTACTTATACATTTTTTTTTACCTCGATAAGAAGTTGATGAGATTACAGTTGTCAGAAAACGCAAAGCTATTGCAAGTAGATTCCAGAAATGGAGATATTATAATATAATAAATAAATTATTATCTTATTGAGATTTTAATGCATCATGTCTTAATATTGGTTACCTAGTTAGTTTGTTTAAACTAATTAGTGTTTTGATTTTGCCTAATGTTTGGATTTCATACATTTCTTTGAAAAAAATGGCTTCAATGGCTAAAACCATGTTTTCTAAGTTTACAATAAACGGTGCGATAAAAAAAAATTCCTTAATAGAGGCATTGATGCAATACAATTAATTAGAGGGGGTAAAATTATGTGCACATTGTTTTAAATATTTCATATTACACAACATCAATCTTTTTGAGGCAACAGCTGTTACTATTATAAGCACACAAAAAAATGCCTACTAAATAACAGTATCCAATTTATTTATTTTTGCTTCTCTTACTCCATTTAATTTATGTACCGAAGGAATATTTCTATTACAAGTAATAAATATCGCATTTTTTTACTAGGCAAACGCTGTTTCAAGTAAATAAATGAATTAGGAAGTCGGATTTCAACAGAAGTGCCTTTGCACAAAATGAAAGAGAAAAAATATTTAATTAAACACTCTTAAATATAATAGGATTAATCGCACTCTAGTAAATGTGTTAAAAATAATAAGCAGTAAACAGTAATTAAGTTTCTTGACATAACAAGAATGTTGCGAAGTCTGGCCTTGACGTTTCCTAACATAGTAAATAATCTCTTGCATTTAAAATCTTCTTTCCTGTTCTTAAGTGTGTTGGACTTTTTATACATAAGCAGATTATGTTTAAAGAAAATGGTTAACATATTTTCCCAAGATATTTAGAAATTAAAAATATGATGGATAATTTTTATGAAGATTTTCTATTAATTTTTTTCCAAGGACGCTTAGTTAATAACATGTAATTAACCTAAAATGCTTTTCTATACTTTTTACATTGTTTCAGTTCTCAAATAGTGAAAATTCGTTTTGAAAATTTATGGAAGCTGATAATTTATTGCTTGCAAGTTATATATTCTGTAGATTGTATAATTAGTTTTATTTTGTGTATTATTTTATGTATAATGAATGGCCCTTTTTTTTTTCTACAAAAGTAATTTCTTTCATTTATGAAGAAAGAATTTCGTTGCCGATACAAATGTTTTGCATTTCCTTATATTGTACATGTACAGAAAAACAGATTCCTCTGAAGCATTTTTTTTGTATTAACTCTTAACTTGGGAGGTGAAATTTTAGGACTTAACTGGGGAGGTGCGGTCTACGAGACCGTATTTCATTTATACTCAAATTAAATTTTCTAATGAATGTATTAGTATGAAAAACTGCCAATATATTTTGCAGATATTTTTCTTAATATATAGATATGTTTTAGAAATTTTTCAAAATATATTATCATTGAAAAAGTAAATGAGTTGGAACATACATTTTCTTCTCAAATTGCATGTTATAATAAATAATATTCTTGAAAAAACATATTACTTTTTACTTTTTAAATCATATTTATTTTTACAGTATATGAAGGTATATAGAAGACAATATAATATAAAATTCAACAATTATATGAAAAATAAAAAAAATGACAGTAGGTAAAATTGGTCCTTTTTTTATCAGCTTGTGTGACTTTCATAGCACGGTTTTCTAGAGCATTTTAAATATATAGGTTAAGAACTAGTATAAAAATCGACCTGTAAATTCTGTATATATATCTTTTTGTATATTAATATATTTTATAAATTTTTCAAAATACATTATCACTAGAAAAATTAATTATGTTTGAGCATACATATCAAAATCAGTTGAATGCGAACTCTCATGGAAAAGCTCTTCTGTACAACTATCCTTATCACTAAAGTCACTTTCTGTTTCATTTAAAAGTGTCTGGAGCACTGCTTCATAATAGAATCAACAAACTGGATGATATTTCGGGGCCCAAGTTTTAGCGCCATCTGTTAAGCCTTGTTTATGACTGGGGCACTAATAGGGAGATGCGGTCTTACAGACCGCGCACGAAGAAATAACTGAATTATTTTAAAAAGCATCCGCTGAAATCGGTTGAAAAAGTGCACGTGTATTGAAGGTCACAAAACAGGAAACTACCGGGTCAAACCATTCAATTTAGCTAAAAATAGAATAAGGGTGACCGGAAATCCATCGCTAGCGGTCTCACAGACCGCATGTCCCCAGTTAAGGGTTAATGTGAAAAAGAGTGATATAGTTAAAATAAAAACATCTTCCATTTGAAACATTGATTTCAATGGTATATACTTTTTTGCATTTCTTTTGTCAATAAATTGCAACGTTTTTAAATATTAATTATATATTAGATTCAATTTTACTTATTTTATTTCTAGATGTATTGTTTTCATGTCCCGATTTCTTGTATTAAGAATAATGAACTTGCCCTTAAGGGAAAAAATAGAAAAATATATACTTCATTGGTTATCTACAGAAGTTGATTTAGAATTGAAAAAAAAATTATAAGAACATATAGCACTATAATGACTGCAACTGCACAAATAATTATTGAGAAAAAGGAACTATTATGTAGAAAATATAGAATTGACTATACGTTAGATTTCTATTTAATCTACCTCATGTGGCGGAATAACTGACCAGATAAAAATAAAATCAATTTTATAAATGCTCAATTACTTTAATACTCAATTATCACTTACTTACTTATTTGCTTGCTTTAATACTGTATACTCTTAAAATCATCTAAGGTCAATTAAAGGTCATTTCGAAGAAACGTCATAAACTGGTTTATAGGAGTTTCTCGAGATGGTCTAATAACAAAGAAATACAAACTTAAAAACTCAAACCATTTTCGCTTAAAATGGTAATGCCCCAAAAATATTGATCGAAAGATTGTACAAAAATTTCGAAATGTTCATTTCTTTTTCTGCAGTACATTTATTTACTCAGATAATATAGAATATAATCCTGCAAGTCATTTAGATCATTTTTCAAAGAAGAAGTTTCTATAAAAATTTATCCTATTTCTATAAAAATAATAATAAGTTTCTATAAGAAAAATGTCTAAAAATACCTACCTTTAACAGTTTAGACATTAGCCATGGGTCATGATTTAAAATGGGCAACCTGTAAATATGAAAGGATCTTGTCTTTGTTTATATTTAAATGCTTTTTCTGCATTATTATTATTTTTATGGAAGACATTATTTCTACTTAATTGAAGAATTAAAGAAACCTCTTTTTGGTATCTAGTATAGCTAAAAGTATCTTTATTGCTTCATTTAATTTCAAGTTCTTTTCTTGAGATAGAAGAAATTATTTTGCTTTTGTTTTTAATCTTAGACAACAGACTGCATGTTGTCGCATGTGATTATCATCATCTTTTTTTATCCTTACATTATTCATCAAGTAATTTCCTTCATACAATATTCATCAAATTCACACTTTATCATCATTTTCCATACTTTATTTTTCTTTGTTTTTTGGTGCATATAGGATGAAATCTGTAATTGTGGAATAAATATTTAGGTATATTAAGCATTTATATTCCTTTATCTCATAAATCAAAACACGAAAATGCGATTTTCTTTATAGAGAAACAGAATGTACCTAAATATCTGAAGTTACTAATTATTCAAACTTTTCCAAAAGCAAAAGCTTGTTCTACTGCAATCCATCAATCCGTAGATAAACATTTATGACAAGAAGGGGAAATAGATTGATTGCAAAATCATTATCGCACTTTTTTTAGCATTTCAAGCTTCTGAGGAGTTGCTGTTAACATTTTGAGGGGCGGGCGGCCTATAAATTTAGTCTTTTTAACACCTTTTATAGTATATTTTCATTAAACTAATAATAAGCATTTTTACCACAAAACTTTCTGTTATTTAAAAACAAATTGTAACACTCTAAATCAATTAGAATGTCTCAACGATAATTCAAATTCATGTCTTTTTCAGATCATGAAATTCGTTTGTATTTGTAGTGTACAGAAATGGAATTTTAAATAAATATTCACTACAAAAGAAATTTTTGTGATTCAATCAATACACTAAAAACAAATTAACTCATCAAAAATGCAATTTCCTCACCAATTGCAGGAATCGAGAAAAAAATTTGAAAAATTTATCCTATTGCCCCTCAAAGTTTAGTAGATCAGGAATGGGTAGCATGTTAATTTGTGGAGAAGCTGAGTTTAGTTTTCAATGAACGTTATTATCAATTTAGATTAATTTATTGATATAACCTTCAACGCTCATCGGTATAAAGCATCATCGGTAACGCTCATCGGCATCTGAGATATAAAGATGATAATTTTCTGCCATGGTGGTCGGTTCTCGCCACCCGAATGGGTACAGAAATGACGGGGATCGACCACCTCCTTTGGATGACGCGATTTGATTCCCAATGGATGGGATGTATCGTTGCCGATGATGGCTCTTAGGACTCAAACTTAGTTCCCGCCAATGCTGTCGTGGTGGTCCGGTCATTCAGATTTAATCCGAATATCGATAATTAGGCAGGGCGGAGTAGCTTTGTGTGATTATAAAACTTTTAATGCAACAGGATGAAAGTATTTTACATAAATTATATCATTAGAAGTTCGGATATATTTATAAAAAAAAAAGGATATTGATTATTTAAACTGATTTGGTAAAATAAAATGGTAAGATATATAACAAGTGGTAAATAAATAATAAAATACAAAACCATATGTTAGTTTTTCATTCCTTTCTTTTTTAATAAAATTTTGTTCATTATCTCGATAAATCCGAATGCGTCTTTCAGTTTTCTAATATTTGCAGCTTTTGAAATCTTATCCGGTTTCTTCCGATATATCATATATGGATTACTGAATGTATTCAAAACAAATGTTATATTTCTTTCCCTTTTAGATAATTTTCAGTTGTGAGTGGTGATCATTTCAAGTGATTTTTCCATTGACATTGCATCCCACTGGAGGACACCTCGTTATTTAGAATGAGAAGCTTCCGGTGAAGTGATTGATTCTCGCCACCCCTATGGGTACACGAAAAGGTGAGGGCCTGGCTCCTCCCATCGATGGTATGACGATGGTTCCTTAGGGAAGGGTTGTGTCGTGGCCGGTGATGGCCATTAGGACTAAAACACAAGGGTTATTCAAGTTTTTCCGTGTGCCTTCCGGCTCGTCGGAGTAGTTAGTCATTTGTGATTTCCCTTGATGTGCCCCTTAATAGACTTTTGAATATTGTACCCTTTTCGGAACTTAATTATGTATTGAAATGAAAAATGAAAACCTGGTGAACGGTGGAATGAGACTGATCTGATGCTTCTGAAGTTTCCGAAGAGGTTGAAATCCATTAAAATGCTATTATGCTATAAAACAATTTTTCTCCTCTAGAAAAAAAAATCATTTTTTTTTCCTTGCAGACTTTTGTAATAAAAATAAATCTATTGCATCAGTGGAATCAGTTCCCCAAAGACGTTTATCTTTTGAACCACTTAGGAATTTTTGAATTAATGAACCAGCTCTCCAAGCAAAACAAATGAGTGAGTAATAAATTTGTTTAGCTTTACAAGAGATGCAATTTCACTCAATTAGGCAAAGAAACGTTCCGTTATGAAGAGAAATGAACTTTTATTGCTCGTAATATACGAACCATTTTTTTTTTCTTTGATCCCATGGGCCTGCCCAAAATAAGCAAGTTTAAAACGATTTTTATGTATTTTCGAAATAGAAAAAATAATGCTCTGAAATGGAATTGTTTTTAAGATGAAAAAATCGCATAAAAATGCTTTCTATTTCATAAATAATGAAATACTTTATAAATTTTACTGCAGTTAGTCTATTTTGTTTTATCAAAATATCTTTCAAAAAAAATTACTTAATTTTAAAACGGCATTAAGAAATTTTTTTATAAAATTTTATTGAATGAATATAAAATATTTTTTTGTATATTCCCATACTTGAATTAATATTTTAGAAATAACAATATTAAAATGAAAATAAATATGGTTTTATTTTATGAGTTTATAAATGGTTTGATTTTAATTGGAGGTTTTTAATGAAATTTTATTGTGTATATAAAAATGCATAATTTTGGGAATTTATATATGATTTGTATTTGAATCTTATTTTTAAATCAAATTTTTAAATTTTATTTTATTTCTAATATTTTTTTTTAAATTTTGGCCACTTTCTGAGAAAAATTATTTTGTTCCAATTGTAAGTATACGTATTCAAAAAGTAAAACTGAACTTTCGCTCTCATTCCTCCCCCCCCCCCTCCCAATATATTTTTACTATTTAATGCTTTTAACTTTATTGAAAATGGAGGCATAGTTAGTTTTCAATATATTACTGGAGCATTTTCCTTCAATCATTAACAAAAGCATAGCATATAAGAAAATGAAGATAATTTTAGTTAAATTTGCACAAATATATCTTGGGAAAATTTGTATTTCGATAACAATATCTATTAAAGGCTTCAAATTCTTAATTCTTTTAACGTATTCAAGTAATAGTTTTCGATATTTAATTTCTATAATAAACATCCTTTTATTCGCTTTTTGATACGAACGATCATAATACAAAATATAATCATATTTATAACAATTTTCTCAAAACACGATTTTTTTTTTTTTTTTTTTTTTTTTTACAAAATGAAATAAAACTTTGTTATATTTCAACCTTTTTCTTTGTCATCATTATGATTTTTAAGTTTGTAAAATATAAATAAATCTTAGTAAAGTCTGAACTTGATAAGATAAAATGCATAAAAGAATATGCACATTGACTTGTAGTAGAAGCAGAATAAGAAAATCGATTTCCTATAACTAAGAAATAAAATTCAGAGTATAAGCAAGATAGGATCGATAGGACATATTGGGCCAATTGATATAAATACAGTCAATCCAAGAATAAAACTACAAGGATCAATCAAGACGAAATAAAGCAGGGCAATACAATATTTATAAAAGTATGCAAAAATTTGATAGCTCTGATAAAAAGCATTGTTTCAAACGTAGGGAAGAATTTCTAGTTGTGCCTATTCCCTTATTTTCCTAATATTTTTGACATTCTGTCGCATTTCCGAAAATAATAGGAAAATATTTATAAAATATTAACGCCTTCTTAATTAACTTGCTTCTGCGATAAAGGCCCTCTATGAATTAACTTAAGAACAATGCCAACTATTGCCACAAACCTAGTGTTTAGGTATAGTAAAGTAACCATGTGATATGCAGTGAAGTATTTTATAGCGTTACCTGGCTGAAAACAAATGAGTTAGTTTTCTTATCTCGTAAATAGTACGAGATAACGGAAATAATCCATCGCAGAATTGTAGAAGGATGTCTTTGTTTTAGTACAAGAAAAACCTTGAACACAATAATGCCTAGAAAATGAGCATAAAAAACGCAAATGTTTAGGGATGGCATGACTTCCAGCAACCTCCTTTTACGCCGAAAAAGGCATTCGAAACAAAAATAGTGTTTGACACCCACATACTCAGAAAAATGTAGGGATATTCGATACTTTTATATTTCATCTTATTTTGTTCT
The DNA here is from genome assembly GCF_947563725.1 of Argiope bruennichi. Classification (NCBI taxonomy): domain Eukaryota; kingdom Metazoa; phylum Arthropoda; class Arachnida; order Araneae; family Araneidae; genus Argiope; species Argiope bruennichi. The sequence goes on from NC_079156.1 coordinate 52,865,962, forward strand.
TCAAGCTCATCAAAGTTTGCTCACGACTTTCTTTAGTAGTCAGATGACAATTACAAGTTTACAACTCGATGCATTTGAGTATATATGCCACTTTGCTTTGGTTGGCCATAATGAATTTAAAACTCTTTCTGAAACGAGTTTTAGACATTCATACTGAAGGAAGTGCATTGATATGTCTTTGGTAATTGTTCGTATTAATTTCTGTTTTATTGAGATTTCTAATACTATTTATTTTTCTAATACTATTTATTTCATTATCCTGATGCATTGATATGTCTTTGGTAATTGTTCGTATTAATTACATTTTATTGAGATTTCTAATACTATTTATTTTTCTAATACTATTTATTTCATTATCTTGATGCATTGATATGTCTTGGTAATTGTTCGTATTAATTACTGTTTTATTGAGATTTCTAATACTATTTATTTTTCTAATACTATTTATTTCATTATCTTGATGCATTGATATGTCTTTGGTAATTGATCGTATTAATTACTGTTTTATTGAGATTTCTAATACTATTTATATTTCTAATACTATTTATTTCATTATCTTGATGATTGATATGTCTTGGTAATTGTTCGTATTAATTACTGTTTTATTGTGATTTCTAGTACTATTTATTTTTCTAATACTATTTATTTCATTATCTTGATGCATTGATATGTCTTGGTAATTGTTCGTATTAATTACTGTTTTATTGAGATTTCTAGTACTATTTATTTTTCTAATACTATTTATTTCATTATCTTGATGCAATGATATGTCTTTGGTAATTGTTCGTATTAATTACTGTTTTATTGAGATTTCTAATACTATTTATATTTCTAATACTATTTATTTCATTATCTTGATGCATTGATATGTCTTTGGTAATTGTTCGTATTAATTACTGTTTTATTGAGATTTCTAATACTATTTATTTTACTAATACTATTTATTTCATTATCTTGATGCATTGATATGTCTTGGTAATTGTTCGTATTAATTACTGTTTTATTGAGATTTCTAATACTATTTATTTTTCTAATACTATTTATTTCATTATCTTGATGCATTGATATGTCTTTGGTAATTGTTCGTATTAATTACTGTTTTATTGAGATTTCTAATACTATTTATTTTTCTAATACTATTTATTTCATTATCTTGATGCATTGATATGTCTTTGGTAATTGATCGTATTAATTTCTGTTTTATTGAGATTTCTAATACTATTTATATTTCTAATACTATTTATTTCATTATCTTGATGCATTGATATGTCTTGGTAATTGTTCGTATTAATTACTGTTTTATTGAGATTTCTAATACTATTTATTTTTCTAATACTATTTATTTCATTATCTTGATGCATTGATATGTCTTTGGTAATTGATCGTATTAATTACTGTTTTATTGAGATTTCTAATACTATTTATATTTCTAATACTATTTATTTCATTATCTTGATGATTGATATGTCTTGGTAATTGTTCGTATTAATTACTGTTTTATTGAGATTTCTAGTACTATTTATTTTTCTAATACTATTTATTTCATTATCTTGATGCATTGATATGTCTTGGTAATTGTTCGTATTAATTACTGTTTTATTGAGATTTCTAGTACTATTTATTTTTCTAATACTATTTATTTCATTATCTTGATGCAATGATATGTCTTTGGTAATTGTTCGTATTAATTACTGTTTTATTGAGATTTCTAGTACTATTTATTTTTCTAATACTATTTATTTCATTATCTTGATGCATTGATATGTCTTGATGCATTGATATGTCTTGTTAATTGTTCGTATTAATTACTGTTTTATTGAGATTTCTAATACTATTTATTTTTCTAATACTATTTATTTCATTATCTTGATGCATTGATATGTCTTGGTAATTGTTCGTATTAATTACTGTTTTATTGAGATTTCTAGTACTATTTATTTTTCTAATACTATTTATTTCATTATCTTGATGCATTGATATGTCTTGGTAATTGTTCGTATTAATTACTGTTTTATTGAGATTTCTAATACTATTTATTTTTCTAATACTATTTATTTCATTATCTTGATGCATTGATATGTCTTGGTAATTGTTCGTATTAATTACTGTTTTATTGAGATTTCTAGTACTAGTTATTTCGTTATAAAGAAAATAAGGACAGAAAAAATATGAGAAAATAAGTAGGGGAAAATACAGAAAAATATTGGTGGTAATAGGATACTCGGTAACGGAGCCGAGGAGAAAATAAACAATAGGAAGAATTCGTTGTGAAGAATATTGTTGTCATTTCTGTTAAATTTGATATTAAATTATTAAATAAATTAATAATTTCTTTTTTACTAAAAAACTTGTTAGTTTCTTAATATTATATATATTTCTTCAGCATTTTCCATCTGTTTCAAAGTGTCCCCTGTATATCACTATTGTCTGCTTTTATTTAAATTTCTTAAAATTATTTATTGTGTAATAATTTTGTTTTATGGACAAAGAGGATTTTTACACAGTGGAATATCTGATTTCTTACAGAATCTGCACACATTACTTCTTTTTTTTCTCTTTTTCTTTTTTTGAAAACTGTGCAATTTAATCAAAAACTGAAAGGTAAAGAAGAAGTCGTAGAAGAAGAAAGAAAGAATAATTCTAACTTCTGTTTTTAATTCAGATGTACATCGAACACCTCCATGGTATTTTTCCACGTCATGTCCTGCATTTATCTTTCATATCCACCATTATGTGGATGTAAAATTAGATATATTATTAGGAATAGAACTTACCATTATTATTTTGCTATACAGGCGAATCACTTTTACATTTCAGCACCTGAAGAGGAAGAACTTCTTCATTTTCTTTTTCGTCTATGTTCTTCGAAACTTATTCAAGAAAACAGAAGTCGAATTTATTGTAACACCCTCATTACCATCTCTAATCCTGAGTTTGGAAAAATTTCGAGAGGCTATAGTTGCGCTACTCATGGAAACGGAAATGGCCGGTTTTGAATCCACATCCTTTAGTTGAGATGACTCATTCTGTAGCATTCCTTGATTTCCAAGCACATTTTTAAGCTTGTATATGTCTGATATTTTAACAGTTTTTGTCGCCCAAGTGGTAAAAGTTATCAACTAAACCTAAAATTTTTGAAGAAAACCTTTTGTTTAAAAATGAAAATGGTCAATTTTGGAATTACACGACACAATTTTATTCACTGGTGTGTCTTCCCATATTTCTCATAAGTAGTTAATGGGGCCGCGGTGGCCTGGTGGTAAGGTCTCGGCTTCGGAACTGGTGGGTTCCAGGTTCGTAACCCGATTCCACCGAAGAACCGTCGTGTAAGGGGGTCTGTTGCACGTTAAATCCGTTATGACCAAATGTCCTCCCGCTGGAGTGGTGTGGTGTGGAGAGGGGGGTGCCAGCTCAGGTGTCGTCCTCGTCATCTGACCGCGGTTCCAAATTACGAGGTTCGTCCCAAAATCTAAATAAGGGGCAAAATTTCCCCAATTTCTGCTTTTTCAGAAATGCAAACATTTGGGATTTCCATTATTTAGAGTATTAACTCAGTGCAACACGATTACTCATTCTCAGAAAATTATTCGAGTTTAATTATAATTATGTCCCGTTTCAAAGCAATCGTAATTTTGAACTGCTTTCAGATGACACTTGAGCTGGACCCTTCTCCAAACTTCCACACCACACCACCTGGTGGACGTTTGGACCCAGTGGATTTAAAATGCAACAGATCCGCTTACATGGCAGATTCTTCCGTGGAATTGAGTCTCGTACCTGAAACCCTCCGGTTCCGAAACCGAGACCTTACCACCAGGAGACAGAGGCCGAAAGTTATTTGAGAATCATGCCCGTCGAATTCTAATTGGACATAAAAAAATACATTATTCATATTCAGTTCATTTTAAAACTGCTTTATTTGAAGCACGATAATTATAATTCATGTCTTCATAATTGAAACCTTATCAAATTGGATGAAGCAATTTGAACGAAGTGAGGTGTTGAACCCCAATTGCTAATTGTGCTCAGCAGATAAGTCTAGTAAAATCTATTAATTCATGTAATATCCGATCATGCCCTGATAATGTTGTTTATTTGAACTGCTGTTGCTGCTAGAGAAAAAAAAAAGGGGGGCATTTTTCTGGACTTCTATTTTATTCGAAGGTACTCGGAGCAAAGATTGCTTTTACAGATTCTCACTTCATTTAAAAATGTTTGTCCCTCGAAATTGCAGAGTCCGGAAACCAAAACAAATATTATAATTTAGAGATTTAAAAAAAAAGAATAAAAAAGAGTGAAACTATTCTTCCAAATGTATGCGCATATAAAGTTTCTAAAGCTATTCGATTAAAATTCAAAATCGATGATTCAAAGATTTCGGAAGGCATTGAATCTCACTTCTGCATTCAGTGAAGTAGTTGTACAGATGTCGTCGTCTCATTCAGATCACTCTTAAAGACCAATTACTATGCGTTTGGAAAGCAAAGGACTTGATTTGTTGGTAGAATCTCCGGTGAAAATACCTAGAATCCATGAATTGATTTAATATCAACAATGATTTACTAAGTGTGCTGTTTAAACTGCAAAGTAGTGAATAATTAGAAATAGTACATTTTCTGAAATCAAGAATGTTCAATACTATTACTATAATAATATAATAGGAGAATTCAGAATACATTTTTATACAAAATGTAGTTTGAATTACTCAAAAAGTGTTGTTGTTGTTTTTAATGGCTCTTATCAGGACAAGCCCACTGACTTAAAGAAGTCAATTGGAGTTTAAGCAAAGGATACATCTCTTGTTTTTTCAGTAGTGGCAACTAGGACCAAGAGAACGACTTAGTTACACATACGTCAGGGTCCTTTTTACGGGGCGGACTTCATTCATGCATTTCATTCACTTATCCTTAATTTAGATTTGAATCAGAGAGCGATACCCTCTGATCCAGTACCCCCAGTGATATTTCTGTCGGCATGGAGAACTTTGTGACCACGACATATTTATACGCGCGTCAGCCACCACACATACGAAGAGTCTTCGGTCAGTTTGATTCGAACTCGATATCCAAGGGACGCGAATCCAACGCCATACTAACCAAGCTATCCTGGCCTCAAAAAGTGTTTAAAAACATCTTATATAGTGAAGTTTTTCGAAGTTAAATGAATTGTTTTACATTGGATTGTAAATAATTATTGCACATGGATACATTACATTTTGATTACATAAATATTTCAATCATAATTATATAATAATTACCAAATAATAATAATACCGACAAATAGTAATTCGGCAATAATTATTTCGAATTCTTGAGAAGAAATTTTGTAATTTTTTCCTACTTTCTGATTCAATTTCATTTAAGAAATAAGATTCTTTATGCTTCATTATTTTATATGGATTTTCAATCGTAAAATCAATATTTTAATATACGGAGTTATGATCTTAATAGAGAAAAACAGTTTTTAAATATTTTTTTGCTTTTTAATGAAGATAATGAGGATTATATTAGTTTAAATAAGATTGAGAGAATGAAAAGAATAAATTTTTCTTGCCATTAAAAATTACAAAATAATTTAATATAAAATTCGGAAAAAAAATGCAAATTTTTTATTATACTACATATTTCCATTTCTAGTAACACAAAGAAGGCAAAGAATTAAAGAAAAGAAATTCGCCATTTTTATTTTTAATAGAAAAGGATTAAATAATTATATAACGTATGTTGCATGATTGATTTCTATCATTTTTATTAATACGTGAATTGTCTTGTATTCTTCAATTTAGGCGGTAAATAATTGAAAGCATATGTAATATATAGGCAAGTTAAAGTTAGAGAAGTATTGATGACATTAAAAAATGTTAAGTTTAAAATTATAGCCAAAATGGACGAATTCAATTCTGTTCAAACTCTATAATAAATTTAGTTCTTAAAATGATTACATTTTAACATTTTCTATACTCGTGTAGTATTATAATACAATATTTTTTAAATGTTTTAAGCTCTTGATAACAAAGAAAAAAAGAGGTTTGCATCCCTGTAATTTTAATCCTCCCGAAAGTCAAATTTCTTTATCAGAAGCATTCTGTGTACTTTATCATAATCACTCTTTGCAAAGACAATTTAAACTAATTTTAATAAATAATTATTATCCTCATAAGAATAAACTAATTACAATTTAGGAATTTAAGTTTTCTTTGTACATTCAATAGCATCTAAAGTTTTTTTTTAGTTTTTAGTTGTATTAACTTCCCTTTTTAAGCAACACTAGGGCTATTTTGGGACGGACCTAATAACTTTAAACCATGGTCAGATGACGAGGGCGACATCTGAGCTGGATGGATTCAGAGAGGTTGAAATGTGGAGTCCCCCTCACCACACCACGCCACACCACCGGAAGAGCGTTTGGACATGACGGATTTAACGTGCAACAGACCCCCTTACACGACGGTTCTTCGGTGGAATCGGGTCTCGTACTTGAAATCCTAGCCGAGCCGAGACCTTACAATCATGCCACCGCGGTCCAATAGCAACTCAAGAAATTCTTTTTTATTTTATAAAGAAATTTTAATTTCTAGCTGAAACAATATTTAAAGAAATTTGCCAATGTTCGCATAGAAAATAGGAACATAATTATTTAAATTGCACTAGATATTATTTATTATCAGGAATTTCTATTCATTATTTAAATCAAATGCGTATTACGGTCAAAATTTTCTTTTAATTGCATAACACTTCTATTATTTTAGTAAAGAATGATGCACTTTCAAAATTTTAAATCTTTTTTACATTTGTTGGTAGTTTCAAATGTTTAGAGAGATCTTTAATTAATTAAAAGCTGTGCAACTTTTTCTCGATTGTAGTAAAAAAAAATATATTAGATATTATTCTGATTTAATAAGTAATACCGTTTGCAAGCTTGCAATTTGACATTTAATTGAAAATTGTTTGCCAACCTAATTAACTGTTTAAACATATTTTAAACTAGTTACAACTAGTTAATTGTTTTATTAGAACGGCGGAAGTATTTATTTTTAAAATTGTTCTATTATTATTTTATTCTGAGTCTTATTACATAAAAGAATAAACAATTTTGTTTCTTAAAAAATAAGTTCTAAATTTTATATATAAAAAAAACACACACACCATAATTTGATGGTTGATTTTTCTCTCTATCTTAAATTCTTGTTAGCAGAATCTGAAATCGAGATTTTGTTTCTCTATATCAGTCAAAAGAATTAAAATATTTTATTGAATAATAACTGTTTAATGAAGTCATTTTAAGAAACATACTATTAATTATATGAGGATATGACTGTAAGAATCATACTTTGCTTTTAATATAAAAAGAGCAAAGAACTGAAGGTATTTTTACAAAGAGTCTAATGCGTTTGTGACATATGACAGTAAGAGAAACAATTTTTTCAAAGTATTTGATACTTCACAGATTTTATAGACTCCTTTGAAGCATTGTAACACAATGCGAAATGAATTCATACTTAATTTCTCAATTTTTAATTTGCACTTAAAATTTTCAAATGCTTAAATATACGTATTTTTCGTGCCGCGAAAAGCAATAAAAATATTTATTATTTTTAGCATTTAAATAAAATGAATAATAAAGAGTTTAAATGTTATGCTTTTTTAAATATTACAGGAGCTCTATTGTTTGCCCAAAAGTAATCCGTGACTTTTTTTACAGTGCTTGATTCATAGATTGTGGGGGGGGGGAGAGGTTGTTGAATAGGTGCTACTGACGCATAGTTTCACTGTTTGGGGAATGAAAGGAATGCTGAACCCTCTTCCCATTCTTAAGAGGAAGAGAAGCAAAAATAGTTGGCATTGCTGACCATAGGTCATGTGAGTTCTTTTTCAAATGATTCATTGCTTTCTTCGTCCACAATTTTACGAAAAAATCAAGGAAATTAATTTAGAAATGTGAATGAAATAAATAATGATAACCATAAAGTTATTCAAAGTAGACAATGAATGGCAATTTATTTCTTTTGCAACCGTTTAATACTATTAAGAAATTTATTACATCTTTATAATATTAAGTGTACGTTTAATTGCATTAATAGTGTTCGGCACATGTTATGGAATTAGCGATTTGCAGTAAAATAATAATGAGACGTCAAACAAGATAATTCTAAATTTAGTTTAAGATTGATACAATTGATCATTTAAAAATTATTTTCAGGTATCAGTGTAATGCAAATAAATAAATAATTTGCATGCATAAAAACTAAGTTACAACTCTAAAAAAAATATTGCTAATTGCGCAAGTACCTAATGATCCATTTTTAAAACTCATTAATTGTAGCTTTGAAATGTGTTTTTTCTTCTATTCGCTGTTTAAATTCCTGTTATATTCTGAGAAAGTTTTCACTAAATCTAGGATTTATTAGTAAAAGAAAACATTGGTTATATTTTGAAATATTAGAATAACATGTCAGATCCCAACATTTCTTTTCTTCATTATGAAATTCTCAACATTGGCCAACATTTCTCCCTAGCTCAGTTTTGTTATAGAACTGAAACACTAATGTTGATTAAGTTGCAGTATAAACAAAGATTAATTAAATTCTTATTAATACATTCATACATATCAAACAAAAATAATATTGCCCAAATATAAGTTTAACACGTGCTCGTTAAAACTCTAAAAGTCCTTTATAATGGGCAATTAAAAGTAATGCAATGGATGCATTAACGAATGGAATCAAAAGACAATTAAATTTTCTCCAGTAAAAAAATATTTACGTAAAAAATAATCCATAAAAGACTATGAAATCAAATTTGAGGCAAATCGGACTTTTTTTTAAAAGTATTTTGAATGTCCAGGTTTCTTTATTCATTGCTTATTGTTTTTAAATGAATGGACTGGAACAATTGCTGATAAAGAAATATTAAATAAGCTGCGCAAACTTAAATAACTTTGATATGAGATATTTATTCACCCAGTAAAAAAAATTCTGTTGGACACATTTAGTAAAAATGAAATGGTCTTTTCATTCACAGGATTTAACTCCTCTAGATTTGAGACTGTGTGTTTATTAAAGATCGCTCGAATACAAATACTCTTCTGCTATCTTGAGGGAACTCAATGCTATTTTAAAAAATATTGGTTTAATAAATTTGAAAATAAATAGTTTAAATGTCATAGGTTTTATGACTTGGGTTATAATATGTGATATAGATAAAACTGAATAATTAATATTAAGAAAAATGAGTGTAAAACTACTTTGCCTTGTTAATGACTAGGAGATCCTTTAAAAAAAATTGCGAAATAGGAAGGACTTATAAAACACTCAAATACACTAATTCTCTCGAGCACAAAACACAATTTTTAAAATAATTTTCATTTTTAAAAATGAGTTTGGAGTTATTACCCATTAAAATATTACCTAAAGATACATTTCACAAAATTTGAGCGGGAATTATTATTGTTTTCTGGAATGACGCCATCTTTTTTAAAGTATTTCACATGGACGGGAAGAATCGTGCAGCATTTCAGCATAACTGATACGAAAGAACATCCAACTGGCACAAGTTAATCCCAGCAGAATCCAAATGACAGAGAAAAAAGAAAACCTTCCTATCTACGGCAACTCCGAGTATTAGATCTATGCCTTCTTTTAGTGTCCTTAAGACCTTGTAGACCCGTCACGTATTGCTGTGAGCTTTTTTTCCCCATTCCTGTATTCTTTTCTTACTGTCACTTCGTTGCTAAGATTGTCGCTTTCGTTCTTAAGTTTTATTGCTTTATTTGTAAAGAATTCTAAAAGATATCCTTAAAGTACCTTTCTTTTACTAAAGTTTAATAATCCTGAAACTTTTTACTGCGTTATGTCTTTTCTAATAAATTTAATAATGCTAAGTCTTTTAAAGGTATTTGATGTTCTTTTTATTAAAATTTAATATTATTAAATAATTGTAATGCTTTGAATATTTTTTGCTAATTTTTTTAGTATCAACCTCTTTACGTTTATTTTTATAATATTGTCACATTAAAAAATTAAATAATTAATAAAACTTCTACGTTTGTTTTCTGTTTTCTCAAGAATCATTAAATGCACGTAGACTAAAGTTTAATAGTTTGAAAAAAATTAGTCAGATAAATTAAATAATAAGAAAAAAACATTTATTGCAAATATTATATAAAAATTATTTGAAAATTACAGAACCTGCACGTTCTGTAATTATTTTAATTATGTATTTAATCTTCGTCTTGGGAACAACATTTCTTTCTTTTAGCTTTTAAATAATTCATATTTTCTAAAATTTATTTTCTTCATGATAATTAATTCTATTTTATTTTATTGAGTTGAATTTATTTTTGATAAAATTTTATTTTTTCGTATTATTAATGTGCACATTAATTAATATTTATCGGTCTAAAAATGTGAGGGAACATAAATATAAATGTGACAATATAAATATAAATATCTTGGGAAAGCAAACGTATGGCACATATAAATGAGTTTTCAGCATAAATGTCTTTTTATAAAAAAACTAGTAAATATAATAAAAATAATCAAATAATAAAATATATAATTTTTTATTATAAGACGAGACGATAGTTTCGAATTAGTTTTAAAAAATTTCTGAGAGGCTGTGAAAAATTTATAAAGAGATTATTTTTATTTATTATTTATTATTTTATCATATTGTATTAGTTTACTATAATGTGTTTATTATTTATTTTATTTAGTATTCTAATTTTTTTAAAGTAAATTTCCGTTTATGTCGTTCCAAAATTAATCCTTATCTAATTAAGTAGATTAATTTTTCTTCATGACGGAATTGTAATTTTCAGTAATGTTAATTAAAAACTTTATAAGAATTTTAATCATACTAAGTACTTCCTGACGTTAATTAATATTATTCAAATAGAAATAAAAAAAATAAATTCGGGGAAACTTAATCGAAATTTTTTATCAAATTTTGAAATCCCGTCAAAAGTACTTATGAACTTTCATTACAACAACTAATACTGATAAGATGAATTTTATAATACTCTTGAATTATATTTTTGCTCTTCCCTAAAAAAATTGATCTGAAGAATTAAATAGTAAATTAATAAAACAATTTAATCAATGAATTTTTATTTTACGAAGAAATGTTTTCAATTAAGAAATTTTATTGAAAAATTATTGCATTATTAGCAATGGATGATAAATAAAAGTTGTTTAAATTAAGTCACTTAATTGATTTTCTTAGATTAACAACTCTGAAGATTTTTTTAAACTGCACAATTAAGAATTAATAATATCAACCATGCATGAATTCATACACTATTGACTTCATTCATAAACTTTGTTTTTTTTTTCAGTTTAAGATAATTTTCTATAAGCATTGTTGTTTCATACAATAAATTATTTAATATAGAAATAACATCTTTTAAGTTAAATATACGAAAAATAATTTTTATCCAATCCATTAAGATATTGCTCATCATTATCCTGACACAAATTTTAACCAAAAGAAGTACTGCAGGTAGTAAGTCAAAAAATGTCATCTGTGTAAAAGCTTCTCTCGAGAATAAGAATCTGAAAGAAAAGTCAAGTCTTTCTAAAAAACGTTGGGAAAAAAACCAGCCATGTGGCAATGGTTAATATCGAGATGACAGAAGACAACAGAACCATTCTTCGAACGGGAATTCCCAGTAGATCTTTGTTTTATTTTATCATCTGCAGGATTTTGTATATCTGTCATACATATCATCTTGTCACTTCCAACTTTTTTCTGAAATATAATTTTTTATTATTTTATTTCACATTTTATATTCCTGCGTTATTAATGTATTGGAATGCTAGCATAAAATTCAAATTCATCTCAAAACTCTTTCAATGATTTGAAATTTCTGGTCATCTGTTTATGTAAGTTAGGTGCAATGGTTTAATATTAAATATTAATACTGTCGTGAGTTATCTCAATTCTAATTAAATAAAATTTCAAAAAATAATAAATTAAATTTAAAAAATACACCTTTGTGCGTATTCTCATCTTTAAATTATATCAAATCTTATATCTCTAAATATATCTATAAATATCTTATATCTATTAAATTATATTAAATCTTATATCTATTATAAATGATATTTTTTTAAATTTATATGATATGATTTGCTCTGTTGAGTGTCAAAACATACGCATGTTCATATTAATGGAAATTTAAATGCGCCATGATTTAAAATTCATGGGTTTAATTAAAGATTAGCTTTTACTATAAATATTTCAATTTTAAAAGTAATTTTTTTCCGAAATGCACTAAAATTCATTGCCGATCTATAACATAAGATCTTGTTTACATCGATGTAAATAATCCATTCTGTAAACCATTTTTGGAATACAAACCCTAATTATGACTGGAATATCAAATGGGTGTAAGAAATGTCTTTCTCATCATGCAAAGTTTTCAAATATATTGTCAACTTTTGACATTGTATAGAATTAAACTGCAATTTATTATTCTAGAGAAGCAGTTATTTCCTCGAAAGATAATTTATCATCAACATAAGCTCTAAAACGATGGGAAAGTTATTTCATTTTTTTACTTATTTCAATGACAGTATCTCAAAATAGTATACGGATTATCCTAAATAATATAAAAGGAATTTAAAATGCGTGGATATTTGGAAAATTATAACAAAGCATACAATTTCAATATAATACGGTTAAAAAATATAATTTCTTTTTCTAACAAGCTTTTGCAATATAAACTGTTTCATCAAGTTGAAGTTATGGCATGAAAATGTAAGATTGTTGATTTCGTTACCATACTTAAATATTATAAGAAATTAATGATTATTGAAAAAAATCAAATAAACACTGCTGTTTAAATAATTAAAAACAACTCATAATTTAAATTAGTAAAGGAGTGTAATAGTAATTCACAACATTAATACATTTAACATGCATTAATACATTAACATGCATTTGCATTAAACATAAATGCATTTTCGAATTATTTTAATTAAACCTTATTCAACTGAATACAAAATACTCACGTATAATACTCCTAATATAATTGAACACTTATTTCTAAGTCAATGGATATTTCAATGAAAATTTCATAATTATTGATTTTTTAACGTGAAGCACTTTCAGAAAACTTTCTTCTGAAATAAATTAAGATTTATTTTTTAGAGGTATTTTCATTTTTTTGCAGATAAATTGCTGATTAATTTATCAATATCGATGATGTGTCATTTTAGTTTTAATAAAATGCGTCAGGAATACAAAATTTATCCCGAATCACAAATTTAAATAATATTGTGTTAGTATGAAATAATAATATTCATTTTAAAAGTAAAATATTTAATGCTTAAGAAACAAATGTAATATAAAACTATCAACGATTTATGAAATATAGAATATCATTTGAACTCAAATACAGGCATTTTAAGTATGAGCAAAATTATAATACTTTAGAATTAAATTCTCATTTTCCGCATAAAATAGAATCTATGCCGTAATATCTAATACTCAGTATGCAAAAATAAGGATATATTGAGCTAATCCCAATTGAAATTAATATTTGTGGCTTTTTAATGACATTTTTTTTCCTTTAAGTCCTAAGTTCTGTTTATAAATTTCTTTTTAGAAATTTGAATATTCCTTATTTGTTTCTGTTAGTTTTTTGTTGGAATTCTCAGACTGATTCAAAATGCATTTTCTTTTTCGAATTTGCCTGTTTCGAATTTATCTTTTCATTGCGAACATTTCCTAGGAATTCTAACCATCAAATTAATTTTAGAATCAATTAAATCAATTAGGTGGGAATCAAGAAGAAACACCTTTACTCTTTATGGAATTATTATAGTTTATTTAATTCGGTTCAAATCTTTTACAAAAGAGATATTCAACTATTGTCTCAAAATGATCAACATATAAGAATAAATATTTGTTTAGTGGTTCTGTAACGATGATTTAAATAATATATTTCTAGAACCTTTTATAAAATCTAAAACAAGATATTTTTTTGCATTAATAAATCAATTCGTTTCTCTTAAATAATGAGTCCATTAAATATTTAAGATGCCTTAAATGTCAATTTTTGTATTAAATATATTAATTAAAAATAACGGAAAGATGAGATATATAAAATAAAATAACCAATAACTACATGCTTTTTTATTAAAACAATAAAATGACAATAATATTTTTTAATTGTCATTGACACATTTATTTCTTTTAAAAATTTTTCTTTAGAAATTTTTACTTTTTAATTTTAAAATATTTTTAAATGATATGAGCGTTTTGGCACAATTAATTTTGATATAACTATTTTTACTGCCAAAAAAACAAAATAAAGAATAGTTAAAAAACAGTAAAAATTTTCTTAAGTGCTAATTTTTTCTACTATATATTCATTTTTTTATTTCGTAAATAATCTCTAGCTCTTTCAGTATAGAGTCCAAAGTATATTGTTTCATATTTATAGATATCATGTAATTTGTTACTGATATATTGTAGTATAAAAATTTAATACTTCTAATAAATAAATTAACATGCGCATTCTAATAAATCATTAATTGGTTAATCACAGAAATTCTTCTCATATTTCTTTCAACATTTACAAACAAAAGCAGAAGATTACTGACTTTTGTATCCTGTTTCTAGGATAAAAGCATTTTTAGTTCGTAACCACATGTATGAGGTTCAAATGATTTTAATTAAAAGCCTCTTTCGTCGGTTTTTGTCTACTAAAAAATCCTGACATTCACCTTATTAGTGTCAGAATATCGATTCCTGGCTCTCTCAGGATTAATTTATTCCACAAAGCACTTCAGACACCAGTTTGCACTTGGGAGAAAATACTCCCAAGACTTTCTAAGACTCCTTTGACAAGAGATATGATGCTGGAAACTGGCAGGAGTTCTAAATTAGAATTTATGAGCAGACCCCACACACAGTATCTCACCTTCACGGATTCGAATTGCCTGATGCAAAATCTGACATCGTTTTCGAGTGTAAAATCTATATAAGTATAAATGTGATGTGAAGAAAATATGAAAATTGACGATTCAAATAAAATTTTTTATTTGAATTCAGGCTGGATAAAGAAAGAAAATATTTTGCAAATATATTACTATAGATTGCAGATTGCAAGAGATACGTTACAAGAAAATTTTGATTGTAAAGTGAATATTTTCCATATTTTTTTTTTTTAAAACGTAAAGCAGAACAACTATAAAGAAGAAAATTTTTGTGAAAATAAATTATAAAAAATAATTCTTTGAGTGAACGTTTGAAAAAAAAAATCTTTCGATTCTACAAATAAAATATTAGTTCAAATCCTTGAAAAAGGAAAATAATAATTTATAGTGACAAATAATGTTACTATTTACCCAATCAAAGCATAAAATTCGATAATTTTAAAAAACATTTTGCATTTTTTTTGTAATACTTTACATTTTTTTTCTTTCTAATCGTCATTTCAAGACGTGACATCCTGTTTAACACTTCACCTGCTATCAATATAAAACGAAAAGTAAATATAATATTTCTTCAAAAGAAATTGCAAAGGTTTTATTCCACTGAAAAATTCATTTCAAGTAATTCATCAAGTAAGCTAATAAAATATATCATCCCTTTGATTGCATAAAAACATTGTTGCTTTTTAATGGCGTTTCTACCGATAATGAACATTCCCGCTGAATGATTTGCATGCTGTAGAAGTTCATATTAGGTTCTATTACGCATCATTCGTAATTCCCGTATTATTTCTTATATATAGTATTATTAAATTCATGACTATCATAATTAATATTTACATATTCATATCAATAATATATAATGCTATATTGATGAAAATTCTCTGTTCATATGAGAAAAACAGATATATTTTAATTAAAGTATTTTAATTAAGTGCATACTTTAATTTTTGTTGTACGTATTATGATTAGTTTCAGCATAATTGATGTAATAGAAATAACAAGTTCTTCAATATGGGCTTTTCGTACAATTATCTTGCGACTATACATATCATTTATTATATTCATTAAACGAGTAAAAATCTTTAAAAAATCCTACTAAAATATATTTGCTCATAGTAAGCATTAGGTGTAAGTTTTGGGTAATATTTCTTTTCATACATTAAGTGTAACTACTGAAAAAGTATCGTAATGAAGACCATAGGCTCTTCAGCTTAGGTTCACTTACAAATGCTCTTAGCTATCGTACGTGTAAAAATATGCATTTTGGAACTACAGTGGCTCTCAAAAGTGTTCGTACACCAACAAGAATCAATTAAAAACCTCATTATTTACCATTATATATTCTTATTTTTACATGAAAATTTTTTCATAGCATATTTTTACAGTTCTTAATAAAGCAGTGAAGAATAAATTTTAATTACGATGCAAATTATTTTTCTAAAAATGACAATAAATAAAATTGCACAAAAATAGGACACAAAAGTGATCATACACTTTAAAAAACTTTAAAAAAGCATCACTAAATATGAAATTTTCTAAATTTTTATAAATGTTTAGTATTTAGTAGGATATCCTTTATTCTTTATAGCAGCTTTTAAACGTTTGGGCATAGATTTAACTAAACGGTCGGTTACTTCTGCACCGATCTTGTTCCATTCTTCGATCATTACTGCTTTCAGTTGAATTTTCGATTTAATGTCGTGACTTTTTATTCGCACCTCTAATTCTTTCCAAATATGTTCTATAGGGTTTAAATCCGGTGATTGAGCTGGTGTTTTAAGGGTTTGAGGGCAATGATAGAGGCAACAAAGACGAACATTCATGGCCGTGTGCTTAGGATCGTGGTCTTGGTAATACACAAAGTTGTTTAAAATGCCCAATTTTTGTGCTGACACTTTTAAATTATTATTGAGAATATTTATATAAACTCTATGATCCATTATACCATCAATGAATACTAAATTGCCTACTCCAGCCGCTGACATACACCCCCAAACCATGACACCTCCACCGCCATGTTTTACTGTTCCAACTAAATTCATGGGATTAAGTTCTTCGTTTTTTTTTTCCCATACAATGATTCTCCCATCCGACCCAAAGATGTTAAATTTACTTTCATCTGCAAATAAGACACGATTCCAATAGCTCTCTGGCTGGTTTATCTTAGATTTGGCAAATTTAAGCCTAGCAATTCTGTTCTTCTGACTTACAAAGAATTTTCTTCGTGCAGAGCGGCCATGTATACCAGCATTCCGAAGAATTCTACGAATAGTTTCACTGGAAATAGAAGTTCCATTTGATTCATTATATTGTGAAGTAAACTTTATTGCACTCAGACGTGGATTTTTTAGAAATTTACTCACAATATTTCTTTGACTTCTAGCTGACGGAATTTGAGGGCGACGATTACGAGGCTTGTTTGCAATCCTTTTTCTCTCTCTGTAACGTTTTATTATGCTTTGCATCATTGAATGAGGTAGATAAGTTATAGTTGCAATGCCTCTAATTGATTTTCCAGCTTTAAAATGAAATATAATTAATTTTCGTACGTCTAAACTCGTTTCTTCACGAATGCGCGTCATATCTAAGAATAAAGTAAGTAGAATAAATAATTGTGATATTAAATACTGAAATCAAACGATTTTAGTGTATTTTTCAATTAGAAGAAAAATAAGCCGCAAAAGATATTTTTATGATGAATTTAAATAATGTTTGAATGTACGAAGACTTTTGTGTTCTAATTTTGTGACATTTTTTATTTATTTATTTTTTAGAACAATACTACTTAATTTTTTATAAAAATATTTGTTCAGTTTTATTAAGAACTATTTAAAGATGCTAATTAAAAAAACCAACTAATAAAATGCTTTATTAAGAAGTATAGAACACAATTTCTGCAAATTTCTTTAGTGTACGAACACTTTTGGGAGCCACTGTTTATTCATTACGTACGAGTGAACACTTGACAGAAGTTTAAAGAAGATCATCAGAAGACATTTCAATAAGTTCAGTCAATTATGTCATAGACATTTCTTTCAGAAAAAAAAACAAAAAAAACAATTGAATGTAAATATAAGCTCTTCCATCCAGGCTCTACTTGCAGATTTCTCATTAATATTATTTGTACATGGTATGTATACCAGCACTATATTTCCAATATGTGCATGAATATAAGATAAAGTTTTAATGGCATTTTCTTGGCAGAATTTGCATTAAATAAAACCTGCTATGTGTAATCTTTTTTCATTCAGAAAATAACTGGAGTCAAAATTGAACTTTTATTTACATGAAGAATCAGCCTAAAAATAAAGTCACCGACTGTTCATTTACACTACATTCATTCCTATCGAAATTTTGTACTTCAAATGAAATTTAAAAATGAATGAAAGCGAGATTTAACTACAGGATAGCTCTTAGAATAGAATTGATAATAAATATTTATTTAATTTTTGAGCCACTTGCTAAGAAAAACCACTTGTTTTACTTCATTTCAGAAAACGAGAATTTTCACTGTTTAACTTTCCATAATTAAATATTTTTAAAACATATTTATAAGAAAATACAAACAAGAGCTAAACCGTGGGAATCACGTCTGAAACATATTTTAAAACAGAGCTATTTTCATAATATTTTATACAGATATTAATACTTCTGCATTTTTCTAAAACAAGTTACTAGTTATTAAGAGTCTGCTGTGTAACGGTCTGAAAATGAATCAATTTTTAAAAATATGTATACATAGTTATTTGTGAAATATTGAACTCCAAATCAATAAAACTTTATTTAACTCAAGTCTGCAATTTTTTTACCTTCTCTAAAGCATTTTGAAATCTTCCAACATTTGGCTTTCTCTAATGAATCTCAACTTTTTCAAGAATTTCCTCAGTTCGGAAATTTTTTGAGGGAAAAATTGCTCGAAAGATTAAATAAATATGTATAGTAGTCAATAAATATATTTTGCATCTTCAATTCCTTTTTAGCATTCACCAGAATGATTTTATATATTATTTTTAATTTTTAGGAAAACGGAAGGAAGGAAGTTTTTCTCCATTTTCTTTTATATATATAACCCCAAATGCTGGTAGTAATCGAATAGGAAAAAAATTCTCTATTTTTACCATCTTTTAAAAATACTGATTTATTTAAATCTGAATTCTAACGGGCATTTTTTATGAAACAATATTCGAAGCATTTTTAATTTGCTGTATTAACAATTTGTTTTGAAGTAAGTGACGATGGCTTGGGACATATCATGAAATTATCCCTCAAGAAATTTTAGGCAAGACACTTTTTTCGGAACTTTTGTGTAATAAATAATTAAAGATACTTGACCCATTAAGGCAGTTTTAGGGTTCAAAATCTGTGCATGAAAAATTCAACACATCATTAGATAATTAAGAATGAATAAATGCTTATGCGAGAATGTTAAGGTTCTTTTATCTTGAAATTATAATCCTTGTCATAGAGGATATCTGAAGGAAAATTTACCTCACAAAGTTATTTCCTTACAGAGAAAGTGAAAGCAGATTTAATTCTAAATTTAGCCATCTATATGTTGGATAGTATCAAATAATTAAATACCTGAATCATTGTTCTGCTATGATTTGTAATTAGATTCATTGTCAAATAAGACATCTGAGACCAAATTCTCTTCTACAAACCCTTGTATGATAGAGAATTAACGAGGTCCTGTGAATTCAAATTGATACAATGGACCTATATATTGCATATTTTGAAACATGGAATAATTTAACTGTTTATTGCCTGAAATCGAACAAAGGAATGAATGTTAATCCCTTAAATTTTTCATTCAATAAAAACTCAGAAATAAAATAAAGAAATTCTTTAAAAAATATTTTTTTTATTCTTTCATGTTTATCGAATTTTAAAGAGTTTTATTAATGTTCCTAAGAATTCCACTGAGGGATTCTAATGCAGAAACTCGAATGAGTGATAATCTAAAAGGAGTGCTAATCTAGAATTTGAGTATATATAATCTGAGCTTACTGAAAGTTCTCATTTCATATTTAAATTCTAATTGGATAAGCTTCTAGGTCTCTAATTAGTAATATTTCCGAAAAGAAATGTATGTTAATCCCTTATATTTTTCATTCAATAAAAACTCAGAAAAAAAATAATAAAATTCTTTTTAAAAAATATTTTTTAAAAAATTCTTTCATGTTTATCGAATTTTAAAGAGTTTTATTAATGTTCCTAACAATTCCACTGAGGGATTCTAATGCAGAAACTCGATTGAGTGATAATCTAAAAGGAGTGCTAATCTAGAATTTGAGTATATATAATCTGAGCTTACTGAAAGTTCTCATTTCATATTAAATTCTTATTGGATTACCTTCTAGGTCTCCAATTAGTAATATTTCCGAGAAAGAATATTTAAACCCTAAATAATTCGCAAAGAAAAGAAAAATTCGTAACTGAATTTTAGAGGAATTTATATGGATTTATTACGCTAATTCGATTTTGTCAGAGCAATCAACAAATATTTTCTCAATTTTATAACATTAAGAGAAACGTCTCATTATAACAAAAAAAGTGAAAATATCTTTTAGTAGACTCAATTGCATTAAAATATGTATTTAAATCCAAAATGATTTAAAAAATTGGCAAGTTCTAGAAAAAAAATCATTGGGAATTTTCATGGAAATCAAAAATAACGAAAAAATAAATAAATAAACAAACTAAAAAAATATTTCCCTTTCGAATATTTAATATATAAATTTTGCCTTATTTTTCAAATAACATTTTGAAATTATACTCTTCAGCTACCAAACCTTTTTATAAGCACTTTTATACTGCTTTTCTTAAGGGATTTATAAAACTAATAGCAATAAACACACTTTTGGGAACATTGTGAAAATACCATGTGATTGGCTACTTTGGTATTGATGATAAGCCTGAATAAATGGTTGTATCTAATATTGTTAGTCTTTAATTAGCCTCCAGCAGAAGAAGGGCTCATCTTAGTAAATTAAATCTGGGAATGCGTATTGTTCTGTTCTTAATCCATATTAAACAGGGAGAAGAATGAACTCATTTGTTATGAATAAACTCTCAGACTTTTCTTCATTTAAAAAAAAATTATCATGTATAATATATTAAGTCAGAAACGTTTACCATTCACATTTTTGTGAACTCATAGATTTTAATCTCACTTATAAGCTACGATAGTAATAAAGATTGAACCTGCGAGTTGTTGAATCTATTTATCTGAATTGTTTCCTATAGTAATTCCCTAAAGCCATTTCAAATATTTTCGAAACAGTTGTGCCTCTATAGAAAGAGTTTTGCCCATTTATTTTTTGGTTTTATGTATCTGATGTTTTCGAATGAAGATTTTCGGAAACTTTTAACTGAAAAAAAACAACTTTTACGAAATTTATGAGTACAATGATGTCGCCATGCCGGAAAAGGGACTGGAACCCCTTGCGAATAATGATGAGAAATTACCAGATATGTATGCAAGGTATTCTCGTTTGTTTTATCAGGAAAGTTATCTCTTGCGAGAGGGTGTGAAAGTGACTTTTAGAAACTCTGACCTGAACTGCAATATTAATGTCAGGACAACAATCATTGAAATGAATCCAGATATCAGGGCTAGATGAACTGGGACTTATTGATAACAGTTTGATTTTCGTGTAATTTTTCCCACGTTTCCACAAATCTTCAATAAGATTTGTTATGATTTTGAATAGAAATAAATGTATTTAATCTTCTCACTGGATGGAATTTTCAGGACAAATAAATGAGATAATTAAAAATGAGTGTAATTTTGTCTTGGATGCAAGTAACAGTTTTGTCATTAATCAAAAATTCATATGAAATCTTACCTCCACTTCAGTACAATGATGCATGTTATTAACATACAACCTGCATGTTAAAGAAAGTAACCTCATATATTTTCATTTCAGGAAGGAGCTAACTAATCCAAGGAAAGAGCATATTTTATTTCACAGATTTCATTCAAAATTTTGTAAAAATCTGCAATTTAATTTTAAAACTCCTATAAAATTTTAGATTGCTTTTATATGCTTAGGTTTTTACGTGTTCGCACTTGCATGTAATAACTACATATATGCATAGGAATCATTAGATAAAGTCAGTTTTAAAATACAAGAAAAGTCTGGAAAAAAGTAAAGTAAATTCACCCAAATATCATGGCTAATTTTTTTGCTATTCTAATATTTTCTCTGTTCGTATTACGTATACTAGAAATTTTTTTAAACTAAACAAACGTAACTAAAGTAGTCACTACAGGTTACAGTTAGACATTTAGGTAATATAAAGAAAAATACATGTGAATTATTAGATTGTGAATGAAAATCAATCAGAAATTAGGGAAAAAATGAGTTCATTATCAGTTCCTACTACATGAATGGCAGTGATGCTGACTTGCTATTGTGCCTGAAGTGTTTTTTATTCCCAAATGAAAGATTAATTAAAAAATAACTATTGCTTGCAACATTTACACATAGTTAGCAAACCATTAAGACTATACTGATAGTTAAAACAATTTTGGGCAATCTGATACCTAGTATTAAGCGGTAAAGAAAGGCGATCCATTTCTAAAGGTTTAAATAAATTGTTTGAACATATATTTTAAGCTTGCAGTTACACTGACTGCATTATTATCTTCCTCTCTTATTGTCTCCTAAATCAAATAATTTTTTCATTGTCGTTTTGTAATTATTGTTCGAAAAACAATTGCAGTTGCCTTTAACACATTAATTTAGTAAAGCAAAAATATTTGTTATAAAGGGAAACATTTGAAAACACAGTTTTCTTTTTGTTTTTATGCATAATCCGTGCAGCTCAGGAGAAGAACCACTTTTTTGCATATCAAGTAATGAACAGTTGCGTACTGTGGAGAAGCGCTCTGGACTGTTAGATTGAATTGCAACAAGAAAACTGTTTTCCACGTTAAAAAGAAATTTTATTGAAATACATTTAAATAAAGTTTTAAAAATTTCCATTTTATAATTTCTATAATGTTTTTCTGAATGGCATTATTTTTTGAGTCTATATTAGAATGAACTATTTGAATGTTATACATTATTTATAATTGTCAACTGTTTAGTTTCTCTTTCAAAAATACTTTAAATCTAATGGTAGATTATGGTAATATTTAAAAAAATACTATCAATATGACATTTACGAAAGTGTAAGTTAATGTATCTAATGTTGGTCATATATAAAATGCATTTAAACATAATGTATTTATAAATAAATTGCTATAACACGCCCAGTATACTTATTAGAGCACACCACTTGATTGGTTACTTTTAAATATTTATCACTTGTGATCTCTTGAAATTGAATGTTATATCATTCTTTCAATACTTTTAGACATATACATCCCTAAGCAACTATAAACTACAAACAAATTTTGAAAATATATGAAACATATATTTCAAAAAAATATTGGTATAGTAGGTCAAAGTTTTATTGTTATCTTATTTCGAACTCATCTGCCCTTAAATTATAAAAAGAATAAATAATTATAGAAGTAAAAAATTACTCTTAAAAAATTTAGTAATTTGAAAATATAATTTTTTTTTTAAATTTACGAAGTCATTAAGCTTTCCTCATAAGATATTTTGTTTCTCAGTATCTACGAGAAAAACGGAAAAATTTCGGTTAATTTCTAATTAACTAAATATTTAACTAACTTTTGCTTTTTGAAAAAAAATCACAGTATTCTTTATATTGTCTTAAAAAATAAATGAACAATGTTTAGTTCAAATCGGCCAAGTCGTTTAGCAGGGGATATTCATAGACATATATAGGCTCTATGATTTTTATTTATATTTATTACAATTTGTTGACTCTTTTACTGAAGTAAACCGAAGTAAGATTCTTAAAATAAAGTCGTACGGAAGCATTATCACTCACTGACTTGTGCTAACAGGAATTATCACCTTTCGTTGAGAGCTACGGCCCCATTAATCCATTAATATCAGATGCCAATGGAAAGGACTGATCTAATAAATTCTTAATGTCATTAGAGATGTGTGGTAGTTAATATTGCAATGCGGCAAAGGCTCTAAATTACGTATTATGCCATGTTTATCCCTCGGTGATTTTAGATTTCCAATGGATAAACGTAGGTCAGGTTTATTTGGATCTAGTATTCTGAGTTCATTGTGCAACAGCGTGTATTATTTATATCACAGTAATCTTATTTTAATGTCTTCTCTTATTGAAAACTACAATAGACGACATAAATATAAATCTAAAACGAGTTGGGATTCTAGAATTTAATTCAACTTACTCGATCTAACTATGAATATTTTCTCTATTAAAATTATATCCACATCTGGTTTATTAGAGTGTATTTTATTTCAAGAATCAGAGATTAATTTAAGAAGTCAGTTGACACTTTGTTGTAAAACTGCGTACATCGATTTCAGCTAAAAAATAAAATGCGTGGGAAATATTCACTTTCAAGTATTTGTTTTGCTATATTTACGTTTTAAAGCTATATAATGGTTGTTTTCAGACAAACCTCATAAAACCAACAAATATAGGAAAGCCATACTTAAAATCCCAGTTTAAATATAATTTTATGAGGACAATGGACTTTGAAATAAGCAAAAATGGACGAAAACGTGCTATTTTATTTTTATTGCTTCATTACCAAAATATATATTTATATTCAACTAAAACAGTGTTTCAAAATGTATTGTTCAGTAAAATAAATATTTGAAATGTTAAGAAGACAAAAAGTACATCTTAATGACTTTTCTCAAAATGATATTTTATTTAGATTTAAATATCTTCGAAATGTTCCAGGTGTCTTAATTTTTGAAGAAATTAAATGAAATTGATAATAAATATTTCAGTCAAACATTAAAAGAAAATAGGGTATGCATTTTATGTTTTGAGTTTTTTTAGATAGTTAAAAGTCAATTTTAGTTGGGAAAAATATAAAATTTCTATAAAAATTCTGTTCTTAAAATATTTCTAAAACATTAGCATTTAATTGGAATTATAAAATCATACGTAATTTTGTTCCAAATAAATTTACAATTGATAATAAAAAAAATAATAGAAAAATTAAAAATGAAGACGCTGGAATATTTTTAATTTTTAAAAAAATATATAACTTTTAAACTTTTTAAAAATAATATATTTTATTTTAAAATGTTTTTAAAGAAATTTGACGTAATTTTAATGCGTATGCATAAAAAAATTTCATAGCCCTAACTGAATAATTCCAAAAAAAAGTGTCTAATAGAGCTCACCTTCCCCTTAAATAATTATAAAAATGTTATATAATATAGTGAGGACATTTTTTCAAGGTTGATTAATTTTTCTCGCATTCACTTATATTATCTGCATCTAAACTTTGTTTTCAGCGGAATAAGTTCATAAACCGAAAATATTTCCTTTTCTTGAATCTCCATTTACAGGGCAAATAGGGATCTAGGGATATATATTCATGGGGATATATTTTTTCATCCAATTCTTGATCTCAAATTTCAATTTATAATTTGATTTATTTTATTTTACAAATATTAATCAAATGTAACTTCTGAAACTGATAAAGTTGCTCACGTGATGAAGCAAGCTGTGAATCTGGCCGGTCTTATCAATTTGGAAAATAAAAACAATGATCCAAGTCATTATTCGACTCGTACAACAGATAATTGACAATCGATGAGCTTATAAGGATACAGAAGCAAAATGGAAAAATAGAAACTCTCACCTCAGATAGTAGAAAGTAAATATTATAATTAGAAATTTGAAAGTAGATCTTGCCTCAATTGAAAAATAGATTCTCAGTTTTTGTGATAATAGACTTTTATGAGCGTATTCTAGTTACAAGACAAAAAAAATAGAGAATGAGCTTTCTGTACAGAATTTTTACATGGGTAATAGTGTTTTTGTATCATCAGAGAATTTAGCTAACTTATAAAAGTTTATTCACATTTTGTTTCCATAGTATTAAAGTGACAGCCTTTATATTATAATAATGTAATAGCGGATTTCCATGCTTTTTTTCCATTTGATTAAATTCGCATTTACTTATATCAAAATTTTGATCTTGAAATGTAGATTTATCGTCAGTATCACCACTAAGTTTCGAAGTATTTCTGCATAGCATGGTTACATTTTTGTGTTTTATCAGCCTTTTAAATTTTCCACGATAATTGGTTTAGTCACGGAAGCAGTGTCTGGCATAAATCAAACATATTTATCGAATCCTCTACAGAGTAGCTGCTAAGTGTTGTGACACTCAAAGAACTAAGAATTAACCGTTAATAAATTCCAAAAATGTTATTGCATAAAAATTAATTTTAAACCTATTTAATGAAGTCAATTTAACATTTGTAAAAAAACTTTCCGAGAATAATTCGATTTTGAAATTTCTTTTGAATATAAATATGTCCTGAAATAAAATAATAAAATAAATATTTCTTGAAATCAATTTCAGAAAAAAAAACATTCAATTTTTACTAGAAAAAAGAGATAGAATTAAGCGCATTTTTTAAGGGATGAAATAAAGAGCTCATATAAGAAGTGGAAGTCATCTCTTATTAAAAAAATTTTTTAATAAAAACTGAGATGTTTATTTTTATTTCATATATGAGTAAATTGCTTTCTACAAGATCAATAACTAATTTGTTAAAACTGTCTCTACTAGTTTCTCCATTATTTCTTGAAAACAAAATTATGGAAGATCTTAGAAAATTTATTCTACTTCTAATATTAATTTCTCACATTATTGTTAATTTAGTTTCACATATTCTTGTTTCAGAATTACCTTAATATGCTTAGGTAATTTTGAAATTCTTCTAGCGTGAATTGACATTCCGCTAATGTGTCATTAGCATCCCTCAGTTTACTTTGTTTCAAGTGATTTTACATGATGTTGCCACTAATTCTTGGATCAATAAATTGTTCGTGGGCTCACTAGAAGTTTTCCAAAAATAACTATTTTAAGCATGTATTTCATAATGTTTCTCTCGACTTATTAGAATACATATTTAGCTGAAATCCACTTGATTGGGGATTACCTTTGCAGTTCAACCTGGTCTTGAATATGAAAATATTTTAAATAATAAATTATATAGAAATGTTATTCGTAATTATAAAATATGTTCTTAATTAATTCCATTGTCACACAATCTTTCACATGAAAAAACTACTTTTACGAAATAAGATCAAGTTTATTTAAATTATTTCCCGTTTGTTAATGTGAAAAATTAATTTTTTCATTCGCAACTGAATGCATAAATCAACTTAAAACAAAGCCTGCAAAATATCACTCCAATAGTATTGAAAAATCAAAAGTTAATGCAAAAATTTATCTACAAATCAATTTTTCCCTTAGTTTAAATATTTTTATATATAACGTAGAGATTTTGATGTAACTGTTTGGGAAGTATATTTCATTTTTTCGTTGACATTTTTTTCATTTTCTTCTCTTCAAAAAGAAGAAAATTCTTACATCAATAAAATCTTTATCAAAGACAATTTCTCAGCTCTTCCCATTTCTTTTATAATAGTCGCATTTTTCGGTACTTAGTAAAAAAAAAAAAAAAAAAAAAAAAATTCACTCAAATTATGAAATTTTTCAAATGTTATTGTCTTCATACAAGTCTCTGAACTAATTATTAACTGTATTTACGCTATTGGCTATAATTGGCTTATTACTACTATTGGCTTAACTGTCTATACGCTATTGGCTATATAGCGTATATGATAAAATTCTTCTGTTTAAATAAAGAAACAAATTGTTTCTCCCAATTTCATGTAGATGTTTCTTTGTTAATAAACTTAGTCTATCATATCATTGGATGTAATGTGGTCAGTGGCAGATTTAGGTCTTTTTGGGCTCTAGGCAATGCACAAAATGAGCCCCCTCTTTAAACAAACTGGTCAGTTTTGTTTTAAATTTCAGCAAATTTTTAACTCATCATTATATTAATAATGTGTTTTATATTATCACGTGAGAACATGATGTTGTCTTGGTTTGGAGTTTATGAAGCCACAAAATGCAAGGGCAGAAAACTGGAGATTTATCGCTATTGATGTATCAACTTTTCACTTCTAGGGTTATTCGACTTATCGCCAGCAAAAAGTTACAACTTGGAGCGAATGTCCGTCATGTACCCGATTCTCCTGTCTGGTCAAAAAAGGGCTGGTTAGTAAAAAGTTACCGCCCAAAGAAGCACAGAGAAGAAAATGAGGCGAAATGAATGAAATGGCGATCACGTGAAAAAAAAATCTGACGTCAACATAAAATTTTGGAGCTCGAATGATTTTAAGGTGGGAAAAAATTAGCATCATTTTCTAAATATTGACGCATGGGTAATCTGATAGTCACGTGATTATTTTAAACTGGTTTCTCACGAAAAATATTCTAGCCTCGAAAAAAAAATGATATTGAGATGGTCAAAAACCATCGCTTTTCTAAATGTTGGTGCTTGAGAAATATGAGTCATGTGAGAACATGACATGAGTCATATGATGTTTTTCTGTCGGAATGACGTCACGTCACAAAAAAAAAATTATGTTCTCAAATGATAACTTGAAATTTGCGATAGCAGATTTGATTTTTTTTTAATTTATTTTATTTTAGTAAAACTTTTACTATGCTTTTATCTTATTTATTGTAAGTCAGTGACTGTGTAAATCATTGGCATGACCTAAATTTTTCATGCATATCTTAAATGAACAAATGAAAAATAGAATGGTGTATAGTGACATCACTCAGTGTGTCACAAATGCTCACTTCAGAACAGCAATTTTAAGAGAGTAATAGATTCTCAAATACGACGAATGTTCGGTTATATCATATTTCACAATTAATCTCACTTGCAGCATTTCTGTAATATAATCTATACTATACCACTAACCCATCGTGGTTCCCTTTTGCAAAAGGAAGTCATTTATGACAAGAAATAAAATCCAAAGTAAATTTACTCAAATTAAATAAGTTTCACTTTTACCATATTTGTATAAAGAACACCTCTAAGTCTTCTAAAAGTCCCTCTGCTCTTTAGGTTTCCTTTTCTTCTGTGAGAGAAATTTGATTCAGAGAAATAAATTTATATAGGATTATTTCTGTTTCTCCAGGGATTTACAGTTTGAAACATTTTATCCCATCTAAAGCACAGGAGTGATTCAAAAGAAATAATGACTGAATTATAAAGTCATTTCATTGGCGGAAAAAGGATTATTATGTCTCCTTTTTCAAGTTTAATGATTATGTAGTGGCAATACTTATCAAAGTGAAGGAGAGGATCAAAACTGGTTGGAAATGACTTAAGAGGGAGTTCTTATATAGGTTTTTAAAATTAATGCTTGTTACTTAAAATGTCTATTTTCTTTTAAAAAAATAGACATTTAGAAATTATTAAATAGAAATTATTTCTGTTAAAGCATCAATTCTTCTTCTTTCTTTGTTTATTTAATCTAAAATTCTATTTAATTATTCTTCCCTTTTCTTTCCAGAATTCATTTATATAATATACATTCTAGGATAGCTAGAAAAATATCATTTATTTTCCATTACTTTACTTTTCTAGTTTTATTTATGAGAAGAAGGGATTCATATATTGTATTTTGTGCATATAATATTTCAACCTATAATAAGTCATATATATATATATATATATATATATATATATATATATATATATATATATATATATATATATATATATATATATATATATATATATATATATATATATATATATATATATATATATATATATATATATATATATATATATATATATATATATATGTTGTTGCAAACCTGTAATTATGCTTCCCAGTACGAATAGTGTCATCACAAGAAAGACCGTTTTATATCAAGGGACCGCTTTATCACAAGAAAGACTAATATCCAAGCATCTGTATTGGATATTGTCGGATACCAGTTGTGGGAAGTAGGGAGTCGGCAGCTAAAGCGAGAAGTTCAGCCGTTGTAGAGACCGTAGAGCGAAGTTCCCAGGAACCCCTCTCCTGCTGGGTTCTGTCTATCCGCTTCGTGTGCTGCTGTCTACTGAAGTGTGCTACTGTTGTCTACTGTGTTCGTCTCTGCTGTAAATAGTTGTCTTCCGTGTACTCGTCGTCTTTGTATTAGTGTCTTCGTGTAAATAAACGTTGTTTTCTACTGAGGCCTAATATTTTATCCATTTAGTTCATTTCTTTTTGAAACTCTATCAAGAAGTCAACAAATTTGGCGTTAATTCTTAGGTATAGTCCAAAGCCTTCTTAAATTCTCGTGTTCAGAGGCAGGCAAAATAATCATAATTCCAAAATGTTATTTTTTGGACTCATGGTTACCTGAAATGTGAAGATTTGTAAAGTTCTCTTCGAATTTTTGAACCATTACAGTACTTTCTCTTCGAGGACTTCGTATACGAGAAATCATGATGAAAAGGAAAAGCCATATCATTTCTTTTTCTTTCATGATATGGAAGAAAGATATTTCGTCGAATAAAAAAAATCAAAGCCATATTGAAGGAAAAAAATTTCTATCTTCCCTCATCTAAATCTTAAGCTTCGGATGCTACAGCAATGAAATTTCCCATAGCATTTTTAATTGAATACATCTAAAAGTCTTTTTATAAACTTGATTGTAAAGTTTCAATTTATAAACACAAGCATTTTAATTAATACAGTATTTATCTTCAAAAATTCATCAAACAAATTAGAATAAATGGTATTGATTGGATTAAAAATAATTAACATTTGCAATAGGTGTATTTATTAACTATTTTTCTCCCCAAGAACAATAATAACTTTCTGAAATGTTACTTGACAGATCTGAGTTTCTTAGTTGGAATTTCATAAAAAATAAGTCAATAAATATAGTTAAAAATATAATAATCTTATTCATCATTTTATAATCTTCATGGTTACGTATTCTTAAAAATATTTATTAGCATTAAAATTAATGAATATTTGTTTCTGAGTTTATTAAAATATTATTTTATGAAAAAATAAATATTTCTACACATATAGCAAGTTTTATTTTGAATTTTATCGATAAACCGAAAATGCAGCTGTGCGATCATATTTATATATAAATTTCTCAATTATTTAAGACGAATTGCATTAATTTCCTTATTTAATTATTCTCTTGACAACTGAAGAAAAATTAGAAAATAAAAAAATAAAAATGTTAATGCAATAATAATTGGGTCGAAAGAAAGATAATTTAAAAAAATATATATATTTCTGTTCGTGACAGGGTTTATTCCGTTTATTTCAAAACCTGACGACTATCCCTTTGTTTTAATTGAAAAAAATATATATGTCCGACGAGTTAAAGAGAATTTTCAAACTTTATTCTAATACCATTTTAAAGGAGTTTTTTTTTAATACCTCATTTTGATGCATTAAAAGCATTAGTTCCAGAAAAAAATAATTAAAAACGGAGAATGAAGTAAATTAAAAAGTATAAATGTTTTAATATGTTTCTGATAGAAAGCCGTTTCATAAAACAGTTATCTTTGCTTTATGTTTCTTTATGGAATTGATAGTTTAGTTTAGTTATATTAACGTCCCGTTGTAAAGCAACACTAGGGCTATTTAGGGACGGTCCTCGTAACTTTGAACCACGGTCAGATAACGAGGACGACACCTGAACTGGCACTCCCCCTCTCCCCGCCACAACACAACGGCGAAAGGACATGGAATTTATAGAATGGAATTAAATAAAATATTCCAAAATTAACGATGTCTTTTAAATAATCATTGTTATTTTTCCTATCACACAGAATACGATTTCGCAATGTTTCTTATATTAACAAAAGTGTACATTTAAAGCCCATAGTTTAGAAAGAAGTTTAAGATTGTTTTTGGTTTACTTACTGCTATTGAAATTATTTACATAAATAAATATGATTAAATTTATTAATCAAAATATGGTTGAAAAAAGTCAGAAATGGGAATAGCTTGAGGATGAAAGGACTTTCCCATTTGTGATCCCGAATATAATCAGAAAGTTCCAACATGAGGCTGAAGTGCATTAAAAATGTACTGTTACTGAAAATTTGCGTCCTCGAAAGTGAGTTGTGAACATGATGCGTTAATAAAAACTATCAAGTTATAACTTTCCTGTCATTTATTCAACAATAATATTATAATCAACCACCCCTAGGTGTCTAATTTTTTTGGAAAATTTTCGTACAATTGAGTGACACATTTTATCAATCAATAATTCAATAGTTGTGAATGTGGGGTTGTCGATGTTGATAAAAGGAAAACATCTTATAAACATTGGGGAAAATTTTCAATTGCGTATTGTGAGACAATTTAAAATCTAGTCACGGCTAGAAGAATATAGCGCAATTCTTCTTGCTGCTTTAAGATTCCTTTCTTGGTTTGTTGTCCCCATTGATTAGACTTCTCTTCTGTATCATAACAGAATTATACAGTAGGGCGAAATGAAAAAATCAATTTTTGATTTTTAACTTATAATATCGAGGAAAAGTTGCCTTGTGTTGTAGATAAAATAAATTATAAATATGAAAAATATTGGCGTAGGTCTTGAGGTGCCGCAAGTAATTAAAGTTTTATAAAATTGAAATTTTTGCTACGTATTAAAGTTTACGAAATAATCTACTTTTGATTTTTTATTTGTAATAGCGCGGAAAAGTTACTTTTTGATATAGATAAGATAAATAAAAATTATAAAAAATACAAGAGTACATTTGGAGGTGCCGCAAGGACATTAGTTTCATAAAAACACACTTTTTACAACTTTTTAAATGTGCCTTGAATATGAAATAAAAATCTTCAAATAGGCTTTATCATATGAATAAAAGTATAAAAACATTTTTACTATTGCACTGGCATGGCACTGAGTCGTCGCCGGAGTGGTTGTTATTGATGTAAGGCAGAGTTTGTCTGCGTCCGGTGGCAATCACAGTTTCAATGGTTTCAAGTCAGTAGCTGTGTCGAGTTGAGTTGGCGTTTCCGCTCCGTCTATGGTGTAACAGATTTGTTAGTTTCTGCTCTTGTGTGCTTTGCTGTGAATAAAAATGGCTCAGTCTAAGTTAGTGAAGATAAGACAAATATCGGAGTGTTCTATTTTTGAGAAATTTAGTGTTTTACTTGAAGTTGAACTCACTACAGATGAATCTAGTGCTACTGTTATATTAGACATAAACTCAAAATTGCTTCAGAGAAGGATCCTTCTGTAAGCGAAATATGTGAGACTTTATTTCCCATTATAGAACAAATATGGTCAAGAGCTTCTGTTCCCGTTGCTCCTAGCAAAAGAATTTTACAAGTGATATGAGCTTATCATGCTAAATACAGGAATTTATTAAAGTCTAAAAGCAGAAAATGATCAAATAAGTTACATTCCAACCTCACAGAATTTAGAGAGAAACTAGACGCTTATTTGATATTGCTGACTTCTATAAAAGAAAAATAAGTGCCAGTTATGGAATAAAAGGTTCTAAACGACCAACGGTCTAATAGGAAAATTGCTATAGGTAATATTGACATAACTACAACACATGAACTTTGAGGAAGAACTACAGAGAATCGTTAAGTTTAATCAAAAACGGACAAAAAATACTAGTGCATCAGAAAAGATTACTGGCGACAATGACAACGCTGAAGAACAAAAGTGTTCTTTACAAGAGCCAAATCAACCAGATCCATCAAATAGACAAGAAGAAACTACTAGTGCCTGTGTGATTTAATATTAATTTAACTTTAAGTTATCTTTCATGTACTTATGGTTCCAAACATATTTTTAATCTTATCTCATATCCACGCTATTTCTCTGACGATCCCAAAAACGTTATAGATCAGATTATTCAAAAGAAAAGGGTAATTTCCAGGAAATATCATTTTGTCCATGCTAAGTAATAAACATAATAAACGTAACATTCAAAGAGAACTTGATGTATGATGTGTTTTAAAAGCAAGAACAGAAAGTAAAGACAGCTTCAGGTAGTTTAAAGTTCCAAAGATAAACTTCGATGCAAAGGATTACATCGATATGGTCTCATGGCTTGAAAAAGACGTAACTGAATCCTCTTTGTTAAAACATTTTTTCCATTGACTCTCTCAAAGACATTATACAGAAGGCATCTGAAGTTGAACAAAGTAGTATAGGGGACTCAGTTTTAGACTTTCAGAGCCTTCCTTGTCACTTGCAAGCAGTAGAAAAATCTATGAAACTGGTGACCGAATTGGCTCAAAATGTCTGAGGTTCAATCGCAAGAGAAGGATACATAAGAGATAAATTGAATCACGTGTGAATATGCCGAAATTTAATTCAAAAAACAGTTAAATGTGGCAATGAC